>NW_020664748.1:183371-214526 GCF_002925995.2 Terrapene triunguis | reverse complement strand
AAATGACTGCCTAGGAAGGAGTACTGCAGAAAGGGATCTGAGGTGTCACATTAGATCACAAACTAAATATGAGTCAACAGTCTAACACTTGCAAAAAAAAAAAAGCAAACATTCTGGAGTGTTCTGAGGAAAACAGGAGAAGTAATTCTTCTGCTCTACTCCATGCTGATTAGGCCTCAACTGGAGTATTGTGTTCAGTTCTAGGTGCCACATTACAGGAAAGATGTAGACAAATTGGAGAAAGGAGACCAAGAAAAATGATTAAAGGCCTTGAAAACATGTCATATGAGGAAAGATTTAAAAAATTGGGTTTGTTTAGTCTGAAGAAGAGAAGACTGAGGGAGAAAAATTGTTCTCTTTAACCTCTGAGGACAGGACGAGAAGCAATGGGCTTAAATTGCAGCAAGGGAGGTTTAGGTTGGACATTAGGAAAAACTTCCTGTCAGGGTGGTTAAGCACTGGAATAAATTGCCTTGGGATATTGTGGAATCTCTGCCATTGGAGAGTTTTAAGAGCAGGTTAGACAAACACCTGTTAGGGATGGTCTAGATAATACTTAGTGCTGCCTTGAGTGCAGGGGATTGGACTAGAAGACCTCTCGAGGTCCCTTCCAGTCCTGCGATTCTGAGATTCTATGATTCTATACTACACCATGAATGGACTACAATGTAATTTATACACTTGTCATTTCTTTGGAGAATTATTATCTACATGTATACAGAAGGCCAGAAGATGATTCATCCAGAAGCTCCCGGAAAAATTAAACACCAAAAAAACAACAACATGATTGAGTCTCTGTAACAATTATAGTCATGTAAGTTGCATATTAGGAAGTCAAAAATACTAAATGTTATTAACAAGACAACATCACACATTACTAATGCTGTCTCGTAATGCAGTCTAATGGTGTTCATCTCTATGAGTTGTCAAGACTGTTGGCTTTTATTTCTGTCTCTGCACCTGACTCCTTATGTGACCTTCTACTCAATGTGCCTCTGTTTATCTCATATAAAACGGGGATAATATGCCTGCTGGATGCTTTGTAAGGCTTCCTCAGAATTCATGATACCAAAGCACTTCACAAACACTGATTAGGATTTTCCAAGTACAAAATGTTGTATGATAATATTAATAGTTCAATCTTGGAAAATGCCCACGATGTGAGCAACAGCGTCACTTAAAAATGCATGTCAAGTTCTCTTATTTCTATGCCTTAAACAGGTCATGATTTCTAGCCTCAGAATTTGGGACTATTTTATTTTCATTAAATAGCACCTATGTGTTTCTCTGTTGTATAAAATGCCATTGTATAGTTTATGGGCCAGATCCTCAGCTGGTGGAAATCATTCCAGCTCCGTTCACTACAGTGACAGCTGAAAATCAAAGACATTCTCTTCCTTTCCCCCTGGTTAGAGGAACCACTGTCTGGAGCGTATAGAACGCTGCAAGTATTATAGGTGGAACACTTTCTACAAGAGAAGCATAACCTCTGGCTGGTTTTAATCTTCATGAGCCTAATCTAATCCCATAGCCATCTCCTATTTGGCCAATGCCATCTCTCCTGTGCTTCTCCTGGGCGACCTCAGCCGCATTTTCTCATAAGACCTCAGTTCGCTTGGCTGCTCACAGATAGAAATGTGGTGGCTGAGGGCATATGGGGTCAAAGTTATAACTCAAAGATTGTATAAAACACTGTCCCACCAACCCTCGGTGTGAACAATGAGCAACCCCACAATAAACAGCTTTGCGCGGTTCTGCCATGGTGATCACACTAATTCCACACCATTGGTAGGGTGACCAGACAGCAAGTGTGAAAAATCAGGACAGAGGGTGCGGGGGTAATAGGAACCTATATAAGAAAATGCCCCAAATATCGGGACTATCCCTATAAAATCAGGACATCTGGTCACCCTAACCATTGGTGACATAACTGGAGCTCTGTTGAGAGCTGTATTTCTAATCACCGTAAGGTGAAATTCACCCCAGGGCAGAGGGACAGCACAAAAGCTTATGCAAACTTAGGTGTATGAGAAGAGCTATTTTTGAATGCGTCTAAGTGGGACTTATGTGGTTTATAGCTCTTGTATTGCCCCTCTGCCAGGGTTAAGTTCAAGTCATGTGGCTTCATGAACAGCCCACTGAAGTCAATGGATTAACGACCCATTCATTTCCATGGGCATTGGTTCAGTTGCATTATGGGTGGAGGTGCTGATCATGCAGAATTAAGGCGAGTTGATTCTAAAGAATTGCAGTGTGCAAATGCCAAAATATCCCGAACTAATACTGGCATGGATTTCAAGGACCAGACTGGATTCCTGTACATGATACTGATGCACAGATCCGGCTCTGAATTTCCTTCAGATTCATTCTCAGTGTAACGCTAGTGAAGTCAGGAGAATGAGACCAGGAAAACAGTTCATCAGTAAAATATTTAGTGCAATTGATTCCTGCAGGATGTAATGTGCAGATTATTCCATGTGAGTTTAAGAAGAGATTAATAACCACAAGCACTGAGGAAAACAATTATATCAATTAGAAGAGTGACATGTACAACAAAATTTGTTTTGCAACTAATAAAGACCTGATGCGCAGCGATGTCTCAGGCCTCCATGTGGTAAATCAAACAGTATAAAAGCTCTTGTGAGTCCAGCTCTTCTAACCACTTCTCTTGACTTAGTTTCCTCAGTGAATTGGGTAAGTCTGATTTGAATCAATCTTTCTATAACTATTGAGGTGTCACGTTAGTAATGGTTTTAATTTAGAACTGAATTTTCCAACTAGACCCTGAGATTTTTAGCAATGCTAAGGCGTTTTTCCATCGTTCTTAAGTTGCAGACATTGGTGGATTCATGCTTTAGAAGTTAATGGTGGGATTTGCAGAGCAACATATGTGTTTCTGACACCCAATTCCTATGACTCTTAATTGGAATCCCTTTGGTAGCTTTGAATAATCTCCTACCCCAGTGTTAGTTAAGAGGTTTGGGGAAGAAACTTTTCCACTTCCTTCCACAAATGACGGACACACTGTTCTTTTACTTCATTCGGAAGTAGTTGGTACTCAACACCCTGAGACAGTATAATGGATTAAATGGCCCACCGGTCTGACATAAGGTGACAATTATTATATTCTTGTGTGCGACTAAGAATCTTAGGCTGGTGTAGGTTAGCAAAGCTCCACTGAAGTCTGTGTAACTGAGCTGATTTAATCCAGCTCAAGATCTGTTCCTTCGTATGTTTCCTTGGGAAACGACTATTGTCCATTCATTCATTAGCAAGTATCTCGGAGTCACACGCTTTAGAAGCCCAAGCGCCACATTCTGGTTCTAGAGAGAACTCGTCTCCATGCTGAGGTTAAATCCTCACAAAGACACGGCCAGACTTTGCCGCAAACTTTTGTCAAAGAGAATACAAGGCATGATAGGAATAGTCTATAGCACATATTTACTTTGCCATCAGTATTTTTCAGAGAAAGGGACTGAGAGAGAATTAAAGGGGTTGGTTAAGAAGGAGGCTAAGAATGAGTGAAGGAAGACAATTAGGAGGGAATGGGAGGGAACTAGGTCCTCATTTCCCTGCTCCATCTCTCTCTGTCTCTCTCTCTCCAACACAGTAATAACTGAGCATTGAGCCTTTTATTCCACTGGCCCTAGTGCATTGTGTTGACTCTTTTCCCTGCTGTGTGTTTCAGGTTAACCTCCAGCGCAGAAAGATGACTTTCGACGAAAGCATTAACGATGAATTGTATTATAACCCCTGGAGTCACGGGTGCTGGCACGGTTCCAGGGGCCATTACGGCTGCGGGAGGCCATGGGGTTATGGGAGGCAATCCAGGTGGGGGTGGGGCCATGGTTACGATTGCTACTACCCTTACTCTTCCCGATGGGGCCATTGGTACCCCTATGGAAAGCAGTGGCCCTGTTAAACCCAGCAGGAATAGCCCAAGGACAAGGAACAACAAGGATATGAAAAGCAAGATGTGGATTCACGGCTGAGCTTCTGGGGATTGGCTTTCGGAAATGCTGCGCACCTATGACTCCAATGGGAGCTGTGAGTGCCTAGGAGCTCTGTAAAACTACCCCACATCTGTATTTCCCAGGTTACATTTTATGACTCTTTCTTTAAATGCCTTCCATGCTATCTGCCTCTATAATCCTCCCAGGGCCTGGATCTCAGTTCCATGCAGACGCCTTTATGCCACTCTGACAGTGTAAATGAAGCCAGGGCCTTAAGGTTGGCTGAAATACCATTTACACTCACTTGAATGCTCCTTACAGAGCAGTGCACACGGGTCTTTGTGGCAATGAGAATTAGGCCCTGGATTTTCTCGCCCTTTCGTGAATATGTACTTTTTGTTTCTGGCTTTAATTTTGCTACAGAAAATGTATCATGGAGAAGCAGCTTCGTGCTCTGCTCATGTTGGGATTTGTCTCATCTGACCCTGACTGGGGTGAAACAAATACCTTGAAATGGTTACAAACAGGACTTGAATGTCAAACGCTTCAGCTGCCATGAAGAAAGAAGAACATCTGGTGTGAAATGTCTCACCTTGGAACGGGTGATTCATTGTTAACTATCTCGAAACCCTGGAAATCGATTCTTTTTATTTCTGTCTGTTTCCATGTGCTCCTCTTCTAATTCACATTAAACTGATTCTGCATCATAATATCAGTGTTCTGGTTTTCCTTTCGGCTCCATTCCTTGTTTACCAACCCCTGAGGCCCAGATTCACAGAGCTACTTTAGTGCCTGACTCCCACTGTAGTCAATGTGAGTCAGGCACCTAAATACCCTGTGAATCTGGGAGTGTGGGTAAAAATTCACTCTTGTGCAGGCTACCAGTGCCTGTTCCCTCTTTAAGTCTCACTTGAGCCCTGTAGTGCAAAAAGCAACAAAGAGTCCTGTGGCACCTTATAGACTAACAGATGTATTGGAGCATAAGCTTTCGTGGGTGAATGCCCACTTCGTTGGACGCATGACGACTAACACAGCTACCCCTCTGATACTGTAGTGCAAAGACCATCAGGCCTGGCAAGACTCTGTAAATCATAGGTAAGGTATTACCCCTGTCCCTGACATGTAGAGATTACAATCTAGTTAGAAGTCATCAGTGATCTCCAACCCATCCTGGACAATGATCCCTCACTTTCACAGACCTTGGGAGGCAGGACAGTCCTCGCCCACAGACAACCTGCCAACCTTAAGCATATTCTCACCAGCAACCACACACTGCACCATAGTAACTCTAACTCAGGAACCAATCCATGCAACAAACCTCGATGCCAACTCTGCCCACATATATACACCAGCGACACCATCACAGGACCTAACCAGATCAGCCACAACATCACCGGTTCATTCACCTGCACATCCACCAATGTTATATACGCCATCATGTGCCAGCAATGCCCCTCTGCTATGTACATTGGCCAAACTGGACAGTCCCTACGTAAAAGGATAAATGGACACAAGTCAGATATTAGGAATGGCAATATACAAAAACCTGTAGGAGAACACTTCAACCTCCCTGGCCACACAATAGCAGATGTAAAGGTAGCCATCTTACAGCAAAAAAACTTCAGGACCAGACTTCAAAGAGAAACAGCTGAGCTTCAGTTCATTTGCAAATTTGACACCATCAGCTCAGGATTAAACAAAGACTGTGAATGGCTAGCCAACTACAGAAGCAGTTTCTCCTCCCTTGGTGTTCACACCTCAACTGCTAGAAGAGGGCCTCATCCTCCTTGATTGAACTAACCTCGTTATCTCTAGGCTGATTCTTTCCTGCATATTTATACCTACCTCTGGAAATTTCCATTACATGCGTCTGACGAAGTGGGTATTCACCCACGAAAGCTTATGCTCCAATACATCTGTTAGTTTATAAGGTGCCACAGGACTCTTTGTTGCTTTTTACAGATCCAGACTAAGACAGCTACCCCTCTGATAGTTAGAAGTAGACAGTCACGGAAGTAAACTCTACAAGTTCTGAGATTCAACATTCACTTTGCACTCCTTTAGATGACCATTCTAGATCCAGGCAATGCCATGTCGTTCAGCTTCATATTGCGATTCTGGATTCTGATCCACCAGTAAAACACAAATTAACCCCGTAAGCATTCTTTGTATTGATGTGTTCATAGCCTGGTCTTTTATGCAAGCATCGAAAGATATAATAAAAATGGACTCATGAGACATGTAGCAAACACAACTAAGTCCATTCTCCCAACAGAATTTGTGTTTCAGTTCAGTAATGGAATCCAAGAGATTTCAAGGTAGTGTGTACCCACAGTCCTGCTAATGAACATTGTTTTTATAAACTGACCGGAGATACCATACCTTGACATGGCAGGAACCACAAATGAATCAATGACCTTTTAAATGTGTGGGGTTCTCAACAGATAGAATTTTTTCATTGATTATCTTTTTGATTTTTTGACATCAACATGGACGTTTTGGGGTGGTGGTGGGGAAGATATTAAAAGACAAAAAGATCAATAGTTATTATTGTGCTAGAGACTGGGTAGTTTAGTTTTGGGAAAACTGGAAATCATTTTTTTTAAAATCCTGGCCTGCCACTTTGAGCAGGCTATTGGGTGAGTAGGAGGTAAAACTCACATCACTAATATCTTCCAGTTTCCCATGACATGAGAGATACCTCCCAGTTAGAAACAAGTATTTTCTAGCATCAGCAGTGCCACAAGGTGAGCAAGAAATGTAAGTTCATATTTCCTTTCTGATATGGCACTGTACTTTATGCCATCCAATAACAGGCAAAGAAATAATTTTCACTATACTTAGAGCTCATATATTTTTATGTATGCAAAAACCTCGCTTAATTACTCTATACACCTTGCCTGTGAGGCAGGTAACTACATCTTACAGCTGTTGAAGCACAGAAGGGAGATATGATTTGTCCAGGGTCCCACAGAAGGCCCTGAACTTCATGAGAATCAGATATTGTGTATGCAAGAATCAGTCCTAAATTATAACTATCATTAATGTGACACCCAAATAGTTATAACGAGACTGATTCATGTCAGACTTACCCATTTCACCAAAGAAAATAGGTCAAGAGAAGAGGTTAGAATAGCGTTGAGTCACTAGAACTTGTATACAATTTCTCAGTTCTTCTGGAGGATCTGAGACACCCTTTGCTCTTGAGGTCCCTATTAATTACAGGTCGCTCTTTTAGCTGATATAATTATATTTCCTCTGTGTTTGCGATTACTGCTCTGTTCTCAAACTCACACCGAAATTGTGACAGATATTGTAACCTCACACACTAGCACTGGGGGAACATACTGTATAATGTTTATGTATCACTATAGGCCAGGGACTATATAGATGCACCGTTCTATTGAAGGGGGAACTAGAACAGTGAGAGGTGATTAAAATAAATTACTCACAATTGTAAACACCTGCACAGAGGTGCCACCCCCATGGAGGCTCGCATAGACTGGTTCACAGTGGGTTTCCCAGAAAACAACAGACAAAGAAAGGGTTTTTGATATCAACAGGCTGAATGTGAACTGACTCAGGGCCATCTTTGTGATCCAGCAAATAGACAGGAGCTTGTATCCCAGGGGCCCCCCCAAATTAGCAGAAGAGTTGGAAAGACTTTGGCCTACTAGTGTCCCATAAGATTGATGGGTGACCTCTGGTAAGCTTTTAGAATGCATATAGGAACTTTTATTGTTTTCCTCTGTTTTCTCTGTAATGCTTTGAACCATGGCTGAAAAGATCTAGCTGTAGGGAATAAAAAGGAACGCTAAACCCCCTATTTGGGTTACAAAAAAACCAACCCCCCCCCTATTTTTGTACAAAATAGTGAACGGCAGGGCTAATATCTCTCTTATGATTTACAGACTCTTGCCGGACCTGATTGTCTTCACATTACAGGGCTCGAGTGGGAATTAAGTAACGCATAGGTGCTGGCTCCCTGCACAGGAGTGAATTGTTGCCCACAGGCCCAGATTCACAAGGGTATTTAGGTGCCTCACTCCCATTGACTACAGTGGGAGTCAGGTACCTAAGTAGCTCTGTGAATCTGGGCCTCAGGGATTGGTAAACAAGGAATGAAGCCGAAAGGAAAACCAGAACACTGATATTATGATGCAGAATCAGTTTAATGTGAATTAGAAGAGGAGCACATGGAAACAGACAGAAATAAAAAGAATCTATTTCCAGGGTTTCGAGATAGTTAACAATGAATCACCCGTTCCAAGGTGAGACATTTCACACCAGATGTTCTTCTTTCTTTATGGCAGCTGTAGCGTTTGACATTCAAGTCATGAAAAGCCTAGAAAACCCAGGGCCTAATTCTCATTGACACAAAGACCCTTGTGCACTGCTCTGTAAGAAGTCTTCAAGTGAGTTTAAATGTAATTTCTGTGAACCTTAAGGCCCTTGCTTAAAGTATAATGTCAGGGTGGCCTAAAAGGGCGTACATGGAGGTGAGATTCAGGCCTTCAGATAGGTATAGAAGCAGCAGAGAGTGAGCATGGAAAGCATTAGAGGAAACAGTCATGAATTGTGACCTGGGAAATGCAGAAAGGGGAAGATTTACGGAGGTGCTGAGGACTCACAGCTCCCATGGGAGTTGTGCGCAATCAGCATTTCCGAAAGCCATTGCCCGTGAGCCCAGCTGTGATTCCATATCTCGCTTTACGTTTCCTGGTTGTTCCTTGTTCCGGGTCTATTCCTCCTCGGCGAAACATGGCCAGTACTTTCCATAGCCGTACCCATGGCCCCATCGGTAAGGGTACTGATGGCCCCACCCATATCTGTATGGCCTCTGGTAACCCCAGGGCCTATAGCAGCCATAATGGCCTCTATAGCCGCGCCAGCCCTTGTAACAGTAGGGGTTATAATACAATTCCTCATTAATGAGTTCGTCGAAAGTCATCTTTCTGCGCTGGAGGTTAACCTGAAACACACAGCAGGGAAAAGAGTCAACACAATGCACTAGGGCCAGTGGTGGAATAAAAAGGGTCAAAACTCAGTTACTCTTGTACTGCCGGCCAGGGAGATAGAGAGAGAGAGAGAGATGGAGCAGGGAAATGATGACTTACACCTTCATGTCCTGGCTACCTATTGCCTCCCAGTTTCTCCTTGTAGTTCTCTTGCTCCCCTCTCTCTTAGCCTCCCTCTTATCCAACCCTTTTGAACACTTCTCAGCCCCTTTCTCCTAAGAACACTGTCTGGAATAAGTAAACATACAATACAGAGTATTTCTGTCATGCACACATGGGATTTTTATTCCCTTTTACAAAATGTTTAGCATGGCAGGGACAAATTTATTAACGTTAGCTTCTTTGGAGGATTTAAGCTCAGCAGACAGATTAGTTCTCTCCAGAATCAGAGATTTGGCTTCTGAAGCTTGTGAGTCCGCAATAATGGACAATATTCTTTTGTCAAAAGAAAACACTAAGAACCAGATCTTCAGCCGGTAGAAATCAGCACTGTTCAACTGAGTTCAATGGAGTAAAGTTACATTACACCGGTTGTGGATCTGCGTCTTAGAATGCTCCTAGTGCACAGAAGAACATAGAAATTGCCCTACTGGATCAGATCAGAATAATCTATCTCAGATAAATTGTAGGTACCAGCTGCCACGGAATAAAATAGAAGAACACATAAGTAGTCTGTTAGGGAATAAACTGTGGGAGTTTCTTCCTAACCCGACTAACTGAAAAGTTGAGTCTGAGATTTTTCAAATCTACCAAGTGGATTTGAACACTTTATTCTTAATGAAAATAAAGAGGACCTAGTGTCCCAAATTTCTATTTACCTCTGAAGATTTCAGCCTTAACTTCTAAACCATGAATACATGAATGCCTGCAACTTAGTAACTTACCATATTTTCAATTGGAAAACCCCTGAACAGAGCCAATAATCAGAGAGTTATGTGCAAGATTCAGTCATAAATTAAACCATCACTAACACAACAACTTGATAGCTATAGAAAGATAGAGTCAAATCAGACTTACCAAGGTCACCAAGGAGGATAAGTCAAGAGAAGTGGTTAAAGAACCCTGAGTCGCAAGCGCTTTTATACAGTTTCTTAGATGGCCTGGAGAAACTGAGGCGTCCTTTTGCTCGAAGTCTTAATTAGTTACAAAACATTTTGCAGGGCACATGACTCCTCCAACTGATATAATTGTTTTCTTCTGTGTTCAGGATTGTTGTGTTTCAGCCTCACGTGAGGTATGACATGCACATACAAGCCCACGAGTTTCTTTCATTTAAAAAGTTTTATGGGACACATTCCTTCCTGGTATCATTCTAGTGACCTCCTTTGGAGTTCCAAGGAGACTGATTGTCAAGGAGATTCAGTGCCGTATCTGTTGCACAATCTGCTGTCATGCAGAGGAATCCAGTTTGGTCCTGCTAAGTTATGCTGATATGTATTGTGGGCATTGTACAGCTCCTGTAATTCCTAGGAGGGAGGGGGAAATCTCAATGCTCAGAACCTGTAATCCCAAATTTTGAGATCTAATGCCCATTGAAATCAATGTGAGACATTATTCTGGGTGGGTTTTGACTCAGACCCTATGACTTGAAAATCCCCCCTGGAAGAAAGACAGTATAAGGTTTAAGAACCATAGAGGTTCCATTTCATCTTTCAAAATAGGTCTTAAGAGGGATCTAAGAGCTGAATAGGCCTTTGTGCTGTTCCTCTGTGCAGGGGTGAATTTCTCCTTACATTGATTAGAGATTCAGTTCATAATCCACCTCCAGTTATGTCACCAATGCTGTGGGATCAGGATGGCAGAAGCTGCGGGGTTGCTCTTGGGTTGAGGGGAGGGAGGTGGTGGGTGAGAAAACGCATTGCATATTTTATAAAGGCTTTGAGATCAATCCTGGATCATTTACAACATCAGTAACATGATCTACCTCCAACAACAGCCAAGACAATTCTCGTTTTGCAGGAAAAGGCAGATGATAAAGCCTCAGACCAAACACAGGAAAGATGGAGATACGGCCTTCTCTCTCAAGGATGTGTTATAAGATTAGATTAATTCAATGTCTGACCAACTTTAGGGCATGCTACAAGACCCGGAGCTTGCAGAAAGCTTTTAAGAATGATTTTTAAAGTGTAACAGCCTCTCTTCCTAAAGGCTCTTTCCTCTAATGAGGCAAGATTGAAGAGCCTTATGTTGATTCAAATGCCATGAACATCTTTGAATTCTGTGGAACTGTGCTTATATATGCCAGTTGATCTCCTGCTCCTAAACTTTAAATGGAATTTGTATACTAAAAGGAAATGCCGTCTTTTTTTTAATGGAAATCAAATAGTCTGAAACTCTGCGCTACAAATCATGACCCAATTAGGAGAATGACACAAGTGACCTTGACATGCATTTTTTAAAGTGACTCTATTACTCATCATAAAGGCGTCTTCCAGTAAGTAACTATTATTATCATAATATTCCAACACTCTGGACATGAAAAACCTTAATGAATGTTTGTGAAGTGCTTTGATATCTGGAGTCGTTATTTACACACAGATTAATCAGAGGCACCTTGAGGTGACGGTCACACAGAGAACAAGTAGCAAAGTCCGAAATAAGAGGCAGTATTTTTGACTACATGTGCTACATACCTCTCACTGATCCTGAACCATCTTAGCCCCTTCACATTCTTGGCTTCCAAATATGTCACTGGCAAGAGATAAGGTGGGGAAGGTAATATCTTTTATTAGACAAACTTCTGTAAGCTTTCAAGCTCTCGCAGAAGGATAGCTCTGTGTAAACTCAAAAGCTTTTCTCTTTCACCTATAAAAGCTATGACTTCCCCCACCTTGTGTCTCTAATATCTTGGGTCCATAAGAGCTACCACAACACTGAAAACTAGCGAGAGATTAATTCACACAAAGACACATTCATGGATTTGTTTTGTTTTTGTCTTCTGTTTGGCTAGTTTCTGGAGGAATCATTTTCCAAACTGAGCTTAAAGGACAAACTAGACCATGTTGAGATCATGTTTATCTTGGCCTTCTTCATACATGAAAATAATTGTCCAAAATAAAGTTGCCTATTAAGAAACCAAAAATACTAAATGTTATTAATAAGACAACACACATTTCTAATGTTGCCGTGTAATGCAGTTTAATGGTGTTCATCTCAGGGAGTAACACATGGTACAAGCTGTCAGGGTTATTGTCTTTTATTTCTATTTCTGCAACTGACTCCTTGTGTGACCTTCAACACAATGTGCCTCTGTTTATTTACATATATAATGAGGATAACAACACTCCTGCTAGATGTTGGGGGGCTTCCTCAGAATTTATAGAATCATAGAAGTGTAGGATGGGAAGAGACCTTGAGAGGTCATCTAGTCCAGTCCCCTGCACTCAAGGCAGGACTAAGTAAGAACTAGACCATTCTTGACAAGTGTGTGTCTAATCTGTTCTTAAAAACCCTCCAATGGCAGAGATACCACAACTTCCCTTTGTGGAAGCAATTTGTTCCCGTGCTTAACTACCCTTGCCTAATGTCCAAACTAAACCTTCCTTGATGCAATTTAAGCGCATTGCTTCTTGTCCTATCCTCAGAGGCTAATGAAACCAATTTTTCATCCTCCTCCTTGTAACAACCTTTTATGTACTTGAAAACGGTTATCATGTCCCCCCCAGTCTTCTCTTCTTCAGACTAAACAAACCCAATTTTTTCAATCTTCCCTCATAGGTCATCTTTTCTAGATCTTTAATAATTTTTGTTGCCCTTCTCTGGACTTTCTCCAATTTGTTCACATCTTTTCCTGAAATGCGGTGCCCAGAACTGGACACAATACTCCAGCTGAGGCCTTATCAGCACGCAGTAGAGTGGGAGAATTACTTCTCATGTCTTGCTTACAACACTCCTGTGAACACTTCCAGAACGATGTTTGCTTTTTTTGTTACACTGGTGACTCATATTTAGCTTGTGATCCACTATAACCCCCAGATCCCTTTCCACAGTACGTCTTCCTAGGCAGATGTTTCCCATTTTGTATATATGCAACTGATTGTTCCCTCCTAAGTGGAGTGCTTTGCATTTGTCCTTATTGAATGTCATCCCATTTACTTCAAACCATGATACCAAAGTATTTCACATATACTCATTACAATTTTACAAGTCAAAGTGTTGTATGATAATAATTATAACATTCATTCTTGGAAGACAGACATGTTTTGAGTAATAGGGGTCACTTTAAAAATGCATGTCAAGTTTTCTTATTCCTATGCATTAATTAGGTCATGATTTATAGCCTGAGAATTTGGGGCTATTTGATTTTCATTGAATAGCAGCTATATATTTGTCTTTTGTATAAAATTCCATTGCATAGTATAGTTGCGAGATCCTCAACTGGTGTAAACCAATTTATGTGAGCCTCCCTAGGGGATGGTACCTCTCTGGAGGTGTTTACAATCATGTGTAATTTACCTTAATCACCCCTCAGTGTTTTAGTTCCTGGTGATACCTTCCCATCAGGAGTAGAACACAATCATACATACAATCCCTGCCCAAAACTTAACATAAATGCTATACAATATGTTCTCTCAAAGATGCTTCATGTGATTGCAATATCTGTCATAACTAGTGTGTGAGTCTGAGAACAGAGTAGTAATTATAAACACAGAGGGAATACAGTTTTATCCGTTGAAAAAGTGATCTGTGCAGCAGAATTTGTTTTGTAATTAATAGGGACCTCAAGATCAAAGGGTGTATCAGATCTTCCAGAAGGGCTGAGAAATTATATACAAATTCTAGTGACTCAGAGCTATTCTAACCACTTCTCTTGACCTGTTTTCTTTGGTGAACTAGATAAGTCTGACATGAATCAGTCTTGTTATAACTATTTAGGTTTCACATTAGTGATAGTTATAATTTAGGACTGATTCTTGCATACACAATATCTGATTCTCATGAAGTTCAGGGCCTACTGTGGGACCCTGGACAAATCATATCTCCCTTCTGTGCTTACCTGCCTCACAGGCAAGGTGTATGGAGTCATTAAGCGAGGTTTTTGCATACATAAAAATATATGAGCTCTAAGTATAGTGAAAATTATTTCCCTTCTGTGCTTCAACAGCTGTAAAATTGGAATAGGGGTAGTTACCTGCCTCAAAGGCAAGGTGTAAGGAGTAATTAATCAAGGTTTATGCAGCATTTTGAATACATAAAAGAATATATGAGCTCTAAGTGTAGTGAGAATTATTTTATCACCTGTTATTGGATGGCCTAAAGTACAGTGCCATATCAGAAAGGAAATATGAACTTACATTTCTTGCTCACCTTGTGGCACTGCTGATGCTGTAAAATACTTGTCTCTAACTGGGAGGAATATCTCATGTCATGGGAAACTGGAAGATATTAGTAATGTGAGCTTTACCTCCTACTCACCCAGTATCCTGCTCAACATGACAGGCCAGGATTAAAAATATATATGCTTCCCAGTCTTTCCTAAACTATACTATCCATCCATCCCTCCCACAGCATGATAATATCTATTTTTCGTTTGGTCTTTTAATATACCCCCCTCCCAAAACAATTCCCGTTTATGTAAAAAAATGAAAAAGGTAATCAATGAAAATGTATCTTCTGTGAATGGAGAACCCTCAAAAAGAAAAAGGCAACTGATTTATTTTTGGCTCCTGCTATGCCAAGCCATGGTACCTCATGGTCAGTGTATATGACTTTATAAAAGAATGATCAATAGTGGTACTGTGGGTGCGCACTACATTAAAAAAAATTTGGATTCCGTTACTTAATTAATACATGTTTTCTGTGGGGAAAATGGACTTAGTCAGTTGTGTTTGCAACGTTCCACATGCAGCCATAAAAAGAGCATAAACATCTAGAAATTGTTGCAGTCCAGTTTATGAACACATCAAGACAAAGAATGATGAGTAGTAGCCATCATTGCACACAGGGCCGGCTCCAGGCACCAGCGAAAGAAGCAGGTGCCTGGAGCGGCCAATAGAAAGGGGTGGCACTCCGTCCGTTATTGGGGCGGCACGTCCGGGTCTTCGGCAGCAATTCGGCAGCGGGTCCTTCATTCCCTCCGCTTCAGTCTTCAGCGGCAATTCGGTGGCTGGTCAATCGGGTTTTTCTTTTCTTTTTTTTTTTTCTTCGCCGCTTGGGGCGGCAAACAAGCTGGAGCCGGCCCTGATTGCACAGGTTCCTGGAGCTAGACATCTTTCTGCGATGGGAGTAAACCTGAAATGCGCAACAGGAAATAAGTCACCATAAGGTGCAAGTGCCAGAGGAAGAAAAGGATTTAAGGCCATTTTTGTTATAACAAGGTCTATGCAGCGTCAGAGAGAGAGTGAGCGATGGAGCAGGAAAATTATGACTTTGTTCACATGTTCATGGTTCTGTATTTGTTCCTATCTCCAGTCCTCCTGCTCCACTGACCCTGAGCTTCCATCCTAATCTCTCATTTTGAATCATTCTCAATGTCAAAAATTAAGGTAAATTACGCACAACCATAAACTCCTCCGGAGAGGTACCGCCCTGGTGAGGCTCGCATTGAGTGGCTCAAATGGGTTTTCGAGAGACCAGCAGAAAAAGAAAGGACTTTTGATATAAAACAG
The DNA here is from genome assembly GCF_002925995.2 of Terrapene triunguis. NCBI lineage: Eukaryota > Metazoa > Chordata > Testudines > Emydidae > Terrapene > Terrapene triunguis. The sequence goes on along the minus strand of NW_020664748.1, from coordinate 198,947 downwards.
CTAAGTGTGAAGTGACTCAGGGCCTTCTTTCTGATCCAGCAAATGGACAGGACCTGCTGTACATTTCCTGCTACAATTTATTTTGCAACCTGATGCTTCACACTGACTTCTAGACGCAGTCCTGTCCCTACAGTTCCATCCTGTATCTGGATAGAAAATTCCTGGACAAAGGGACACATTCCACAGGCCTCAAAAAAGGAATATTTGGGCATACATTGGGCCATGCAAGTGTTTGCGACACCTGTTGTAGTCATGGATCATGCAGCTTTGCGGTAGCTTCAGATGATGAAGGACTCACATGCCCATCTCACCCAGTGGTCTTTAGCATTGCAGACCTTTCATTTTCAGGTAGAACAAAGTCCCGGAAAGCACCATTGGAAGGTGGACCTCTTCTCATGAATAGATGAAGACATTGGGACATTCGGGGCGTGTACAGACAGGTCCCTGAGAGAGGGGGAGTTATGTGAAAGAGTGCACTACCCCTTTAAGGGTCAGGCTGAAGCTCAAAAACAGAAGAGCCTGGGAGCAATTTAGGAGACTCCCCGCTCTGCCCTAATGACTATTCAAAAAGCACGAGGAAGCTGAGCGGGGGGAGGAGACAAGAAGCTGAATATCTTTCAGGAAGCAATGATCTCCCTTAAGTTCTGGATGACTAGCCTGAGAAGGCAGAGAGACTTTGCTTAGCCTTGATTTTGGAGGATCTGAACCTGGATCATGAGCTAAGGGCCTTTGTTTTATTACATGTGATCCTGTCCTGGGGCTTTATTAAGGAAGACACACTTCTGTGGAATAGTTTGTTTTGTCTTTTCATTGCCCTGGCCTGTAAAAGCGGATTGATTGGCACCCAATGGGGGGGGGGGGAACATAGTGCCACAAAAGGGGAAGCTTGGGTTGGGAGACCCCATTACACATGGTCACAGCCCAATTATACTTAAGATTTCTGAAACACTTTTAATTAAACAACATTGTAAGGTTGGAATAACTTGGGGGTGGGGGGACACCACGCTGCTCTCAACCTCAGGAGAATGGGAGGGAATCCGTGGAACAGTTGAAGTGCTAGCATTGCCAATTTGGAACATACTAAATTCCTATTAGTAGGTATTGAACTGAAAAGCAGGGTTAATGCCTCTCTTATGATTTACAGTCTCTTGCCAGACCTGATTCTCTTCACACTACAGGGCTCAAATGGGACTTAACTAGTGCACAGGCGCTGGCTTCCTGCAGGGCAGTGAATGGTTACCCACATTCCCAGATTCACAAGGGTATTTAGGTGCCTCTCTCACATTGATTTCAAAGCTCTCTGAATCTGGGCCACAAAGGTTGGTAAATAAGGAAGGGAGCCAAAAGGAAATCCAGAAAACAGGTATTGTGATGCAAAATAAGTTTACTGTGTATAAGAAAAGGAGTACATGGGAACAGACAGAAACAATGCAGAGAAGGAAGTATATATTTCCAGATTTTTGAGATGGTCTTCAGTGAATCACCGATTCCAAGATGATACATTTCACACCAGATGTTCTTCTTTCTTCCTGGCCGCTGTAGAGTTTGTTAATCAAGTCCTGTTTGCAACTATTTTAATGTATTTGTTTCATCCCAGTCAGGGTCAAATGAAACAAAGCACAATATGAGCAGAACACTAAGCTGCTTCTCCAGGATACATTTGCTCTAGCACGGTTAAATGAAAAAAGAAATGACATATATTCAGGAAAAGGCTTAAACAACCAAGGCATAATTCTCTTTTGCCAGTAAGACCCCTTTGCACACTCTGTAAGAAGCCTTCAAGTGGGTGTAAATGTTATTTGTCCCAACCTTAAGACCTCTGTTTCATTGACCCTGTCAGATTGGCCTAAAGGGGCCTTCATGGAATTGAGATTCAGGCCTTCGGATAACGAAAGAAGAAGCAGAGAATATGAGAAGTAACAGTCATAAAGTGTAACTTGGGAAATATAGAGATGGGGCAAATTTACAGAACTGATGAGCCCACACAACTCTGAGGGGAGTTGTGGGAATCAGCATTTCTGAAAGCCATTGCCCAGAAGCTTAGCCGTGAATCCGTATCTTGCTTTTTGTTTCCTGCTTGTTCCTTGTTCCAGGGCTATTCCTGCTGGATTTAACATGGCCAACCCTTTCCATAGCCATGGCCACCATAGCCATAACCACAGCCACCATAGCCATGGCCACCATAGCCATGGCCCCATCGGGAAGAATAAGGGTAGTAGCAACCATCGTTGTAGCCCCACCCCCATCCGTATGGCCTAGAATAACCCCATGGCTGATAGCCGCCGTAATGGCCCCCATAACCGCCCCAGCCTCCTTTCCAACAGGGGTCACAGCCCCAATGGTGAGAATGCTTTTGGTGGTGGAAAGTCATCTTTCTGCCTTGGAGGTAAACCTGAAACACACAGCAGGGAAAAGAGTCAACATCATGCATTAGAGCCAACAGAATGAAAAGGACAAAGCTCAGTTATTATTGTAATGGGGACCATAGAGAGAGAGACAGAGCAGGGAAACAAAAATCTAACCCCTCAATTCCCAGCTACATTGTACCTCCTATTGCCTCGTCCTAGTCCCCTTGTTCCCCTCTCTCTTAGCCTCGCTCCTAACCAACCCCTCTGAACCTTTCTTAATTCCTTTGTTTCAAGAGCACTGACTGGAATAAGTAAACATAGAATAGACACTATTTCTGTCACGCACGCATGATGATTTTATTCCTTTTACAAAATGTTCGGACAAAGTAGGCAGGGACAATTTTTTTAAGATTAGTTCCCTTGTGAAGACTTAGGGTATGTCTACACCCAGCCGCTAGTTCGGCGGCTGGCAATCGAAGTTCTGGGTTCGACTTATCGCGTCTTGTCTGGACGCGATAAGTCGAACCCGGAAGTGCTCGCCGTCGACTGCGGTACTCCAGCTAGACGAGAGGAGTACCGCGGAGTCGACGGGGGAGCCTGCCTGCCGCGTGTGGACCGAGGTAAGTTCGAACTAAGGTACTTCGAACTTCAGCTACGTTATTCACGTAGCTGAAGTTGCGTACCTTAGTTCGATTTGGGGGGTTAGTGTAGACCAAGCCTTAGTCTCAATATGCAAACCACTTCTCTCCAGAATCACAGGGTGGTGCTTTGACTTCTGAAGCTTGTGTGTCAGCAATACTTGATAATGAATGAATGGAAAATATTAGTTTGTCAAAATAAAACACTAAGAACCAGATCCCGAGCAGGTAGAAATCAGCCCTGTTCACCTGAATCAAGGGCCTAAGGTAGCCTACACTATTGGTAGATGTGCATGTGAAATTGCTTCTAGTGCACGTAAGGACTTAGAAATTGCCATACTGGATCAGTCCGCATGTACCTGTTAAAATTGTAGCATAAACTTCTAAACGCCACAAAAGCATGCAACTTATTAACTATAATTTTTTAAATGGAAAAAACCCTTCATATAGCCAATAATCACAGAGTTATGTGCAAGATTAAGTTCTAAATTAAAACTATCACTAACATGACATCTCATTAGGTATAGAAAAATTCAGTCAAATCAGACTTACCCAGGTTACTGAGGAGGAGAAGTCAAGAGAAGTGGTAAAGAAACCTGAGCCGTGAGCATTTTTATACAATATCTTAGACTGCCGGAAGAAGCTGAGACGCCCTTTTTCTTTAGATCTTAATCCATTTCAAAACATATTTTGCTGTGCACATCACTCCGTCAGTTGATATAATTGTTTTCAGCCTCACACGGTATGACACACACGATACACCACAGGTGTCTTTCATCGTAAACATTTTATTGGACCCATTCAATCAGAGTTTCACTCTTGTAGCTGTTTTGGAGTTACAATGGGAATGAATCAAAAGGATAGTCAGAGCTGTATCTGTTGCACAATCTGCTGTCCGGTAGAGGAATCCTGCTTGGTCCTGGTAAGCCATGTTGGCATGTGTTGGGAGCATTGCACAGTTCTTTCGGAAATTCCTAGGAGAGAGGGAGCACTGTGCTCTGGAAGCAGAGAAAGAACTGACAGGAAGGGGATGCAATGCATGACAGTTCTTTCTCTGCTTCCACAGTGCATTCTCAGAGCCTGCACCCCCAAGTTTTCTGATCTATCGCCCATTGAAGTCAATGGGAGTCTTTACTCTGGGTGGGTTTTTATCCAGCCCTTTGACTTGAGATTTTCCTCTAGCAAAAGGACAGTGTGGAACTATGAACCACCTAAGTCCCACCTTAAAAAAGGTCTTAACAGCGACCTAAGTTTTGTATAGGCCTTTGTGAGGCTCGTCTGCTCAGAGGTGAATTTCCCCTCATGTTGATTAGAAAACCAGCTCAGAATCCACCTCCACTGATGTCACCAGTCATCATGGCAGAAGATATTCTGCCTGTTGCACAGTTGCTCCTGGGTCGAGGTGAGGGATGGTGGTGGTTGAAAACAAGGAGTGCCATGTTTTTATAAAGGCTCTGTAATAAACCCTGGAACATTTATGGCATCTGCAACACGATTTCCATCCACCAACGGCAAAGGGAGTCGTAACTTGCAGAAAGCTTGTCTACCAGGATGAGAATGACTTTTAAAGTGTAATACCATAGAATGTTTCCTCTAACCAGACAAGGGTGAAGAGCCTTATTTTGATTTAAATGCCCTGAACATCCTTGGTTTCTATGGAGCTGTGCTGATTTATGCCCGCTGATCTCCTGCTCTTAACTTTTGAAAAGGAATTTCTATAATAAAAGAAAACGCAAAGCTTCTTCCATGGAAAGTCCCAAATTTTGAACTATAAATTGTGACCTGATTAGGAGAATGACACGAGTCACCTTGACGTGCATTTTTTAAATTGGCTTCATTACTCAGAACAAGGGCGTTTTCCAGTAACCAACTATTAATATTTTAGTAGTACAAGACTGTGAACACCAAAAACCTTAATGAGTGTTTGTGAAGTGCTTTGATATGCTGAGTTCTGAGGAAGCAGAACATCCTCCATGGGTGACATCATCCCTGTTTTATTTGCAGATAAACAAAGGCACATTGAGGTGAAGGTCACATAGAGAGCGAGTGGCAGCATCAGAAATAAAACACAGTAGTCTTGACAACACGTGCTATGTATTTACCATTGATCCTGAGCCCTATTAGACCCTTTGAATTCTTGGACTCTTCATATATCACTAAGATGAGAATAATTCATACAGGGACTTATTTGTGGCTTGGTTAATTTTTTGTTTTGTTTGGCAAGCTTCTGTAGGAATCATCTTCCAATCTAAGTCAAAACAGTGACCAGCTAGATAAGGTTCTGATCCACTTTAAGTTTTCCTTCTTCATAAATGAAAATAATAATTGTCCAGAAATGATCCTTGTGTAACTTTCAAGCTTGTTTATGTGTGGCATATGATTGCAAATCTCAATATGTAATTAAAATAAGAAAAACTGCAGCGTATGTCTCTTAAGGAGGCTGATGTGTAAATCCCAGCCACTGACCCAAAACCTGAAAAGGAAGGGAATTTGGAGGTAAGAGAAAATGCTACCTCTTGGTTGCTACTCAAATGTGAAATTATTCATAAGTAGTAGGATACTGTGACCCACCATAGGGACGTGTTTCCATGGAAAGAAAGAATAACACGCGCACTACACTGGGCAAAATCACCCTGACGTGTTCTGTAAAATAAACCTTAACTACAATCTCAGGAAATGTACATATAACAGGTCCAGATCCACACTGCTGGAGGAGATGGGGAAACATTTTGAGGAAAACATGAGACTGGAGTTAAGATTTTGTTTGATAGTAACAGTCAGATGAAGACGCAGGGGAAAGAGGAATGGTATTGTGCACAGGAATAAACTCATAGACTTATAGACTTTAAGGCCAGAAGTGACCATCATGATCATCTAGTCTGACCTCCTGCAGTGTCTTATCACAGCATTTTTGATATTTGAATTCTAAATTGAAGTTTATGATCCTACACCACCAGTGAAAAAATATGCAATGTATATACTTGTCATTCTGTTGGAGAATTTTTATCACCAGGTATAAAGAAGGCAACATTAAAGTGGATCATGACCTTATCTAGTTGGTTTTTGCTTACAAGTTATCAGAAGATGATTCATCAAGAAGCTCGTCAAACAAAACAAGAACAAAATTGAATCTCTGTAACAATGGCAGTCATGTAAGTTGCATATTAGGAAGTCAAAAAGACTAAATGTTGTTAAGAAGACAACACACTTTACTAATGTTGTCTTGTAATGCAGTCTAATGGTATTCATCCCCGAGAGTAACAGGTAGTAAGAGCAGTCTGGACTATTGGCTTTTATTTCTGTCTCTGCACCTGACTCCTTATGTGACCTTCAGCAAAATGTGCCACTGTTTATCTGCATATAAAATAGGATAACACTTCTGAACGATGTTGTGAGGCTTTCTCAGAACTCACGATACCAAAGCACTTCACCAAGCACCCACTGAAGTTTTACATATCCAAAGTGTTTGATTGTAACATTAATTTTTTGTTCTTGGAAGACACCCGTGTTCTGAGTAATAGGGTTACTTTCAAAATGCATTTCAAGTTCTCATTTCGAGGCCTTAATCAGATCATGATTTCTAACCTCAGAAATGGGGCTACTTGATTTTCATTAAAGAGCAGCTATGTGTTTCTCTTTTGTATTAAAATTCCATTGTATAATTTATGGATGAAATCCTCAGCTGGTGTAAACCATTCCAGCTCTGTTGGCTACAGTGACGCCTGAAAAGCAAAGAAACGCTCTTCCTCTTTCCCTGGTTAGAGGGAACATTTTTGGAGTGTATATAATGCTTTAAGTAGTATAGCTGGAACACCTTCTACAAGAGAAGTATCTGCAAGCATGTCCTACGGTTGGTCGGAGTCTGCATTAACCTCATCTCATTCCATCTCCTGCTTGGCCAATGCTGCCTTTTCTCCATTTCTCCTGTGCTTCTTCTGGATTATCTCAACTGCATTTCCTCATAACACCTCAGGTTTCTTAGCTGCTTATGGATGGAGATGTGGTGGCTGAGGCCATACAGGTTCAAGGTTATAACTCGAAGTTTTTATAGCACCAACCCTCAACGTGAACAATGAGCAACGCTGCAGTAAGCAGCTCTGTGTGGTTCTCCCATGGTGATCACCCTAATCACACAGCATTGGAGACATAAGGGGAGCTCTACTGAGAGTTGTATTTCTAATCACCATGGGGTCAAATTAACCACAGGACAGAGGGCCAGCATAAAAGCATATTCAGATTTAAGTCTCTGAGAAGACTTACTTCTGAATACTTAAGTGGGACATATGTGTTTACAGGCCTTGTATTGCCTCTCTGCCAGGGGTGAATTTCATGTCATAGGGTCTCATGAACAACCCACTCATGAAGTTAGTGGATTAACTACCAGTTGTTTTAGCCTAAATTGGATCAGCTATATTATGGGCAGATGAGCTGAATACACAGAAAAAAGCTTCCTGATTCTTAGGAAAATGCTAGAATGACTCTAACCAATACCAGATTTAATTTAAATGACGAGATTGGATTCCTGTATGTGATACTGATGCACAGATCCAGTTCTGACTTTCCTTCAAATTCATTCCCATTGTAACTCCAATGAATTCAGGAGAATGATAACAGGAATGTAGTTTGCCCATAACTTTTAATGTTAAAGAAATCTGCAGTGTGTAGTAGGCATGTTGTACCAGGTGTGGCTGAGAACAGATTAATAATCACAAACCCTGAGGAAAATAATTATAGCAGTTGAAAGTACGACGTGCAACAAAATTTCTTTTGTAACTAATACAAACTTCAGGCCCCAATGGTGTCTCAGAGCCTCCAGGCGGTCTGAGGAACAGTATAAAACCTCTCATGAGTCAAATCTCTTCTAACCACTTCTTCTGACTTACTCTCCTTGGTGAACGGGGTAAGTTTGATTTGAATCTCTCTCTCTATGACTGTGGAGGTGTCATATTAGTGATTCTTAGCATTGCTAAAGAGTTTTCCCATATTTTTGAAGTTCTTAAGTTGCAGGCATTGGTGGATTCATAGTTTGAAAGTTAAGGGTGAGATTTGCAGAGCAACATGTGTGTCTCTGACACCCAGTTTCTATTACTCTTAATTAGAAATAGGGAATTGGAATCCCTTTGGTAGTTTTGAAAAATCTCACACCCCAGCTTTAACTAAGGTGTTTTAGGAAGAAACTCCCATAGTTATTCTAGAAAGGACCAATTCTAGGTTCTTGTAGTTTATTTGGAAGCAGTTGGTACTCAACACTCTTTGAGATAGGATAATAGACTATGAGGACCAGTGGTCTGATCTAGTATGAGAACTCCTATGTTCTAAAGTGTGTGCAACTAAGAATTTTAGGCTGGGGTAAGTCAGAGTAACTCCTTTGAAGTCAGAGTAACTGAGCCGATTTAACCCAGCTCAGGCTCGGCTCGTTATTGTTTGGTATTGAGAAAATCATATTTTCCATTCATTCATTAGGAAATATTGCTGACTCACAAACCAAAGCGCCACACTTTAACTGGGAAGAGAAGTGGTTTGCATGTGGAAGTTAAATCCTCACAAGGAAACGATCATTAACACATTTCATCTGCAATACTTCGTATGAACATTTTGTAGAAGGGAATAAAAATCCCAATCACTCATGACAGAAATATTCTATATTGTATGTTTACTTACTCCAGTCAGTGTTTTTTGGGCACGAGGACTGACACAGATTCAAGAAGTTGGTTAGGAAGGAGACAGAGTAAGTGGAGCAAGCGGAGGAAATGGGATGCAAAATGTAGCCAGGAACTGAAGGTCTAGTTCATCGTTTTCCTAGTCTGTCTGTCTTTTGCTGACTCCCATTACAATTGTAACTGAGCTTTGTCCTTTTCATTCTGTTGGCTCTAATGCATGATGTTGACTCTTTTCCCTGCTGTGTGTTTCAGGTTTACCTCCAAGGCAGAAAGATGATTTACCACCACCAAAAGCGTTCTCACCATTGGGGCTATGACCCCTGTTGGAAAGGGGGCTGGGGCGGTTATGGGGGCCATTACGGCGGCTATCAGCCATGGGGTTATTCTAGACCATACGGATGGGGGTGGGGCCACAATTACGGTTCCTGCTACTCTTACCCATACCGATGGGGGGGTGGTTACGGCTATGGAAAATGCTGGCCATGTTTTGCTGAGGAGCAATAGACCCAGAAATGAAAAGCAGGATACGATTCACCGGCAAGCTTATAGGCAACGGCTTTCAGAAATGCGGATCCCCCACAATTCCCATAGGAGCTGTAATTGCTCAGCAGTTCTGTAAAGTTTCCCCATATCTGTATTTTCCAAGTTACACGTTATGTCTGTTACTTCTCATATTCTCTGCTTCTTCTATAATTATCTGAAGGCCTGAATCTCAGTTCCATGAAGGCTCTTTTAGGCCACTCTGACAGTGTATATGAAGCAGGGTCCGTTAGGCTGGGACAAATAACATTTACATTCACTTGAAGGCTCCTTTGAGAGTCATGCAAAGGGGTATTAGTGTCAATCGAAATAAGTCCCTGTGTGTCCTAGCCTTTTCATGAATATGTACCATTTGCTTCTTGCTTCCACGTTGCTACAGATTATGTATAATGGAAAAGTAGCTTAGTCCTCTCCTCATATTGTGCTTTGTCTCATTTGCCGCTGACTGGGATGAGACAAATACATTAAAATGGTTGCAAACAAGATGTGATTGTCAAACTCTACAGCTGCACTGAAAAAAGAAGAACACCTGGTGTGAAATGCATCACCTTGGAGCAGGTGATTTGTCGTAGACCTTCTTGAAACCCTGGAAGTAGATTCTTTCTTGTCAGCATTCTTTCTGTCTGTTCCTCTCTACTCCCCTTCTTTGTTCACATTAAAGTGATTCTGCATCATAATATCAGCCTTCTGGTTTTCCTTTCGGCTCCATTCCTTATTTACCAGTCACTGCGGCCCAGATTCCCAGAAATACATAGGTGCCTAACACCTATTGAAATCAGTGGGAGTGCTACACCTTTGTGAATCTGGTCCTGTGGATAAAAATTTACTCTTTTGCAGGGAGACAGGGCATGTGCATTACTTAAGTCCCACTCAAGCCCTGTACTGAGAAAAGAATCAGGTCTGGCAAGCGTCTATAAACCATAAAAGCGGGATTACCCCTGTGGTACTTTCTTTGTACCAACTAACCCAAATAGGGTGTTTGGCATTCATTTTTATTCAGAAGATCTAGACATATTCAACCATAGGTTAATGCCTCATAACAGCCACTCGGTATGTTCTAGATGGGCAATGTCAGCAAGTAAACCATTCCTCCTACTCGTCCTCTACTCCTGAGGTTAGAGAGCAGCCTGGCGTCTTCCCCTCAAGGTAATCCAGTCTCTCAACATTTTTAATTGAAAGTGTTTCAGATTTAAGTTCCAGAAATCTTAAGCATCTCTGGGCTTTGGCCATATGTAAAAGGGGTGGTCCACCCTATATACCCCATATCAGTCAGATGTATCACTGCCAGTGAACCCCACCTGACGTTCCTCCAACGGGGTGTCAACCAATCCACTTTGTTATGGTCATGTCTAATGGGTAGAACAGGCATACAGGTTGGGGAATGAAGCCAATGGTCAGCACCAGAGTCAGTGGCTAGTTACCAGAGCCCGGTTCAAGCCAGATTCAGAGCCAGGAAATGAAGCTGAGGGTCAGAGCCAAGGTCAGATGCCAAATGCCAGAGCCAAGGGTCAAGCCAGAGTCAGGGTCAGAAGTCAGGGGCTGGAGTCACAGCCAGGACTGGTCACTGAGGATTGGCGCTGAGGCATAAGGGCAGGAGGAGAGACAAGGGTCAAGCACAGTGGGAACAGGAGTGAAGGTGGGGGTAGGATAGGAGCCAGGAGCAGAGCTGGAACCAGGTTGGGTGCAGGAAGCAGGCACAAGCAAGGTCTGATGCAGCCACAATAGGAAACCAATTTGTTACTTGGACAAACTTCTTGTTTCTCCTCCTGGCTTAAACAGTGTAGTTGGACCAATCGGTGGAGCCAGTCAATCCTCCAATCCGAGCTCCTATGCATGGTGCCTTATCTGGGGCTATAGCCCAAGCAGCTTCTCTCCCCACCCACATTCAGGCCAGGATATAGACTCATAGACTCATAGACTTTAAGGTCAGAAGGGACCATTATGATCATCTAGTCTGACCCCCTGCACAACGCAGGCCACAGAATCTCACCCACCCACTCCTGTAACAAACCCCTAACCTATGTCTGAGCTATTGAAGTCCTCAAATCGTGGTTTAAAGACCTCAAGGTGCAGAGAATCCTCCAGCAAGTGACCCGTGCCCCACGCTGCAGAGGAAGGCGAAAAACCTCCAGGGCCTCTGCCAATCTGCCCTGGAGGAAAATTCCTTCCCGACCCCAAATATGGCGATCAGCTAAACCCTGAGCATGTGGGCAAGACTCACCAGCCAGCACCCAGGAAAGAATTCTCTGTAGTAACTCAGATCCCACCCCATCTAACATCCCATCACAGACCATTGGGCATAATTACCTGCTAATAATCAAGGATCAATTAATTGCCAAAATTAGGCTATCCCATCATACCATCCCCTCCATACATTTATCAAGCTTACTCATGAAGCCAGATATGTATTTTGCCCCCACTGCTCCCCTTGGAAGGCTGTTCCAGATATGGCAGCTGTTGGTCTAGTGGATAGGGGAGAAGCAATACACATAATACATCTTGATTTTGGTAAGGCTTTCAACACAGTCCCACATGACAGTCTCATAAGCAAACTAGGGAGATGTCATCTAGATGACTTTACTATAAGATATACAACTGGTTGAAAGACAAGGAGAATGGATTAAGCTGACAACTGGTGTGATCCAGTCTAGCAATTCCTACATTCTTATGAGCAGAAATACCCACTGAAGATGCTTCTCCTCAGATAGTGTAATTTAGTGTCGCTCCATGGAAGGCAGTGGACCTGAACCAATTAACCCCAGATGAGGATAGTCCTTATTGATTTATTTGGAGAAAACAAAAGTTTCTGTTCATTCATCAGCAAGTATTGGTGACTCACAAGGTTTGGAAAACCAAAGAGCCACACTCTGATACCGGACAGAACTGGTTTGCATGCAGAGGTTAAATCCTCAAAGGAAAGGAAATGATCAGCATTATCCCAGCCATGTTCACTTTGAGAAATGTCTTAAATGGACACAAAATCCCAGCTGTCCATCATGGAAATAGTTACACTTATTCCAGTTGGTGTTTTTCAAATAAAGTAATAGACAAAGATTCAAAGGGGCCGATTGGAAGAGAAGTTCAGTGCAAATGGGTAAGAGGCATAGAAAGAGGAAATAGGAACATATACATAGCAATGAACTTAGGGACTAAATCCACTCCTCCTCTCTCTCTTGGACCCCACGTAGACCTCATTGCAATAGTAACCGAGCTTTGAAGCCTTTCTTCCACTGACACTCGTACCTTCTCTTTATTCCCTGTTGTGTGTTTCAGGTTTACCTCCATCACAGAAAGATGTCTTCCTCCAGCCTGTGCCACCCATAATGAGGCGTGGCCTGGCCCAGTCCAGTTACTAGTAGCGGCAATGAGCCGTGTTATTGTGACCTCCCAGCACCAATTCTCAGCACTTTCCCTCAGCAGAGTGAAGTGGGAGCCGTAGAAGCACCTGTGGTCGGAGCGGGCTATGGGGGCTCATTTGGTTTGGGGGGACTGTACGGCTATGGAGGCCGTTACAGAGGATTGTATGGTTACGGGGGATTAGGTGGTTATGAGGGCCATTACTGTTATAGAGGATTGTGTGGTTACGGGGGAGGTTACAGTTATGGGGGATTATGCAATTTCCAGGGGCGTTATGATTACGGGGAAATATGCAGTTCCAGGGTATCTTGCCATAGGTACCTCAGTGGAAGCTGGGCACCATATAAAACCCAGCAGGAATATCAGTTGGAAAAGAAAAGACAAGGAAATGAACAGCAAGCTACAGACTCACAGATGACCTTTTGAGCATGGATTTCAGAAGTGCTGTGCCGGCATGGCTCCAGTTGAACTCAATTCGAGCTGTGTCTGCTCAGGACCTTTGTCTCATAGACATATTTCTAATGTTATGCTTTATGACTCTTTCTGCCAATGCTTTCCCAACCACGTGCTTATTCTCTTAGTCACATCTGGACTCATTCTGAATTACACTCAGGCTGTTTGCACTTACCCCGCAGTGTGAAGGAAACAGGGCCTTAACAGAGGCATCAGTTACATTTATTATCATTTTAAATCCCTTTACAGGGGAGAAAGTGTACTTGCTGTCAAGGAGAATTAGGCCCTGTATGTCTATCCTTTCGATCAATACGTACCTTTAGCATCTCTCTTTGAACTTTGCCGTGGCAGATGTATGACAGAGAAGCAGCGTAGTCCTCCACTTCTACTTTGCTTTGTCTCATTTCCCATTAACTGGGGTTAAACAAGTCACTTGAAATGGTTGAAAAGGGGATTTGTTTGGCCAACTCTGCAGTTGCAAGAAAAGAAAAAGAACTTCTTGTCTGAAATGCATCCCAACAAAGCAGGAGATTGTTTGCAGACCTTTTGGAAACACTGGAAATACATTCTTTCTGCTCCATATTATTTCTTTTGGTAACTATGTACTTCAAATTTCATTTGCATTATAAACTATGATGCATGATAATATCCGTCTTCTGGCTCTCCTTGTTCCTCTCTCCTTGTTTAAAAATCACTCTGGATAATATTCATCCCTGTAGAGCCGGCAACACCGGGTACTTTTCAAATTGCAAATTTCGAAGCCATGGAGTGATGGGAGAACAAAGCCCTTTAAGAGGTTTCATAGTATTATGTAGGCCCTCTGCACAGGGGCGGAGTTCCTCCGTCCATTACCTGTTTAGCAAAGAGCCTTTTCCTGCAAAGACTTGCACAGGTTTTTACATTAAGAATGTCAATATTTCTTTGGTTTCAGAAGACCAATCACATGGTTCGTGGTAAGGGTCTGTGAGTGTTTGCAGGATAGAGACCCAGGTTATCAGAAGGAAAAGAAAGGTGGCCAGCAAATCGTTTGGACAATGGAGGGTTAACTCTCACCCTTGAATGGCAGAGTAACTTACAAGACAGGATACCTTTGCTTCTAGAGCACTTTGAAAGTTTGGCGCTTCATTAGAAAGCTCTTCTCAACCTTAACTGTACAAGTCACCCTCACTGGTTTTTGGAGCTTGCCTTCCCCAGGCTTTGGGTGTTTCAGCAGAGATTATTCCTACAGATGAATGCTGAAAACTTTACTGACCTGTCCATTCGTTATGGGTGCTTTATCTGGAGCCCTTTGACCAAACCAATCCCCGTTTCCATTGCGATCGCTGCTCTATGTGCCAAGGATGAATGTTCAAACCAATGGATCCCTGGCATGTAATTTTGAGAGCATTTTGAAATAGAAATTCTCAAACAGAAAGTCTGCTGAAATATAATTATGGAGACAGCAGCCCTCTTTCAGAAGAATTCTCCTTTTTCTGGAACATCCTTCTCTTCTCCTCTGCTGGGACCTCCAGTGACATGTAGCACTTAGCATTCATCTAGAAAGCAGCCTTTTATGACAACCTAATGGGGGTATAAATTCAACCAGTCTCCCCTTGACACCAACTTTGCAGCCCTCACTATGCAATGCTGAAAAGATCTAGGGCAACGGGGCAGAAATACTTCAGCTTCATACTGAGAAATTGGATTTCATTGCACCAGTAACACTCAGTTCAATTAATATTCTTCTCATTCTTTGCCTTGATGTGTCCATCTACTGGTTGTCAGGAATCTCCAATTCTTGGTCAAATGACATGACCAAAAATTAATTTCAGAAGGATGTTGTAAACCCACCTGACAGAGTTCATTCTGCCTATGTAGACAAATTACACTATGCCAAAGTCACCTCCAGGAGTAAGGAATCTTATGTGTGATATGAAGAGATTAATGCGCAGACCATTAATTCAGTACAAGAATCTAATGGCTTTTTGAGGTAACTATGACTCACTGCACTCCATATTAACATTCTTATGTAATATACCCTGGATGTACCATGGCTTGATATTGCAGATAGAAGAATTACATTTTCCACTACATTTTTCTTCAACATTTTTGTGGGTCTCACTAGGACACGTCATCAGAATGGTTACAGAGAGAGCGAGTCAAATAGGACTTGTCTAATTCACCTAGGAGAATAAGTTCAAGTGATTAGAAGATCGCTGAACCCTGAGTGTTTTTATACAGTTTTCTAGACTCACTGGAGGACTTGAGAGGCCCTGTGTTCCTGAAGGTCTAATTAGTTACAAACCAACCTTTGCGTAACTCCTTCAATTTATGTAGTTTTTAATCCTCCGTGTTTTTGATGATTAGTTTGTTCCTAACTCCACATGGTGTGACATGCACATTACACCCTGCAACTCTCTTTCATCTTACAACTTTATGGGCCAGCTACATTCCTGCTTTCATTCTACTGACTTCATTGATGCTGCAATGGGATATTTGGAAGCCTAGAATAGTAAAGTGTCCAATGTAGTTGATGAGCCACGGTGAGCATGTGGCATTACTAATCACTGTTACTGGATTTTACTTCAGACTCTGCCACCG
>NW_020664748.1:118263-128371 GCF_002925995.2 Terrapene triunguis | reverse complement strand
TGCACTCCTCCTCTCTCTCTCGGGCCCCCCGTAGACCTCACTACTATAGTAACTGAGATTTGAGTCCTTTCTTCCACTGACACTGGTACCTTTTCTTTACTCTAGTCCCTGTTGTGTGTTTCAGGTTTATCTCCATCACAGAAAGATGTCTTGCTCCAGCCTGTGATATCCAGAATGCGGGGTGGTCCGTCCCAGTCCAGTTTCTGGCACCTGCAACGAGCCGTGCGTTAGGCAGTGCCCTGACTCTGAAGTGGTCATCAGACCATCACCGGTTGTTGTAACCATCCCAGGACCAATTCTCAGCAATTTCCCTCAGCAGAGTGAAGTGGGAGCCGTTGGAGCACCTGTGGTCGGAGCGGGCTACGGGGGCTCATTCGGTTTGGGGGGATTGTATGGCTATGGAGGCCATTACGGAGGATTGTATGGTTATGGGGGATTAGGTGGTTACGGGGGCCGTTATGGTTACGGGGGATTGAGTGGTTATGGGGGCCGTTATGGTGGACTATGTGGTTACGGGGGAGGTTACGGTTACGGGGGAGCATGCGGTTCCGGGGTATCTTGCCATAGGTACCTGAGTGGAAGCTGTACACCATGTTAAACCCTGCAGGAATATTAAAGGTAAAAGAAACGACCAGGAAATGAACAATAAGCTATAGATTCATACAGAGATTTCAGAAGTGCTGTGCAGGCATAGTTCCCCTCGAATTCAATGCAAACTGTGTCTTTCAGCCCCTTTGTCTCATAGACCGATTGCTAATATTATGCTTATAAACTCTTTCTGCCAATGCTTTCCCAACCACACGCTTATGCTCTTAGTCACACGTGGACTCATTCTGAATTACACACAGGCTGTTTGCACTAACCCCGCAGTGTGAAGGAAACAGGGGCCTTAAGACAGGCATCAGTTGTCTTTATTATCACTTTAATTTGTTTGTCCAACTCTGCACCTGCAGCAAAGGAAAAAAAACATCTTGCCTCAAATGCATCCCAAGAAAGCGGGTGATCGCAGCCCGTCTTGAAATACTTGAAATAAATCCTTTCTACTCTGTATTATTTCTTTCTGTAACTGTTTATTGCAAAATTCATTCTCATTAAAAACTATGCTGCATCATAATATTGGTCTTCTGGATTTCCTTGTTCCTCCCTCCTTGTTTAAAAATTGTGCTGGATGAAATTCATCTCTTTAGAGCAGGCAGCACCACGCACTTCTCAAGTCGCAACTTTTGAAGGCATGGAGTGATAGGAGAATAAAGCACTTTAAGTGGTTCATAGCATTATTCAGGCTCTCTGCACAGGGGTGGAGTTCTTCCTTGAATTATCTGTTTAGCAAAAAGCCTTTTCCTGCTAACACTTACACAGATTTTCATTTTAAGAATGTAAATATTTCCTTCGATTTCAAAAAGACCAGTCACCTGATCTGCTGGAGCAATGCCTATGTTCTTCCATTCCAAGGAGGAGTCCATCAGTATGGTCTGATATTGAAGAGTAGAGCTGTATTGCTCTTCAATAAAACCTGTTGCCAGATGGCTAAATCTCCCCTCACTATGTGAGTATTATGGAATGTTCTTGAAGAGCCAGGATGGTCTGGATAATTTTTCCTTTTGTGTCATCAAATCGAAAATTTGATTAGTGGAAAATAGTCATCTTCTGCTAACTGAGAGCCACAAAAATTTGGAAGAATAATGTATTGATACATCCAGCGGACATTATCTAAGAGAGGCAATGTGGAATGCAGTGAGCTGAAGCTACCTCGAAAACCATTAGATTCTTATACTGAATGAATGGTCTGTGCATTAATTCATAGCACACATGAGATTTCTAACTGCTCCAGATGTCTTTAGTCTAATTTGTTTATATAAGCAGAATGGACTCTCTCAGGTGTGTTTGCAACATCCCTATGAAATCAACTATTAGTCTAGTCGTTTTACCAAGGAGTAGAGATCGCTGCTGTCCAGCTGACGAACACATCAAGGCAAAGAATGAGAAGAAGATTAATTTAATTGAGTTTTAATGGAGCATTGAAATTCAAAATCTCAATATGAAGCTGAACTATTTCTGCTCCTTTGCCCATTGCTTTAGATCTTGTCAGCTCATCTCCAGCACGGCAATGTGAGTGCAGCTTTGGTGTCAAGGAGCAGACTTGGTTGAATTTACATCCCCAAATAGGTTGTTATAAAAGACTGCTTTCTAGATGGATGCTAAGCACAGCATGTCACTGGAAGTCCCAGCAGAGGAAAAGAGATGAATGTCCTGGAAAAAGGAGAATTATTCTGAAAGAGGGCTGCTGACTCCATAATTAAGTTTCAGCAGAGTTTCTGTTTGAGAGTTTATTATTCAAAATGATCGCAAATTGACATGCCAGAGATACATTGCTTTGAACATTCATCCTTTTCAGCTGGAGTAGCGATAGCGATGGAAACATGGACTGGTTTGCTCAAAGGCCTAAAGATAACGCACCTATATCAAATGGCCAGGTTAATAAAGTTTTCCCAGTGTTTGTCTGTATGAATGATCACAGCTCAAACACCGAGAGCCTGAGGAAGGCAAGCTCCATAGAACAGCGAGGTTACTTGTGGAGTTAGGTTGAGAAGCGCTTTCTAGTGAACAGCTGAACTTTCAAAGTGGTTTAGAAGCAAAGGTAGCCTGTCTTGAAAGTTCCTTTACCCATTCCAGGGGGCGGGGCAAGAGTCAACCCTGTATTAACCAAGCAATTTTCTGGCCAATTTTCTTTTCCTTATGAAAAACTGGGCTGTTATCATGCAATGCCTCACACAGATGCTTAACATAAGAACATAAGAATGGCCCTACTGGGTCAGACTAAAGGTCTGTCTAGCTCAGTATCCTTTCTTCCGACTGTGGCCAGTGACAGGGCCGGCTCCAGGCACCAGCGAAGGAAGCAGGTGCCTGGGGCGGCCAATCGAAAGGGGCGGCAGTGCGTTCGTGATTGGGGCAGCACGTCCGGCAAGTCCAGGTCCCTCTCCTCCTCTTTGAGCTGTCGCCCAAGTGCCGCCAAAGAGGAAGAGAGGGAGCAAAGGACCCACCTCCGAATTGCTGCCGCCAAAGACTGAAGCAGCGCGATTGAGCTGCCGCCAAAGTGCCGCCGATCGGCTTTTTCTTTTCTTTTTTCCGCCGCTTGGGACAGCAAAAAAGCTAGAGCTGGCCCTGGCCAGTGCCAGGTGCCCCAGAGGGAATGAACAGAACAGGGAATCACCGAGTGATCCATCCACTGTGTCAAGGCTCCTTCCCCACTCTGAACTCTAGGGTACAGATGTGGGGACCTGCATGAGAACCTCTAAGCTTAACTACCAGCTTAGATTTGGTTTTGCTGCCACCACCCAAATTATTTATGAGTTATTTGGGAAACTCTGTCTACCTCCCTCCAGAATATCTCCCTCCCACGTACTATAACCCTTCCCTGGGTAGCCGTGAGAGACTTCTCCACCAATTTCCTGGTGAACACCAATCCAAACCCTTGGATCTTAAAACAAGGAGAAATTAACCATTCCCCCTCCTTTCTTCCCCCCACCAATTTCTGGTGAGTCCAGATTCAACCCCCTTGGAACTTAAAACAAGGAAAAACCAATTAGGTTCTTAAAAAGAAGGCTTTTAATTAAAGAAAGAAAGGTAAAAATTATCTCTGTAAAATCAGGATGGAAAATAACTTTACAGGGTAATCAGATTCAAAGAGCCCAGAGGAACCCCCTCTAGCCTTCGGTTTAAAGTTACAGCAAACAGAGGTAAACCCTCTAGCAAAAGGAACATTTACAAGTTGAGGAAACCAAGATAAACCTAAGATGCCTTGCCTGGCTGTTACTTACAAGATTGAAATATGAGAGACTTGTTCAGAAAGATTTGGAGAGCATGGATTGATGTCTGGTCCCTCTTAGTCCCAAGAGCGAATAACCCCCAAAACAAAGAGCACAAACAAAAGCCTTCCCCCCACCAAGATTTGAAAGTATCTTGTCCCCTTATTGGTCCTTTGGGTCAGGTGTCAGCCAGGTTACCTGAGCTTCTTAACCCTTTACAGGTAAAAGGATTTTGGTGTCTCTGGCCAGGAGGGATTTTATAGTATTGTACACAGGAGGGCTGTTACCCTTCCCTTTATAGTTATGACACCCTGTCACTCATTCCCAAACAGAGGCTAGGGACACCATCCCTGTCCATCCTGGCTCATAGCCATTCATGGACCTATCCTCCATGAATTGATCTAGTTCTTTTTTGAACCCTGTTATGAACCATGAACCATCTGATTGTTCTTCTTGAAACCAAGAAAATTGGTTTCACTTTAAGAATGTGACAATCTGTATAATCTTTTCAGGAAAAGACTTTTTGCTAAACCGGGTAATGCAAGAAACAACTCCTGCTCTGTGTGGAGGGCTTGCATAATGCTATAGACCACTTCAAGGGCTGGATTCACTCCATGGCTTTCAAAGTTGTAACTTGAGACGTGCCTGGTGCCGCCTTCTCCACAGAAATGAATTTCATCTGCCATGATTTTTAAACAAGAAGGGAGGAACAAGGAGAACCAGAAGACTGCTATTATGAAGTATTATAGTTTTTAATGCGAATGAAATTTGCAGTACACAGTTACAGGAAGAAATAATACAGAGCAGAACCATTTTAAGTCCCAGTTGGTTGGAAATTAAAAAAAGCATAACAAAGGCAGAGAACTATGCAGCTTCTCCATTATATATCAGTCGTAGCAAAATTCAAAGTGAGATGTGTCATGGAGTGTGGGGGGACACAAGGCCCTGCACCCCCGGCTTCCTGCGATTCACCATGACTCTCAGCCAGCCAGTAAAGCAGAAGGTTTATTTAGACGACAGGAACACAGTCCAAGACAGGTCTTGCAGGCACAGACAACAGGACCCCTCCAATTAGGTCCATCTTGGGGTCCCAGAGGCACCAGAGCCCCATTGGGGGGGTCAGAGCCCCATCTGGGCTCCCCTCCATCACACCAGCCAGCTCCTGAAACTCTCACTCTCCCCAGCGACCCCTCCCCCAGCCTTTGTTCAGTTTCCCGGGCAAAGGTGTCACCTGGCCTCCAACCTTCCTGGGTTCTCAGGTTACATGCTCAGGCATCCTTCCTCAAGGCCAGTCTCCCATCCCGCAATGCAGACCATCCTAGCCAAACTCCCCTGCCTTCCCAGGCCAACACTCCCCACTCAGCAGTCAAAGACCACATTAAGAACAGTCCCAGTTCGTCACAAGATGCTTAAGGTACATATTGGTGGAAAGGACAGAACATGTAGGGCCTATTCTCCTTTATTCCATGGATATTCCTGTTCAGATTAACATGGCCCACAGTATCCACCATGATACCTACGGCCATATCCCCCGTAACCACCTAATCCCCCATAACCACCTAATCCCCCATAACCGTAACCTCCCCCGTAACCACACAGTCCCCCATAACCTCCCCCGTAACCACACAATCCCCCATGTCTACCCAATCCCCGGAAGCACACAATCCCCCGTAACCGTAAAGGCTCCCATAACCATACAATCCTCTGTAACAGCTTCCAGAGCCGTACAGTCCCCCCAAACCGAATGATCCCCCGTAGCCGGGTCCAACCACAGGTGCTCCTATGGCTCCCACTCCACTTTGCTGAGGGAAAGTGCTGAGAATTGGTCCTGGGAGGGTCACAACAACCGGTGATGGTTTGATCAGCACTTTGGAATCAGCGCACTGCCTAATGCACTGATCATTGCAGGTGCCAGAAACTGGACTGGGCCGGGCCACCCCGCATTCTGGATAGCACAGGCTGGAGCAAGACATCTTACTGTGATGGAGGTAAACCTGAAACACACAACAGGCCATAGAGTAAAGAGAAGGTACAAGTGTCAGTGGAAGTAAGTTCTCAAAGCTCAGTTACCATTATAATGAGGTTTATGTGCAGCACCAGAGAGAGAGGAGGGGTGGACTTAGTCCCTATGTTCATGGTTATTATTTGTTCCTATTTCCGCTTTCTACGCCTCTTGTCCTCTCCCACTAAACTTCCCTCCCAACCGGTCCCTTTGAAACCCTCTTAATGACATTGTCTGAAAAACACAGACTTGAATAAGTGTAGCTATTTCTTTGATGGACAGCTGGGATTCTTTGTCCATTATAGACATTTCTCAAAGAGAACATGGCTGGGATAATAGTAATCACATCCTTTGCTTTGAGGAATTAACCTCTGTATGGCAAATAGTTCTGTCCAGTATTATAGCGTAGCTCTTTGGTTTTCCAAACCTTTGGAATCACCATTACTTGCTGATGAATGAACAAACTTTTATTGTCTCCAAATGAATCACTAAGGAAAAAATCCTCAGCTGAGACAAATTGATTCAGGTCCACTGACTTCCAAGAAGCAACACTAAATTACACAATCTGACGAGAAGCATCTCAAATGAGTATTTCTGTTCATAAACATGTAGGAATTGCTAGACTGGATCGCACTAATTGTCAGCTTCCTCCATTCTCCTGTCTCCAATAGTGAAGAGTAAGAGCTGCTTCACAGTAAAGTAGAAGACTACTGAATTTGCCCTGTGTGGATTAAGCAGGGAAAGTTTGCTCCTAAGATAGCTAACTGAAAAATTGATAAGGGACTTTCTAAAATTATACCCTAATTCTATTTCCAATTATTATGAAATATGTTCCCCAGGAGTGCCGCCAGCTTTTCTGCCGCCCTAGGCGGCGGAAGGTCCCGCCCCGAAATGCCGCCCCCCACCGAGGCGGTGGAAGGTCCCGCCGCCGAAATATCGCCGCGGTTGCCTCCTCCCAAATTGTAGCGCCCTACCTAATGGGTTGCGCCGGCCCTGATGTTTCCCAATTACATATGCTGTATCCTTATATCCCCCCTTTAGCTTAAGATTGTGAATCCATCAGTACCTGCAAATGAATAAGTGTACAAGATAATTATGAATAAACTCTCTCATCCCTGATAAATATCACAGAAAGTTTGTGCAAGATTCAGTCTTAAATGAAAATGGAACCTACTGACACATCTCTATGGTTAGAAAGAGATGGAATCAAATTGGTCGTACCCAGTTCAACAAGGAGATGAAGTCTGGAGAAGAGCCCTGAATTGTGAGTGCTTTTCTACAGTTTGTTGGACTGCCTGGAGGATCTGCGATGCCTTTTGTGGAGGAGGTCCTAATTAGTTACCAAACAAACTTGACTGTCTTGCTAAATCCTTGTTTTGATGGAGCTGTTTTCCTCAGGGTTTGGGATTATTGGGCTAATCTCAGCCTCAAAGGGTGTGACATTGCATTTTTCAGCTTTCTTTCATCTAAAAATTAAATGAGCCAACTGCACTCCTTGGGTCATTCCTCTGACTTCCTTGGTGCTGCAATGAGAATGCATGTCAAGGTGATTCAGAGTTGTATCAATAGTACAATTGGGTGCCATGAAGAGGAATCCAGTTTGGTCCTTTCAATTCATGCTGGTTGTAGTTAGGGGCATTGGGCAGTGCATTTTGTACCCGGTAGGAAGGAGGGAGCCATTTTTCTGCATTCTCACCACCTCCATCCCCAACGGGTCAGATTCAATTCCCTTTGCAATCAATGGGAATCATTCCATTGCCTTCAGTATGTTTCTTGTTGGGACTTTGTCTGAAATTCCCCCTTTGACAGGGAGATAGTACGATGTCTATGGACAACTTTAGTCCATCTTGAAACTTTCAAACTAGGTCTTAGCAGGGATGGTAGTGGAGCATAGGCCTTTGTGACGGCCATCTGCCAAGGGAAGAAGTTCACCTTACGGGGATTCAAAACTAACCTAAGATTGGACCTCCACTTGTGGCACCAATTCTAAACAATTATCAAAACAAAATAAAAAAAAAATCCAGAATGGGCCTTTCAAAGAATTATACTCAGGTTAGTGACGTATTTGGAAGCTATGAATGGTAAGTGTCCAGAACTGTTCAGGAGATTGAAGTTAGAGTTTGGAATGAGTACTCCCAACTACTGCGGATTTTTTCTGACTCTGCCAATCACTCCCTGTCTGACCTTGACCTTAATATGCCTCTGTATCAAACAGATATAACTATAACTTTCATGGTGGATGGTCTGAGGCGTCCTCTGATGTAAGCATTTCAAAGCACTTCATAAACACTCATTAAGCTTTATACGTCCAAAGAGATGTATTATTATAGTAGTAATAACTTTTTACTGGGATTAGATGTTCCAAAATTAAAGATTAGTTTCACTTTAAAACTGCATGTCAAG
Organism: Terrapene triunguis; assembly: GCF_002925995.2. Classification (NCBI taxonomy): domain Eukaryota; kingdom Metazoa; phylum Chordata; order Testudines; family Emydidae; genus Terrapene; species Terrapene triunguis. The sequence goes on along the minus strand of NW_020664748.1, from coordinate 120,160 downwards.
GTCTCAGATGTCATTCCAGTACTCAGTTCATGTTTCTGAGCCACCAAATTGGAGCTCTTTGATTTTCTTCCAAAGTAGCTTTGTTTCCCTTGTATATGGATGTAAGCAGAGTCAGGATGAGCTCTACCCTGACATCTGGTGGTGAATTATGGCGAGTGTGGAAAAGAACTTCAGGGGCTGATCTTGTTTGCATAGGCACACCCACCCCGCCTAGCATGAGCCCACGGCAGCCCAAAATGGTCACTTTGGCTGCTGTGGGATCCCCAGTTTCTCTGTTATTGGGGCAGGAGGAATAAAGTGTTGTTACCCTGATTATGTGAATCAAGGACAATGAAACTGTTTTATGACAGAGGGTCTCACCATCACATAAGTAGCACTCACTAGACAAGGGACATGGGTTCCAAAACCCAGTGGATTGAGAGAGAGACTGGGGACAGGTATTTGTACTTGATGGTATGGGTGCCTTTTGAGGGCCTGAAACCCCAATTGCACCATCTCCTCTCTTCATTGTTGAATAGCAGAGCTAATTTTGATTCCATTAAGAGTCTAGTTATAGGCTGATATGCTGAATTCACTTTGGGCCAATGGTGCACCAGCACTGGGGCTCCCCTACTACAAGCTGAAATCACTGAGTGCTGTGTTAACTAGTGTGGGAGCCCGAAGATTTATTGCTAAGTGGCTGGCATAGCAGTTTGCAGGACGTTTGGTGTGGCCCACGGGACGGTGAGCGGAGCTGGGCAGTTTGCGGGATGGTTGGCGCAGCCCATGGGATGACGAGCAGAGCGGAGCAGAGCAGTTTGCGGGACAGCTGGAGTGGCTCACGGGACAGCTGGAGGAATGGAGCAGAGTGGAGTGGCTGGTGGAGTGGAGCGGTTCATGGTGAAGGCTGCAGCAGAACCCCATGGAGAGGCGGGGCATTTCGGCGGCGACGCCTCTGGATGATGCCGCTTGTCGGCAGCATTTCGGCAGATGCTCGTCCGCCGCCACGGTCCTCCATGGCTAGTCGTCTGGCACCCGCCAGACGAAAAAGGTTGGGGACCACTGTTCTATCCTTTCCACCGATATGTACCATAAGCATCTCACTTTGTGTTATGCTATGTCAGATATGTAATGGAGAAACTGCCTAGTCCTCTGCCTCTTTATGCTGCCTCTATTATGCTGTGTTTTATTTCCCATCCATCGTTGCACCATTAAAAGTCAATTAAATTGATCTTCTCATTCTTTGCCTTGATGTGTTCATCAGCTGGTCAGCAGCAATCTCCACTCCTTGGTGAAATGACAAGACCAATAGAGGATTTCACAAGAATGTTGCAAACACACCTGACTGAATTTGTTCAGCCAATAAAACAAATTAGACGACACCAAAGGAATCTGCAGCAGTCAGGAACCTCATGTGTGATATGAATTAATGCACAGAGCATTAATTTAGTACAAGAATCTAATGGCTTTTGAGGTTGCTGTTCCTCACAACACTCCATATTACCATTCTTATATAACATCCCCGGAGTTTATGATAGCATGATATTGCAGGAACTGTAAATTAAAAATTACATTTTTATCTACACATGTCGTCAACATTTTTGTGCCCTTCAGCTCCCAGAAGATGAATATTTTCCAATAAATTTTTGATTGGATAACACAAAAGGAAAAAATTATCCAGAGCAGCCTGTCTCTTCCAAGAACATGTCATAATATTTAGCTAGTGAGGGGAGATATATCCATCTGGCCACAGGTTTTATTTAAGGGCAATACAGCTCTACTCTTCAATATCACACCATACCTATGGACTCCTCTTTGGAACAGGAGAACATAGACATTGCTATAGATGATCAGGGCTCTCTCCATTAGCAGTCAGTACCAGAGGCTTTACTGGGAGTTGCAAGTAACCCAGGAGAAC
>NW_020664748.1:71850-103263 GCF_002925995.2 Terrapene triunguis | reverse complement strand
TGGTTCTCCTTGTTTCTCCCTACTTGGTTAAAAATTCATCTCTGTGGTACAAATATCTGAAATTATACACTTTCATTGGGCTACTGTGATCGGAAAACACAGAAGTCTTTCTTCTTAAAGAAAGGGCTACCCATCTCTGCACATTAATTCTGACAGGCACTTAACTGTGACTACACCAAAATGACTTGTGCATGGAACAGTTCCAGAGTCTGGATTGCTGGAAGAGACAGACAAATATCATGAGGAAAATATGGAGTTGGAGCAAAGGCTTTCCTTTTAGCAGCACTCAGATTAATTTACACTTGAGCAACCACACGGGTCTTGTAATGAAGTTTGGATACTTGAATTTTATATGGAGATTTACAGTCCTACACCACGCCTGAACAAACATGACATTTACATGTTTGTGATTCTTTTGGAGAATTATTATCCTTATGTGGGCAAAATAACATGCATCCAAAAAGGCAAAGTTAGATCAGATCTCAATATTATCTAGGTGGTCATTGTTTACACTTAGATCAGAATGTGATTCATCCAGAATCTCACTATAGCAAAACCAAAGAAAACTAAACTGAAATTAAAAAAGAGAATTAGCAATTACTCTCATGTAAGTGACATATTTGGAAGCCAAGAATGGTAAATGTTATTTAACAAGATAAGTTATTAATGCTGTCTTGTGTAACACTGTCTAATAGGGGTCAGGACTAGTGGTTAGTATGTGGCACCAGAGGTTAAGACAATTATATTTTATTTCTGCCTTTGATATGGAGTAGTGGCATTCATCTCAATGTGCCTCTGTAAATCTGCAAGGAGGAAGAGAATAGCAATTTCACTGGATGTTCTGAGATTTCCCCAGCACTAAGGGCTTTCACACATTTCAGTTCCAATAGTTGGACTAGGATAGGTGAAGAGACAAGGAGGCCTTGGGCAACCATCCAAGGAAAACATTTGCAAACATAGCATGCCAGCCGCCAGCCCACTACCCTGTGAACTGGCGCAGCAGAACTGGGTAAGATTTTTTGGCTGAAACTTTTGGGCAAAAAATGCATATTGTGCAACACAAAACATTTCATGAATTTATGTCCATGTTGTCCATTCTTCATTCACAAAAATAAATTCCAAAAATACTGAAACACAGATTTTTGTTTGAAACAACTTTTCATTTAGAAGTCCTTTGATTTCATTAGAAAATTTTCAACAAAACATTTAAAAATTGTCTAAATCAAAAGAAACACTTCTATTTTTTTCAAGGCAAAACATTTAGTAGAACATAAGACAATTTTTTTGACTTTTCAATTTGTTGAGAATTTTTTTAAAAAAAAGTGTTTTGAGTCTGACCCATATTGATTTTTCTTCATCTTTTCCAAATTGCCCATGAACTTAAAAAGAAAAAATCCACTCTTTGACCAGCTCTACTAAGGGCAGTGTGTGTGTGTGTGTGTGTGTGTGTGTATGTGTGCTGGGGGGGGGGGGTAGGGCAGCAGAGCTGAATGTTACATATAAGGAGGCTGAAATAGGTTATTCAGGGCCCCCAATATCATTCTCTATCACTTTGGAACATCTTGATCTAGACAGATTAAAACCTTGGCCTTACCCTACATCTGGTACAAGAAACAGGTCAGGATTCTGTTCTCATTTACTCATGTAGAACTCCAGGGGAGCTATTTAACTTCTCTAAAATTACTCCAGATTTATACTAGTATTCAACTGAGATCAGAGTTTAGTCCACGTTGTCCCTCATTACCCTGAGGGAAGCACTATTTATGAAATTTTCACTAAATTCACTAAATTTTCCTTCCACGCTCCGCTTCTACAAGGTTACATTGTACAGTGCTGTAATTTGAAAACTGATGGCCCCACAGGACAACTGCCACGGTCTGTCATCTCCCCACCAAGGACCTCCGGATCCACATGCTCAGATAACACTGTCAAATGAAAAAAACAGCCTTATTCTACACTACTTTGAAATCTGTGTTCCTGTTTACATCAGTGCATCTGGTGCAAGTGCAACATGGTGAGAGAGATTCAGCATGGCAAATGTCATGGTTCCTGCTGTGTTGAGTCCTGATACCCCGAGGCCATTTTATATAACATTGGCTAGCTGCAGTGCTGTGTAACCCACCTACCTTAAAAATGATTACATTCCATTACTGAATTTGTTCCTAACAGTTCAACTATTTATAGGGGAGCATGGATCAGCATTCACGTCACACTCCCCATCAATACCCAGCTGAAGCCAATCAGCGGACCAAATTTGTGATGAATCCTGGTCACATGCCACCTGAACTATTTAAAAACACACAGGAGATTCCTGACCCTGCAGAGGTGCTTGTTGTATGTGGGGAAAATGGATATATGCAGGTATTTGCAACATTCTTGATGACTTGACTGTCTATCACTATATTTGTCCAGAGCTTGAAAGACTGGAAATTGTTGCAACCCAGTTTCTGAACACATCACACACTAGTGGATTAGTTTGAGTTTTCCGGGGAACTGAAACCCAAATTCACTGCATGAAAATAAAATATCTGGGTCAGATTCACCAACACCAGAGCTAAGTGAAGGTGGAGCATCTGATTTGGTAGAACTTTGCACATACTTAAAATTGACCCAAATAACTACTCTCCCCATCCACCAGTTACATTCACGTCTGTGTGGCTGTATACAGCACAGAAGCAGAAGAAAGGAAGAATGTAAAGTGATGTGAAATGGACAAATAGTGTGGAAGAGTGGCAGTGAGTCTATAGTTAGAAGAAGAGCAGAGATTTCTGATTAAGAGACAATTAGTCAAAATGCTCTAACATTCACCTGTGCAGACTGCATTGACTTTGTTATGTTTCATCAGGGCCTGGAACAGGGATAGCTGTGGAAACTTGGCTTGATGACAGCACCCCAGAGTGTAAAAACACCACAAACACCCGGTCAGTAAAATTTCCCCAGCATTAATTTATATTAATCATCTCTGCTGAGGCACATGAAAACTCCAAGGGGAGCTTAGGGAGGAGTGTATACTACAGGATGATCAGAGCTTTCTGTTTAAGAACCAATTATTGAAAATGCTCGGATACCAAAAGCATCCTCAGATTGTCTTGAAAAAAAGACAGTACAGAGGGGTTGGGGTAGAATGTACCCTGCATTAACGAAGCATTTTTGGTGAATTATTTTATTTGTGAAAAACTGGTTCACTGTCCTGTGAAGACTTACACGGGTGCGTCACATGAATTATGTGACCAGCCTTATTAAATTCAAAGACAGCTCGTATGATTAAAGTCAAGTATGTGCATAAGTGTTAAGAGGGGCAGGGTCTTTACTGAAACATCTCTGACCCTAAGAAAAATTGACCGACATGCAGAAGGCCCACCCAATTAGGGTGACCAGATGTCCTGATTTTATAGGGACAGTCCCGATTTTTGGGTCTTTTTCTTATATAGGCTCCTATTATCCCCCACCCCCTGTCCCAATTTTTCATATTTGCTGTCTCGTCACCCTACAGCCAATCTTTTCACCACAAAAGGGGCCTGATTTTCCTTTCAGTTCAGGGCTGAAGTAGTATTTAAGAAGTGCATAGGTCTGTCTTTGGTTCTCTGTACAGGATGAATGTCACCCAGATTGGTTTGCTCATAAGGAATGGATGAGAAAGAAAAACTGGAAGGCCGGTATTATGATGCAGCAAAATTTTAATGAGACTAAGAAGTAGGGTATACAGTGGTAGCAAGAAACAGAACACAGAACTTTTTCCAGAGGTTCAAGAAGGGCTCCAAATCCATCACTCACTCCAATGTGACGACTTTCTTTCTTGCAGCATTAGATAATCAAGCCTGTTTTCAACCATCTCCAGCTTCATGTTTCACCCCAATCAGTGAGAGAGACAAAGCACAGCATAAGCAAGACTAAACAGCTCTTCCATTACACATCTGCTGTAGCAAAGTTAAAAGCACGAAACAAATGGTAATTGGATGATTTAGCTGGAAGTTGGGAATTGGTCCTGCTTTGAGCAGGGGGTCGGACTAGATACCTCCTGAGGTCCCTTCCAACCCCGATATTCTATGATTCTATGATATTTATGGAAAGGCTAGAACATAGGCTACGTCTTCACTACCCGCCGATCCGGCGGGTAGCAATCGGTCTATCGGGGATCGACTTACCGCGTCTAGTGAAGACGCGGTAAAATCGATCCCTGATCGCTCTGCCGTCGACTCCGGAAATCCACCTCGGCAAGAGGCGGCAGTGGAGTCGGCGGCAGCGGTCGACTTTCCCACGTCCTCACCGCCAGGTAAGCCGACCTAAAATACGCAGCTTCAGCTACGGTATTCACGTAGCTGAAGTTGCGTATCTTAGGTCGGACCCCGGCAGTAGTGTAGACCCAGCCATAGAGTGCCTAATTTGCATTGACACTAAAACCCCTTTGCAGGACTCTGGCAATGAAAGGATCCTTAAAGAGTATAAATGTAATTTATGTTCACCTTAAGGCCCTGCTTCCTTTACACTGCCAGAGGGCCGGTGTAACGAGATAGTAATCAAGAATCAGGCCTTCGGTGTTAATCAGCAGATAGCTGGGAAGGCATAAGAAGAAAGCCAGAAAGTATAACATAGGAAATACATCGGCAACTTTAGAGGTGCTGTGCACTCACAGCTCTCATGGACTACATTTAAGTCATGGGAGCTCAGCACTTCTGAAAGCCTTGCCCATAAGTTCGGCTGTGAATCGTTATCTTGCTTTTCATTTCCTGGTCGTTCGTTGTTCCTTGGATGGTCCTTCTGGGTTTAACATGGCCCACAGTTTCCATAGCTGTATCTATGGCCCTGCTGCGAAGAAAACGGGTAGCAATATCCAGAATGATATGATCCCCTGTAACCATAAGAACCCCTATAACCACATGAGCCACCATGACTGCTCTGGCCTCCATAGCCACACAGGCCCCTGTAGCCACAAGGGCTCCCATAAGCCCATCGTCCCCCATAGCCACAGGGTGAGTAACACCCATCATTGTACCCGTAGCCGCTCCAAGTCATTTTCTGCGATGGATGTAAACCTGAAACACACAGCAGGGAGAAAGTAAACATGAGGTGTAAGTGTCAGTGGAATTAAAAGGGTTAAAGCACAGTTACAGGCATAGGTTGATGGTAATGCACGTTATAATGGGGGCTAAGTAGATGGAATAAGGAAATGACTTAGTCCTTTGCTTCATCTCTGCTCCTAGTTTCTCCTTCTATTCTCTTGCTTCACACATCTTTAGCCACATACCCTTAAAATAGTCTCTCACTCTTTGCCTTTAGAACACAGGCTGTAAGAAGTAACCCCACAATACAGAGTATTTTTATCATGGACACATGGAGTTTTCAATCCATTTCAGAAAATTTTAACATGCTGTACAGAGGGGACAACATTAATGTTGATTTTCTTTTTATGATCTAACCTCTGAACATCAGTTCTGTCCAGCATCACAGATTGGCACTTTGGTTTCTAAAGCAAAACTTGCTAATGAATGAATGCAAAATATGCTTTTGTGAAAACAAAGAACTATGAAGCAGAATGTCAGCTGGTGCAAATCCATGCATTTTCATTGACCCCAATACAGTAGCACTAACTTACACCATCTGAGGATCTAAACCTAAAATTACTACTACCCACTTGCTACTTTCCTAACACCTGTGAACTATAAGTTGGGTGTGATATTTCAAAATTCAAGGACCTGAAAGTCCAGTTTCCAACTAAAATGTAATAGGAAATAGGTTTCCCAAATGTGTGTTTTAAAAATCAGACTTGCCCTCTAAAGCTGAAATCAACCTATGCCTGTAACTTAACATAAGCCCTCTATATTGCTAAGAATCACAGAATGTATTAGCAGAATTCAGGCTTTAATTAAAACAAACATTACCATAACATGGATAGCAATACAGAGATTGAATCAATTCACACTTACCCAATTCACCAAAGAGTGCAAGTCTAGAGAAGTGGTTAGAAGAGCTCTAAGTCGTGAGCGCTTTTATACAATTTCTAAGACCTAGTTAGTTCCAAAAATACCCTTTGTAGTCTCCAGAACTTCCTCCGTCTTCCTCACTGTTGGTGGTTATTAGTCTATTTTTAGCCCCATATGGTATGACATGCAGGACTCATCTAATACACCTTACAGGACTCATCTAATAATTTTATAGGCCAAATTATTACATTGATTTCACTGAAGTTACAGTGGGAATGAAGGTCATGAGACTACAATGGTATATTAGTAGCACAATCTACTGTCAAGCACAGGTATTAATTCTGGTCTTTTAGATACACTGGAACTGGTTAGAGGCATTTGCCCTGGCATTTCCTAGGAAGGATTTAGAGTTGCTATTCTGAATGCTCAGCACCTCCATCTCCATTGGGTCTGATACAATGCATAGTGAAATCAGTGAGAGTCGTTTGGCAGGCATTACATCAGGCCACACTATAATAGTATGCTTTGCGCTTATAAAATATTAATGAATGTTTGTGAAGAGCTTTTGAAATCCTTAGTTTTGAGGAAGACTCAGAACAGTCATGATGACGGTTACCCTTGTTTTATACACTGAGGTGAATGTCACACAGGGAGCTAGTGACAGTGTCAGAAACAGAATCCAGGAACCCTGCCTCCTCATGTGACATTGCAAACACCATTCCTGACCTCTATTGCATTAGAAGATAACATTCTTCGATTCCAAATATGTCAAAGACAAAAATATTGTTATAAAGATTCATTTAGGTGGATTTTTGTGTGACATTCTGGATGAGTCATCTTATCTGAGCCTAAACAAAAGACAGATATTGTGAACTATGTTGCCTTTGTCTTCTTTCTATGCGAGTATAATTCTCCAACAAAATGATCGGCATAAACATTTCATACCTGTTATTGGGTGGTGCATTGCTTTGGAATGAGTAATTGGTTGCAGTCCTTCTTAAAACCCTGGAAATATATTTTCTTCCCTGCACTATTTCTGTCTACAACTACATATTCTACTTCTCTTTTGCATTAAAGTTATGCTGCAACAGGACAATGGCCTTCTGGTTTTCCTTTCCTCTTGTTCCCTATTCACATATTATTCCGGGTGAAACCACCCTTGTGCACTTCCACAAATCACTTTCTCTGGTGTGCATCCCAGATGTTTGCAATCGATAGAGTTAGACAACCCGTAATTATTGATCCTGAGGTCAGATCCAATTGGGTAATTTCGGTTTACTGGAGATCATTACATAGTTGGAGTTACTGGGAGTGTGCAAGATATGTAAGAATTCTTGGGATTCCGTCTGAGACTGTATCCACTCAGCTTATCCAGAACACCTGTCCAGATCTGGGAGAACACTTCAGGCTGCTCTCGGGAATCCGAAAACTCCAGCTTGTCACTCAGGTTACTTTATTAGGCATGGAACAGCTCTGTGCTTACACTGTCCAGGCGCAGACTCAAGGAGTTTAGGTACAGGGTGATTTGGACTTGTCACATAATGTCACACACACAGTTTATATATTTTTTTTCCTCGCTACTAACATCTATACTTCAATCCAATTAATTTGGACTTGATATGGCTCACATAAGGATCAACCACTTTGCAGATAAGGTGAGGACAGAATTCAAGCTTATCAGTTCAGAGTGTTCCCACTTATCCCAACTAGCCAGAAAACACTGACTCCAGCACACAGCCTATCACCAGGGCCGGCTCCAGGCACCAGCTTAACAAGCAGGTGCTTGGGGCGGCCAAGGGAGAGGGGCGGCACCTGCGGCAATTTGGGGGCGGCAGGTCCCTCACTCCCTCTAGGAGCGAAGGACCTGCCGCTGAACTGCCGTCACCGATCGCGGCTTTTTTTTTCCGCCCCAGTTGCCGCCACCGATCGCGGCTTTTTTTTTTTTTTTTTTTTGCTTGGGGCGGCAGAAATGCTGGAGCCGGCCCTGCCTATCACACCCTTGTACTCATCAATCTATATGCAAGTTTACATATGCCCAGCAAGATCTATGCCTACAAGAATGGAAACATTTTGCTGACAGGCACTTTATTTGGTATCCATGGCCAAATGAAGACAGGTTTGCAACACAAACAATGTAGCATAGTAATTAACAAAGAGATGCATACCTTGATGTGAATGGATGATCTTGTGGTGAAAGGAAAGGATAGAAACTCAGATCTGCATTTAAGTCCTGGCTCTGCCATAGATTTAATGTATGAATTTGTACTAATTGGGGTCAAAGTTTCAAGAAGACCTCAACACCCAAAATCATTAGCTATATTTAAAATATGGCCTTTACTGTCTGTCTCTCCAGTCTCAACTCTGCCACTGGGCATGGCAATAGGGACTGCAAATATGGAAAAGCGGTCTTTGTTCAGTGCCAGTTCACGTCATTAATCCAATCACACGGTTGCACCATCCCTCAGTATGCTACGTTTAGTATTATTGACCCCAGGCGACCTTGCCGGTGATTAGCATGGCTCTCAATGTCACATTCAGAGGCTAACAGTCCAGTAGTGATATCCAGGGGGAAAGTGAAGTACATAGCCCCATTTTAGCCATATTTCCTGGCATATTCCCAGAACTCCACACCTCCACTGGAATTTACACGCTGCCCAGTGCCTATCCTGGGTGCTGTACTGTTGCTCTGGAGAGAACCAGCAGTGTGCTAGCAGACCTCACCAGGCTCAGGCAGGGGTGGCCCAAGGGACATCCCAGGATGGATTTCTCAGGACAAGGATGAAATATTGCTAATTGCAAATATTGAAGTATTGCAAAGTCTTTGGGGATTTGATTTACCAGGGAAAGTACTTAGAAGTTAGATAGCTTGACTCAACTCTCTTCCTCACACTACCCTTTTGTGACAGGATCCCTGGGGTACAACCTGGAACTGGGGTACCGCTGTGCCCCCTTAACTCTCCAGGCTGTCTCTCGCAATCCTTTGCTAGTGACAAGCAACAACCTCCCCACCCCTGGCCTCAGCACAACAGTAGGTGGAGCCCCACCTGGCCAGATTGCATAAAGGAACCAAAGGTGCCACACCTTTGTCCTGCATGCGTTCGGAATGGGTACAGTTCTGTAACCTCTCACAGGGGATCACTGAGGCATTGCTCAAAGGGAGTCAGAGTTAAGATGGCATGGGCGGGTGGGATCTTGTGGAAGACAATATATTCAACTTCTCCCCCCCGCCCCAGCTATTTTACTTTAAACACCTTATAAATCTGGACAGGCCACTAGTCCACCACAACTGCATTGACAAATTTTTTCAGCCGTGAATTTTCTTGTACTTGTACAAATTTGCGCCACAATCCTGCAAAAACTTGCATGTTTTTTTAACTTGAAGCACATTAATACTTTCATTGAGTAGAAAAGGAAAACTCACATGCTGGAAGGGAAGCATGTAGATAAGTGTTTATAGGAACTGGGACAGTGAAAAAAGCCAAGTGTTTACAACATATTAATGCAGTATCACAAGAAATTCACAATGCAAGTCAAACAAAAAAACAATTGCAGATTTTTCTAAGGCCTGGTCTACACTAACCCCCCAAGTCGAAGTAAGGTACGCAACTTCAGTTACGTGAATAACGTAGCTGAAGTCGACATACCTTACTTCGAACTTACCGCGGTTCAGACGCGGTCCACACAGGGCAGGCAGGCTCCCCAGTCGACTCTGCGGTACTCCTCTCGTTGAGATGGAGTACCGCAGTCGACGGCGAGCACTTCCTGGTTCGATTTATCGCGTCCAGACCAGATGGGATAAATCGAACCCGGAAGTTCGATCCCCAGCCGCCAAACTAGCGGCTAAGTATAGACCAGCCCTTAGAGTAGCACTCACACACCATTAGAGGTTATTTAAAAAACCTGAAAGCCACTTCACATTGAATGGGTCCTTGAAATATGTGCTAATTACTTATGCTAAAGAATCTGTTTCACCTTCTATTTAGCCATGACACTCCCAGAGTACATTTCCCAGTCCTGAAGATGAGTTCAGTGTATCTCAAAAGCTTGGTTCTCTCCCCAACAGAAGCTGGCCCAATAAAATATATTACCTCATCCACTTCGTCTCTCTAATATCCTGGGACCAACAGGGCTACACCGCATGAAAGACTTGGGTCATGGGTCTGGTTGTGCTCCCCCATTTGGACACTCACCAGACTACAGTGAGGGGATCCAAACACTGACTCCTCCATTTCAGTGGAGAAGCAGCTCCTAACTTAACAGACCTTCATTGTTAGCCTTCTGGCGCTCTCCCTTGGAATTCCAGCCCCCCAGAGAGGAAAAACGAACCGCACATTCAAAATGGAGTCTGCAGTCTGACACGGATATACATAAAACCCTCTCCGATATCAAACAGAATGCATAAGCTATACAGAGGGAGCTTCCCCCAAAGCATCACCACTTATTAAAACCCTAATGGAGAGGGTAATAATTTCTGAGCTTCAGGCCAATATTATTTTGAGCAGGGAAATATTTACAAGTTGGAAGTCATTTCTTTCTTTCATTTCTATCACTTTGTGGCTTTGTAGTTAGAAGATGGTGTCACTAGCGCTGGGTGAAAGTTTTTGGATGACGAGGTTGCCAAAAAAAGGCAGTGTCAGCCTGAAACGATTCACCAGTTTGCCGAATAGTAGCAGTAGTGCCTTCCTTATAACATTTAGCTCTGTGTTTAGGGTACTCACCTGGGATACGAGAGACCCACATTCTGCTCCCCTCTCTGCTTGATGTGGAGAAGGCATTTGAAATTAGGCCTCTCATTTTTTCAAGAGCCAGCCCTAACCACTGGGCAATGAGATGGACAAGGCGGCCCAGGGCTCTGAGCAGTCTCTCTTCTCAGATGTGTGGCTGGCTGGTTCTTGATTGCCATGTGTGGGGTGGGGAAGGAATTTCCCCCCAGGTCATACTGGCAGGGAACTTGGAGGGTTTCACCTTCCACTGCAATGGGTGGGTGTAGGTCACTAGCAACATTAACTGGGTGCATCTCACTTAATCATTTCCCGGCCATTACAGGGGCCTCTGGCACTAGTACACCTCGGCCCCTCCTATTCTCTGCCTGTGGCACATAATAGCCTGGTCTCCAGTGGGCTGTGATACTTTGGTCTCATTTCAGTTGTTGGATTTAGTGTGCCAGTGTTGGGCGGTGGTGGCCTGTGATGTACAGGAAGTAAGACCGGAAGATTTTCTGACTTTCAAATCTATGACTCTATAACCAGAGGGTATTCTGAGGCAGGTGTCTCTCAATGTCTCCACTGATGCTACTCCGAGTACAAAATACATTAATAGACAATGAGTAAAAAGAAAGTGTGGGAATGACTCTGTAACCTGATGTTTGGGGTACTCACTTAGGAGGTGGGAGGCAAACATTTAGGACCCTGTGCCCAGTGACCATTTAATACAAAGAGGAACAGCTTCAACGGGAAAGATGGAGTGCCCTGCCCCAGAATAGCCCAGTGTAAATCCCTTCTCCACGTGAGGCGGGGGACAGGGAGGAATTGAAAATAGGTTTCCCACACCCCATGTCTTAACCACTGTGTTTAGAGATGATCAGGAAAGCTTCTCCGCACCCCCCTGTTTTGTGACTCTACCCCTTCATTTCCTTTGTTTGTATTGTTAAAATGTTGGCAGATGAAATGTTTCATTTGATTGAAACACAATTGTTGACTTTTTTTGATTTGCTGAATTTTTTCAGAATTTTCAACTCCCCTGCCCCTTCCCAGAACTGTCATTGAACTGAAAAAATCAGTTAGTCACCCAGCACTAGTTGTAACCTCACCCAGCCAGGAAGAAAAAATCCATTCAATAGCGTGGGTACTGAAATGAACAGAGCACACCCCTGTACAACAGCCGGCACAGTGTAACTGACCCATTAAAAGGTCAGATTGTCCTTTCACTACAGGGCTTGCGTGGGACTGAAGGAGTTCCTAGCTCAATTCCTCTGCTCAGGGCAAATACCCATAGTGGTGTGTAAATAAATAATAGAGGACAAAGGAAAATCAGAAGGCCAATGTCATGATGCAGTACCATTTTTAATGAGACTAAGAATGGGAGTATAAAATTGCAGAACAAAACAATACAGAGCATAAAGACTCTACAGGGTTCAATGATGGCTGCAAGCAATCACCCACTCCAAGGTGATGCATTTTGCATGTCTTTCTATCTTTGTTGCAGCTGCAGAGTTTGACCATCAAGTTCCCATTTTCAACTATTTGAACTGACAAGGCACATTATAAGCGGAGAACTATGCTGGGGAGCCGTTCGATAGGAAATCTAAGGCGAAGGGTAACATGACAAAGACATCTACGGATTTCAGGGGTGCGGCGCACTCACTCCTACCGCTGATTTCAGGTGCAGTTGTGGGAGCTCAGCACTTCTGAAAGCCATGTCCATAAGCTCAGCTGCGAAACTCTACCTGGCCTTTTATTTCCTGTTTTTATTTTGTTCGGTCGACGTTCCTTGTGGTTTGACTATAACCAGTGGTTTCCAGGGACTTGCCAGGATGTGACCATCGGGAAGAATAAGTGTAGGAGTATTTTGGAGTGTACTGGGCCTCATGTCTTATATTGATGCTTGGAGGGCATCTGTCGAGATGTGGTCCCAAGCTTCCAGTGACTCCTGGTGCTGCAGATATCCTAGCAGCTGACTCAGCCATGCCAGTGTCAGGTGGTCCTGAGGATGTCACTATGCTCTCTTGAGGGCAAGTGGTGAGGATTGGTCCCGGGAATGTCACGACAACGGGTGGTGGGTAGATTATCACTCGTGAGTCTTTACACTTCACCACACATGGCTCATTGGCGGTGACAATATATGGTTCTGAGCAGTTCACCCCACATGGTAGGGAGCCCTGGGCACCAGTCTGTAGTCCATTGAAAGACATCTTTCCTGGATGGAGATAAACCTGAAGCACATAGGAGGGGATAGAGTAAACATAAGGCACAAGTGCTAGTGGAAAAAACAGATACAAAGGTAATGGGGACCGTGTAGGAACCCAGATGGATAGGAAGCTAGATACAGGCTAACCATAGTTCCTGGCTACAAATCTGCTCCTACTTACTTGTCCTTGTCTACTTGTTCCATTCACCCTTATCCTCCTTCCTAACCAGCCCCACTCTTCCCTACTCATTCTCTCTGGGCTTCTCCGCACAAGCCAGGGTGTGCACCTGCAGCTCACTAGTCTACCACACACTAAGTGGCTATGGAGACACCAGTAATGTGCACTAAAAGTTCCATAGTGCAACAGAACTGTTAGTGCAAGGTAGCAGGATCCATGCAGTGAGTGAATGCGTAGCAAGATGGTACACTGTAAATTCACACCCTGGCTTGCCTGGCACTAGCTTCTTGTGCAGACAAGCCCTCTGTCTCTCTTACTCAGACAGCAAGAAACCTTCCTGTTCACATGGGTGTCGTCCACAAAATGCATCTCATCTGTAAAGTCTGCACTGATGATCTGATAAACACTGTTTTGAGCTTGCATCATCCCCATCTTTTCACCCCTCTTGTCCTCCCACACTCTGTTGCTTAAGCCAGCTTCCAGACAGCCTCTTAGACCCAAGCTTCACACTCAAATACCAAAACCAAAACAAAAAAAATTCCCCTAATACTTTCACAGTGTCACAGGATGGCTGGCTCTTTAAGGGGAGCCGAGTCTCAGTCCCACCTGTGATAATACTTCACTTGACTCCCCAGGTGGGGGGGGGAAATGGTCATATGACTCAGTCTGGGGTGGTTATATAAGGAAGAGGCTGGGTGAGTGAGATACCTGGTGAGATAAAGACTTCAGCTGAGGACTGTAGGAAGCAAAAGACTCCTGCAGGACCATTTAAGATGCCAGAGGAGTAAAGACTCTAGCGAGGTAGGGCTAGGAGTGGCTTACTAAAGCAGGGAAAGGCTTTAGGCAGAAATGCCTTGGAGTGGCTCAAAATAATCCAGGCAGGAGGGGCTGAGAGGGCTTTGACAAAGCAGCAAAGGATGAATAGATTGACTTTGAGGGCATCCTTGTGAATGGCCTGGGTTAACAAGCCAGGGAATCATTGGCCAAACAAGAAGCAGGTGTGGACAGGTAGCCTAGGGTGGGGTGGCTGCTGGGCTATCCTCTGACACAAGGGGGCTCTGTAAGCAGCAACCCTGATTCACATAAAAAAAACCTTTACACTGCTCCATGCAACCGTCAGTTCTCCCAGCAGCCACCTGAAGTAGGGAGCTACTGTCCCTGTTCCTTACCCAAGGGGAATTAAGGCACAAACACTACATGAAATGCTCTAGATCATTTGTCAGGTTAGTGGAAGAGCAGGGACTAGAACTTGGGCCCTGCTAGTTGTTGTTTGTCTTCTTATCTCAACTCCATTTCCAGTGTTTCTGAGATGCTGCAACTGAGAGTGGGTGGGGCTGAGCTGTAGGAACACAGAGTAAGAGACAGTCCCTTTTCTAAAGAGCTTACCTACTAAATTGGCAAAGATGGGAGGAAAGCTTATTACCCCAGTTTTACAAGTAGGTACTGCTGAGGCAAAGAGTGATGGGAGGCTTGATGTTCAATGAAGCTAAAGACACAGGGTGTCGAGGGCTTGTAAAACTACAAGGTCATCCAGTATGTACTGTGGTCAGTTCACTGTTACCTGGTATTATCTCTTAAAATTGCCTGTAGCTTCCTGGAATTGCCCTGGTAAAACTCTCACAAAATGAGGAAGGATGAGGGATGGGTTAAAAAGCAATGATTGTAATAAGTAAAAAACACTGCAGAATATTTGAGTCATGGGCAGCTGGTGTCTTCAAACCAGTTCAGAAAACCCTAGTGTGGGTTAGGATTAGGAAACGGCTAATAATGCTATTTCCCTCCTTCAGATTAAATCTTAAAATGCAAACCAGTTCAGCTCAACTGTACAGTGTGACTCCTTTTTAAACTGGCAAGGAAGTCAGCAATACATGATGATGAATAAACAAGATTCTTTCGTTACCTTTTCAGACCTGTTATCCAGCAATTCTCTAGAACTGGTTTCATCACACTCCCAGAAGAGTGAACACTAAGGAGGAGGCTGAGTGAAAAATGCTGACTCTAATAAGTGAACGCAGAATATTTCTATCGAGTGTAGGATGGATGGGTGTTATTTTCAAACTACCCTAGAAAATTATAGCATAGAGTAGGGTGGGGACAATGTGAATTATGACCATGCCCTTGCTAAGATTTTATCTTAGCATGCAAACCAGTTCTCCGGAGTCACTGTGGTACTCCGGTTTCTAAAGCTTGTGAGTGAGCAATACTTGCTAATGAAGAAACAAAAAATAATCTTTTGTCAAAACAAAACCTTAAGGACTACATCTTTAAACTGAGTTCTCCTGACTCCAACAGAGCTGTGCTACTTTACTCTAGGTGAGGACGTGGATCTAAAATTGCTAGTTGCTCACATAAGAGCATAGAAATGGCCATGCTGGATTAAATCTGTGTCCCATTTAATCCATTGTCCTGTCTCTAAGAGTGCTGACATCCCAGCTGCTTCAGAGGAAAGTATAAGAAGGCTGAAGTGCTCCATAATGGGAAACCCTGAACATAAAGGTCATTTCTTCCTAAATTAGAAGTTGACTTTGACTTCAGGAAGGAGAACTTCCACAAATATCTTTCAAAAATTTTAACTGCAGAGATAATATAAATTTAAAAAAAACAGCCATAAAGTGACACTTCAGTAGTGATACTATGGAGATCAGCTTTCATATAACATGGCAATAATAGAATCAGATCCTCAGCTGGTGTCGTTTGCCATGATTTCAAATAAAGCAGCTGAAGGTGTGGAGATTTAAATAAGTGCCAAACCACTGCTGCATATTTATATCTATAGATAAACCAACATGAAAACAGCAGTGAAATTCACTCAGTAGATATATGAATGCTCATCTCAATCATTTTTAATAGAAAGCAAAAGGCTGAATTCTCATCTGGTGTTTCAGATACATATGCCAAAACAATGTAAATGTCTAATATCAAAAGTAATTTCCCCCCATAGTTATCTAAGGTATTGACATTCCCAATACCAAACAAAATTAACAGGGCAAGATTTCCGAAACCTCATATGGATTTGGGACAAACAGCTTTTTTTTTTTTTAAAAGTCTGCATCCACCAATGCTGACAAGTGAATCGCTACAAAAACAGATTTATAGAAAGAACCTCCCTAACACTGGTGAGAATCAAAAAGTTTTATGTGCAAGACTTGGCCCTAGGTTAATAAAACTCTCTCTAAAGTAATTAGTTACCAAAAGATAGTTATAAAAAACAATTGAGTTGAATTGGACTTACTCAGTTCACCGAGGAGAATGAGTCAAGAGAAGCCTTAAGAGTAGCTCGGAGTTGCGAGAGCTTTTATATGCTTTCTTAAATTGCCTGGAGGACATGACACCCTTTGTGCATGAAGTCCTAATCGCTTATGAACCCAACTTTGTGTGTGTGACTCCTCAAGTGGCTGCAATTGTTTTGCTTGCTGTTTTATTATTACCCAATTCCCAGCCTCAGATAATTTGAAATGCGTGTTGCAACCTACAGGTTTCTTCTCTTGCAAAACTTTAGGGGGCAAATTGATTTCTAATATCATTCTACTGATTCCTTTTGGGTTACAGTGAGAATTAATCTAATGCCATTTACCCCTATGATGTCTGTACTCACTGAAGTCCATGGGTGTCTTTCCAACAATGAGTTCAATTGACTATGAATTAGACCCTAGGGGTTGTGGTTCATTTCTGGACTAAGGGCAGGCACCAAGGCATATGCACCTTTTAAGTTCCACTTAAGCCTTCAAAATGGTGCTTAATTGGGATTTATGTGGTATATAGGACCTTGAGCTGGCCTTCTGCTCTGAGGCCCAGGGGTAAATTTTATCCTATAGCAACTTGGAATTCTGAAGGGTCTTGCTGTCATGTCACCACGTAGAAATTGCCAAATTGGATTAGAACCGTGATCCCTCCGGTCTCTGATAGGTCTTCAGCTATGTTAAGGCCTATTATAAAGAGGATGGTGATCAATTGTTCTCCATGACCATTGAAGGTGGGAGAAAAAGTAATTGGCTAAATCTGAAGCAAGGAAGATTTAGGTTAGCTATTAGGAAAAACTTTCTAACTCTAAAGATAGTTAAGCACTGGAACAGGCTTCCAAGGGGGGCTTGTGGAATCCCCATCATTGGAGGTTTTTAAGAACAGGTTGGACAAACACCGGTCAGGGATGGTCTAGGTATTCTTGGTCCTGTCTCAGCACAGGGGGCTGGACTAGATAACCTCTCGAGGTCTTTTTCCAGCCTTACATTTCTATGTTCTATATATTGTCTCCAACAATGGTCAGTACCAGCTCCTTCAGAGAGAGCTACCTGGGCAATGTAGATACTATGCTAGTGGGAGCTGTGGAAAATCCAAAAATATATTGATACCAAAGACAGTCAGGAAAATATCATCATGCCTTATTTAACTGAGTATACTGAAGAGGAGAGAGATGATTGATTTACTCAAGATCTCTCAGGATGTCTTTTAGCTAAACACAAGGTGACGATTTTCAAAAGTTGAAATACCTTAAAGGGGCTTTATTATCAAAAGCATTAAGCCACTGCCCTCTGAAAATGTGTCCCCTTTTATGATGTTTCAAGTTGGGCACTGTAAAATGGCAAATCATCAACAAAAATCTTGGCTTTCAGTTTTCTGAGTTTCCTACTGAAGGCCAAGGGAGCCTGAAGCTGGGGGCAAGTTTACAAATATGTCTAAAAGTGCAGCTCATCCTTTCACAGCACAATAGGGAAACTGATTCAAGAATCGTGCTGGGCTGTCCTAGGAAAATGTTATCTGGGCCAGTGCCTCAGTTGGTGTAAACTCATGTAGCATCATTGAATTCTATGGACTTGTGCTGCCTTTACATCAGATGAGGATCTGAGCGGTGAACTTTAAGTAGGAAAACAAATGCAAGGCTACTTTTTAATGAAATATCAAGTGGCCTCAAATTAGGAGTGTAAATTAGGACTTGATTAGGGGAGTGACATGATCTTGCCACACATTTGAAAATGATGCTATTACTCACCGCTGGGGCGTATAAACCCAGCAACTTGCTATTAATATTAGATAAAAACACTTTGTATATATAACATGTTAATGAATGTTGGTGCAGCTCTTTGAAATCCTTTGTTCTCAGGAATCCACAGACTATCCCTTGTAAGTTTTGTTGCCCAGGAGAAAGACACTTCATAATGTCAGCATTCAATTTATACATACATATATATATATGTATGTATATTTATAATGTTAGTGGATAATAGTGTTTCTTTATCTTTATTGATTTAAATGTTCACAGTTGCAGGAAATTATGGGGTGGTTGGGCAATAATTATTTAACGACATTGGGCATTGAGATTCAAAATATTAAAGCTTTCTGACCGTTAGAACACAAATGGTCAGCATCACATGCCAAAATATACCAAATAAATAACCTTAATTCAAACTCTGTTCCCAAGCAGCATTTTTCTTACTTTGCCAGTCTGTAAATTTTGATTATTATAGATGTAATTGTTTTTGTCAGGTTTGTGTATGTGAAATCAATGTTCACTGACATTTACCAATAAAAATTGAATCCTTCCAGCCTATTCATAAGCTAGGGATCATTTATAGCATAAAAACTTAATGAAATAAACCAACAATAAGAACATAAAGAAAGGACAGAAATGAACATGGTCTTTGCAGCAAAGGGTGGCCATAGACTGGACCTGAGCTACACTTTGTCCAGGCTGGCAGCTGCCAAAGTCAAATTGGCTGCAGACAGAAATATCATCTGGCCCAACCAGGTCTGATTATGCTGCTTGAATCAAGCCTCGTTGCACTGCTATAGAAAGGGTTAGAGCCACCAAAGGGACAGATTCTCGGCCATCTCTACTGAAGGGACTTCTGCTCATAGCACATGAATCCTGCAGTGCTGAGGCACATGCCCCTCACCACTCACCATCTCAGCGAAAGATGACATCCAGTTCAAAATTGCAATAAACTGTGGGAACCCAAACACAATTCAGGCTGGAGACAAACAGAAAATAATATACAACTCTTAATCAGAAGAGATCTGTGTAAGCTTGAAAGCTTTTCTCTCTCATCAACAGAAGTTGGACCAATAAAAGATAATACCTCACCTGCCTTGTCTCAACAATAACAATAGTCTCTGGGTATAAACCATCTACTACAAGTCCTCAGCCCTGTTTCTCAGGGCCTGGGTTGTATTTGCTGGTGTGTAAATTACTCTGTGAGAACAGACTTATTCAGGTGTGTTTGCAACATCCTTGATGAGTCACCTTCTTACCTCATCCTTTGATCACAAAATGAAAGACTAAGCAGTGTTGCAGTCCAGTTTGCATCACATCAGAGTGGGCTGCGGTGCAAAACCTCATAATTAAGTTGAAATACTTAACCCTGTACCTCAGACTGTCATCTTCAGTATAAAGTGAGTGCACAATGGCTGTAGACTATGTGATTTAGTACCATGTTATGAGCACTTTGCACTGGTGCAAATGACTATCCTTTGCCTGGTTTCTAACCCCTGTATATTAGTGCACATCCCAGAAGAAGGCAAAAAAGAAGAATAGAAAAGACAGTTAGTATGGAGCAGTGCTGGTGAGCTGAGTTTTCTGTTTCAGACTCAATGTTTCCAAGTATTCTAATATCCATATAAATACTTGAATTTTGTTGAAAATTACTCATTGGGTTCTGGGGTAGGGTTAGTGGTGCAACCATGGGCCCAGTTGGTGAAGGCTTTCATTGGTACAGTGCCTATAATAAACAGACATTGGTTAGTTCACCATGCAACACTACACAGTCTATTCTTCTCCTTTCAGTTGTATGTCCTGTTCTGCCCTTGAATGGTTCACAATAGAAGCAACAGAACAATGAAGGACAAAGGGTGGGTTAAAAAATGAACAAACAAAACACTGACTATATTGTGTACAGAGAGACAAGGTGGGTGAGGTAATATCTTTTACTGGACCAACTTCTGGTGGTGAGAGAGACAAACTTCCGAGCCACACAGAACTCTTCTGCAGGTCTGGGAAAGGATGCAGTCCAGACCGGTGAAGGGCTGTAACCCTGATACACTCTGCTACTGTAGCTCACAGCCTGGACACCAACAGCCAGTCAACAAGCATGCACTGGATGTCTGTGTGTTGAGCAGCTTTCATTCAGCAACTCTGTCCAGCAGCCTGTTTGTTATACCCCGGCCATGGTATCCACCAACCTTGGTTACTACTAACCAAGTGACTCCAACGCATTCCCAGTCTCGAATTTTCCCCAAGCTGTGTGCTCTGCAATGCCGAGCCCCTTCCTGGACCATTGAGAGGAATAAGAAGGTTTGTTTGCTCCTTCAAAGAGTCAATACCTAGCAGCTTGCCACACTGGCCTGAGTTAACAATCACTTTAATTCAAACACAGAACTGGTTGGTTTAGGTTAAAGGTAAACCAAGTTTATTAACAGAAGGAGATAAGATTTTAAGTCAGTTCAATTATAAATGATAAAGTTAGGGTGACACACACACAAGTAAAAATATGCTTTCTAGTGCTTAAACTTGAACAAACTATTGTCCAGGTATTGGGTAAGATTCTTAGCACACGCTTCTTCCAGCAAGATGGCTGACTACCCCTCTGAATAGGATCTCACACTGAAGACAAAGTGCATTGTTTCTTTGTCTTCTTAGGTGAGGATGAGCTGAAGATATAGTATATAGAATACTAATAACATGCTCAGCTGGCATTTTAAAAACATTTGAGAAATATTTCTGTGTCCAGACAGAATGCAAAATGCCTTAGAAGTTACAGGAAAATAATGAGATCGTCTTTAAAAATAGTAAATCGTGTCAGCAGACTTTTTATGGTGCAAATTTGACATCATCTTGTCATGGAGTTTGAGTGACATCCAAAAATGATCTGTTTTTATTACATTCACATACATATAACTTTATTTACACAGAACAAGAAAAAATAATTATTTTGATCTTCATAAAATATGTCATTGCTCCTGAGTTAGGTATTGAAAGGCACCATAGATATTTTATAACCCCATTTTTTGCAAAGTTAATGACCCACAGAAGATTTATCAACTCTGCCTACAGACATTTCACACTTCTTCAAGCTACCTTTTCCCCTTTAGGATCATCTCCTTTCAGTGACTTTGTAAAGAGCTGTTGGCCTTTTAACCCAGGAATTGAGAGTTTGAATTCCCTTTTTGATGGCCATGTTAATTCCCTGTATGACAGATGAAATAAACCTGCAGGTTTATGTGCAATGTAGACCACATGGGGCTGAGACTAGACTCAAACACAGGGAGCAAAATAACATCATGAACTGGAGGAATTGTGTGCAACAAACTGGTAACTAATTAGGACTGTTTTCAGCTCTATCAATTCCAAAGTTCTTGCAACTCAAGGGCTCTTCACTCCACTTCCCCTGACTTCTTCTCTTCTCTTCTTCTCTTCGGTGAACTGGGTAAACCCTTTTTGACTCGGGTCCAGATCCTCAAAAGCTATATAGATGCTTAACTCCCAAGGAAATCAATGGGAGTTAGGTGCCTAAACACCTTGGAGGCTCTGGGCCTCAATTTATTCATTACTATTGAAATTCTACTTCAGTGATGGTTTTAACTTAGCATTTTGCCCTACTCACCCATAATGATTCTTCTAAATGATAGGTGGCATCTTATTAGAAATATAGGGTCCTATTCTCAACTAATGTAGGTGATAGAGAATCATTGACATTGTCACGGAGTTTGGGGGAGACAAGGCCCTGCACCCCCAGCTTCCTGAGATTCACCATGACTCTCAGCCAGCCAGTAAAACAGAAAGTTTATTAAGATGACAGGAACACAGTCCAAGACAGGTCTTGTCTGTACCTGCAACAGGACCCCCTCAGTCAGGTTCATCTTGGGGGGAGGCAGGGAACCTAGAGCCCCATCTGGGCTCCCCTCCATTTTCCCAGCCAGCTCCAAACTGAAAACACTCCAGCCCCTCCTCTCCCTTTGTCTCTTTCCCGGGCCAGGAGGCCGCCTGATCTCTTTGTTCTCCAACACCTTCAGTTGGCCCCTTTGCAGAGGAGGGGCCCAGGCCATCAGTTGCCAGGAGACAGGGTGTCGGCCATTCTCTGTGCAGACAGCATCACACTGGCCCCCTAGGGCTCTGCAACAATCACACACCCCTAGACACTCGAGAAATGCATAGGGGAAACTGAGGCACCCACACAGCACTCAGAGAAAACATTAAGAACATTCCCACTTCATCACAGACGTCTATTGAGACATTCTAATTGACACTAGCTGAGGATTTGGCCCATCAATTTGAAAAAAAATTTTTTTTATAACAAATAAGCCCAAGCTATTTTTTAGGGAATATCAAATAATCGTGAATTCAGAAGCTGTACATCATTATTTAAATAAAAGGTGGACATGCTTGACCTTGAGATGTGTATTTTAAAGTGATGCTACTGTTCAACATGGGGTGTCTCCATTGAGTGACATAATAGTGAGATTATCCTCAAGCAGCCCTTTGCATGTCTATAGCAATAATGAGAATTTGTGAAATGTTTTGAAATCTTGTCTCCTGAGGTTTCCTCAAAACGTCCCCAATCAGCATTATCACTCAGGCGGTCCCCCAGAGGCTGGTCACATGCTAGGGATAATGAAGAGCATAAAGACCACATAACCTCCCTTCCCCCCGCAAACACTACATCAGCTGCAGAATTACACTTAGCAGTCATATGCTAATATTGATATGCTAATAATCCTGAGGATAAGAACTGACTGCTTGCCCTAAACCCAGATTCCATGTCCAGGGGTTAGTGGCAGGGAAAACCTTATGCAGCAGGAGCATAGGCTGATAGGTAGGTGGCTGATAGGTAGCTCCCTCATATCTAGCCAAAATGAATGTAGTCTTTGCAGCGAAGGATAGCTGTATCTACACAGACTCAGCACGAGCCTAACCGCAGACCCCAAGTTCAAATTGGGGTGCAGCGGAAATATACAACTAGAGATGGGTGGGAACTGGAATGTCCATCCCATGGTAAATTTCACATTTCTGGGGGAAAAAAATCATTCCAATTTGGGACCGAAAAGTTGGAAATGAAAATTTTCTTTTCCAAAGATTATCACTAATCCTCAAAGGTTATTCAAAGTAAATGAAATATATATTAACTCATTAGTGAAGGATGAGTGTTTGAGCTCCAAGTAAATATTATTTAGAGCACAGAAATATTTTCATGTTGAAAAATAATTTATTTATTTCATTGCTACATTTTTGTTACTTTGTAGCTAGCAGACGTAACCAAACCCCTCCAGGAAGTAGAATTGTTACACATATCAGAACTCATCCTATTGTATATCAAGGGTGAAAATCACCTCTTTGCAGAGGCCTAGCAAAATCCTAAAGACCATGTAAGGGGCATGGTTAGCCAGTCACTTCAGCTTCGGTAGATGCTAAATAGTTCATAGGCTCAGTATTCACCATCCATACTGCGGTGAATTTCACCCAGAATGGTTTGTAAATAAGGAAAGGAGTAGAAAGGAAAACCAGAAGACCAATACTATGAGGCAACACAATTTTTATTAAGAATGACAAATGGAGTATGTACTTGCCAAATGAAATAATTCAGTATATAAAGGAAACATTTCCAGGGATTCAAGAAGGGCTATAACCAATGACCCACTCCAAGGATTTGCATTTCACACAAGATGTTCTGCTTCTTTCTTTGTTATAACTATAGAGTTTGACAATCAAATCCCATTTTCATATATTTCTAGTTATTTGATTTATCCCAGACAGTGTCAAATAGGACAAAGCACATTATAAGTAGATAACTAAACTGGAAAGCCATTATATTATAGATCTAAAATAAAGCATAACATGAGATAAACTTATTTAGGCCTAATTTTAAGAGGTACCAAGTAGAATTGGTTAAAAATTTTCCAATGGAAAGTTTTTACATAGGAAAATGTAAATTTCAGCTAAATTGAAACTTTCCACAGGATCTCGTCAATTTCAATGAAATTTCATTTGTGAGGTGTGTGGGGAAGTGTTTTGTTATGTCATAATCAGATATCATAGGAATAGAACAATTGATTTCTGATTTCAAACAACTTTTTGTTTTTTTTAATTTAATATTATAGTATAAAATCTGTAAAAAGTCAAGACAAAACATTTTTTTTTCAAAAATTCCATTTTAAATTTGAAAATTCTAATTCTAATTTGGAACAAAAACAAGTTTTTTGAAATTTGTGACTATTTCACAGCCGTGGAAATTCTAGTTCCCACACAGCTATCGTTCTGAGCAGTTGCAACTTCTATTGACTTGAATTGGAGCCGTGGGTGCTCAGCAGTTCTGAAACGCATTGTGCCTGAGCTCAGCCCTGAATCTGTATCTTACTTTTCATTTCCAGGTTACTTGTACCCTGGATATTCCTATTGGGTTTAACATGCTCACAGTTTACAGAGCAGAATTTATTGGGCAGCGGGGAAGAATAAGGATTCTAGGATCTGGTGTCAAAGGATGGCAAACTCTAATTATACAAATTCATGAAACCCTCAGAACCGAGAGATCTTTCGGAGCAGAATGATCTCTCAGTGTCAAATAGTGGTGAAGTTTCCACTACAGAGTAATGAGGGAAAGTGGTGAGAATTGGCCCAGGGATTATCGCAATGCCTGGTGGTGAGTCAGACTCAAATATTGAGTCAGGGCACTGAATGACACAAGGCTCATTGTAGGTGACAGCAGCTGGCGTTGGGCGTGGAACCTCACATGGTAGGTTGCGTAGGCCGTAGCAAGACATCTTTCTGTGATGGAGATTAAACCTGAAACACACAATCTCAAACTGAATACACAAAATGCACAAAAGTCTTTGGAGTAAGAGATGCAAAGCTCAGATACTATGGTTATGGGACCATGGAGATAGGCAAAAGTGGTGTGCAAAGATGACTTGGTTCCTTAGTTCCTGATTCATAGATTCATAGATTCATAGATTCTAGGACTGGAAGGGACCTCGAGAGGTCATCGAGTCCAGTCCCCTGCCCGCATGGCAGGACCAAATACTGTCTAGACCATCCCTGATAGACATTTATCTAACCTACTCTTAAATATCTCCAGAGATGGAGATTCCACAACCTCCCTAGGCAATTTATTCCAGTGTTTAACCACCCTGACAGTTAGGAACTTTTTCCTAATGTCCAACCTAGACCTCCCTTGCTGCAGTTTAAGCCCATTGCTTCTTGTTCTATCCTCAGAGGCTAAGGTGAACAAGTTTTCTCCCTCCTCCTTATGACACCCTTTTAGATACCTGAAAACTGCTATCATGTCCCCTCTCAGTCTTCTCTTTTCCAAACTAAACAAACCCAATTCTTTCAGCCTTGCTTCATAGGTCATGTTCTCAAGACCTTTAATCATTCTTGTTGCTCTTCTCTGGACCCTTTCCAATTTCTCCACATCTGACAAGTCTCTCCCATTTGCTTATTCTCGTCCTCTTGTTTCATTAACGGTTGCGCGCTCTCATCCTCCCACTCTGTTCCCTGGTCACTCCTTACCGTTCTTTTTACAGCTTCAGACACTATTAAAAAAAGCTACCCATCACTTACCAGAACAATTTCCCTTTCCCCTGCTCTATGCAAACCTTAATTTTAAAACAAGACTCATATGAAATGGTGGGTAGCTATTATCCATGCTTAATAGAAGGAGGAACCCAAACACAAAGGATTGCCCCAGGTCACTTCGTGAGCCCATGGAACAGCCTGGAGTAGAACCCAGGCACTTCTAGTTGTTGTATTATTATTTCTGATTTGAATTCCAATAGCTCTTTGAAGATGTAACGGCTGCTCCTGGCCATTTACAAACACAAATTAAGAGAGTCCCAGCTCTCCACAGACTAATTATCTGAGACAGGCAAAGGATGGGAGACGTATTCATTATCTCAGTTTTACAGATGGGATGCTGATGCACGAGGATTAAGAGCTAGGTTTTCAAAGCATTTTGAGTCCTTAGAAATCTGGCCCCAAATAACTTGCCGAAAGTGCCCCAGGAAATCTGGGCAGAGCCAAGGCCTAAAGGCAGATTTCCCGAGACACAATAGAGAGCTGTAACCACAAGACCCTCATACATATGTCCAGTAAGGGCACGTCACTTCAGTGGAACCACAGCAAATTATACAAGCTGAGGATCTGGATCTGAAATTGCTAGTTCTGCATATAAGAATGAAAGAATTGCTATACAGAGTCAGTGCTGTGGTCCATCAAGGCCAGTATCCTGTCTCAGAGAGTGTCCGTCATTTCAGAGATAACTTGGTTCATTATGGAGTAAAAAATCTCCTAACACTCCTAAGGTAAAAGTTGCCTTTGACCAGATGAAGGAGGATTTAAATATATTCTTTCCAAACTCTGGGTTCCTATCTATCTGCCTAGTAGCTAGCTATTGATAGATCTAGTCTCCTCCATTGAAAATAGCAATAGAGTTGCATCTCAATGCTAGAGAATGCCAATCTCTAGTTTTATGGAAATATTTAGGGCCAGTTCCTCAGAAACTGAAAGCCAACATACCTCCATTGAAGACATCTCAGGATCTGGCTATATATAAGTATTTTTAAAATATAAAAACAGTACTTTCCAGTATTAAAGTACAGAGATTTTACAAAGCTGTTTAAGGGGTTTGGATACCTAATGCCTAGTTAAAATGAATGGGATGTTAAAATGAATGTCCCAAATGCTTAGGTAGCTTTGAAAACCCCCGTCTTAATTTCTGAAGCCTGCAGGCACCCCTGCCCGAAACGGAATGACTACAAAAAAGATTCTGTTATGGAAAGAAATCCCGTAATATTTTTGAGACTCACATAGTCTTTGTGCAGGATTCGATTGTAAACCAAGAGCCATCACTAAATTAGCATTTAAATAGTAACGAACAATTCACCAAAATGGACTTACCAGGTTCACCAAGGAACAAAGATGAGAAGTGGAGAAAAGAGCCCTGATGGGCGAGTGCTTTTATCCTGTTTCCCAGACAGCCTGGAGGATCTGTGACGCACTTTCCACAAGAGGCCCTAATTAGTTTAAAAACAGATCATACTGTATGCTTAACTCCAACCACTGATGGAATTGTCTTGCTTACTGTTTGTTGTCTGCTAGTGTATTCTCAGCCTCAGACAGTATGACTTGCACATTATGCTCTGCAGGTTTCTTTGAGCTTAACATTTTATGTGTCAAATTAATTCCTGGCATAACTGAAATGTGGTTAATGGATACCAGGAAGTAAGCAGATTTCATTTATGTTGTTCTTCTTTTATGAGCTTTAAAACATGAATGGTTCAGGGGAACATCAATAGCATAATCCACTGTAATACACAGGATTCTACTTTAGTTCTTTAAATCCAGGTTACAGTCTAGTTGGGGACAAAGTGGAGTTCACCCTTGCAACTCTGAAGATAGAGGCTGACTTTCATCTGTGTTTTATTATCTCTACCCTTAACTATTTATTATTTGTCTAGTCGAATACCCATAGAAACGCATGGGCATCTTTCCAATGAGGTCAATTGTCTTTGAACTCAGCTATACGAGTAGCATTTCATTCCTACACAGAGGGCCAGCATGTGGTCGATGCACTATTGAAGTCCCACTTTAGCCTTGAAAAATAGTGCTCAAGTAGAATTTAAGTGGTGCGTAAACCTTGCATAAGGCCTCTGCACAAGGTTAATTTCACTCTAGTGGATTAGATACAATACTCATGAGCGATAGAAATAAGGTGTTTTTGTCAAGGGGGGAAGGCTGTGAAATGAGTTAACAGAAATCTGGACACATTGCTTGCGCCATATTATCCTCAACTCTAGTAGAAAGAGTTAGAGCCACCACTGGGATAGATTCCAGGTATTCTACCAGTGAGGTTTTTTTAGTCCTGGATACACATGAATCCCATTATTCTGGGAGAAATATACCTTTCCCTACTTACCATCCTGGTCCACATAAATATAGTCCCTTGTGAAGACCTTTACGCCTCCATCATCTCAGGCTCTGGGGAGGAAGGTATGCAGCTCTTTCAAATTTGGGAGAGGCCTGGAGCATCTGGCATGCATCCAAGGAAGCTGTGAGGGCTGGTTGGACTTTGACCCCACTTCCATGCAAGTCTGTGTGGGGAGCTAAGGAGAAGAATAGCTGAGTTTAATGGTATCTCTGGGGAGAGGGAAGAGGAGAGAGCTTACTGATTTGACCAAGATCACTCACAAGTTCTATGACTTAAGCCTAAACCAAGATTTTCCAAATTGACCAGAGATTTTGGCTACCAAAGTGGAGACACCCTTGAAGATCATGTTGTTGTTTTTTCAGACCCATCTTTTGAAAACCAGGCCTCTATAAGGTGTTTCAAAGGGAGGCCAAAGTTACTAGTCAATTTTTTAAAACTTTGGCTTTAATTTCTGCAAGTCTTATGTCTTAGCCACCTCTCTCTTCCTTTATGTTCTAGATTTAAATCCATTGGCAAGTGAAAGATGGTTGAAGACAAAGGTAATCTCAAGCAGATGACTGGCAGACTGTTAAATAAAAGTGAAGATATTCTACAAAAGTGAGACACCGTCCTTTTATAACATAAAGGTACAATAAGTCCCTGATAAAGCTGAAGTCCTGTAGGAAGATGCATCAAACATAGGGACAGATCCTGAAATAGCATAAATCAGGATAGGGTCATTGAAGTTGATGGAGTATTGCCAGCTGGCACCAGCTGAGGTCTGGGCTAGACGTTCTTAAAAAGAATATTTATTAAAACAAATTCAAAGCTATTTTTTAATGAAAAAAAAAACAAGAACTCTGAGTTCTGAGGTTATGACTCATGACGGATTAGAGGAATGACACGCGTGACCTTGACACACATTTTAATGTGACGCTATTACTCAGTTGTCCTTGAGACTCCAGCTCCAGTCACCTGCTTTGACTATTAGCATAATACAAACCTTTGCATGCATCAACCATTAATGAATGTTTCTGATACACTTTGAAATCCTTTGTTCTGGAGAAACCTCAGAGTTTCCCAATAAGAGTAATTGTCCAGATGATCCTGACAGGGAGACATAATAATTGAGGGATAATTTATGGAAAAGTTTGCAACTTTGTCTAATAAGCAGACAACATGCATGTAAAGAAACAAAGATTTTGCAACAAAGGATAATTTTAGCGCCTCCTCTGAGTATGAGCCACCGTTTGTCCTGACAGGCAGATGCCAAGGTCAGCATGGTTCCTCAGCCACAGGTACCATTAGGCCCACCCAGGTCTGTTTGCCCAAAGTCACACTGCAGTCCCCTGTAGTGATGATGAGAGACACCACTACAGGACAGGCTTCACACAGTCACTGCTGCTGAGTCCTTTGGTCCCAGGTACACGTGAAACAAAAATTCTGGGCGATAGGTCCCCGTCCCTCCTCACTGTCCTGCCCCAGGAATTTACCACTCTCTGAAGATGATGTCCACCCAAAATCTGCAACACAAGTATGGAAACAGGTGAAAATCAGCATGCAATTCTAGCATGACACAAACAAAGAAAAAGCAATGGGTAGTCAACATCACAGCTACAACATACATTCAGCAGGCTGTGCCAATATACTCTCCCAAATAAAATAATAATTGATACATTTATTATTAATATTTTACCATAGCACATAGGGTCCTTAATTATGGAGCAGGACACGTGGTGCTAGGAGCTGTACAAACACAGAACTAAAAGACAGTCACTGTCCCAAAGAGTTTATAATCTATAAGACAAAGAATGGATACAAATGTATGGGGAAGTTCAAGGAAACAATGAGACAATATTAGTCAGCATGGTAGACAGTGGTCTTAGCACACCTGTGGCCTAACTGGCCTTGGAAGTGTACCAGAGTACAAACCCATTATTTAAGAAACTAATGAATTAGAAGACAGTTAGCACCCCTGCTTACAAACAACTCACATTTCTGCAAGCTATTTAAAAAAAAAATCAGGATAATCTTTTGCAAGCAGTTTGTTGAAGAGGGATTGAACTTTAACCTGTGGATTGTGAGTTGGACACCTCTTTGGGAAATGGCAGTGTGTTAATTCCCGACAGATGTAGAGTTCTTGTGGGTACTGGGAATATCCAAAGGGTCACTAAATGGAATAATGTACTCTGGTGTGGTGAGTGAGGGAGCGGAAGGGGAATGGCTGAACTGAAAGTCACATCTGGGGAGATGGAAGAGTAAAGAGGTTATTGATTTGCGCAAGATTGCTCTGGGAATCTATGGATAAATGCAGAGCCCAGACATTAAAAACCAACAAGAAAATTAAATTGCCAAGCTAGGGACACTTTAATGAGCCTGATTTTTCAGACATTGATAAGCACCCACACTGTGAAAACCAAGCCCCTTTAAGGTGGCTCTAGTCCAAAGCTCAAAGTAACTAGTCACTTTGGAAAATCTCTTAACCTTTCTGGCTCAGATCCTCAAAGAAGCCCCAAGTCTTAAGCAACAGACCATCCATCCTCTCCCAACCTTTATGTACCAGAGCTACATCCATAGGGAGATGGGAGATGACTGATGGTCAAAGGAATCTTAGGGAGACATCAGATGAATAAATGAGTAGACACTCTACAAAGAGAGACCATCCTTATAGACAATAGAAGAAGGGAAAATGAGTCACTCATAGAGCTGGAGTATCTTAGAAAAATATTATTTGAAATATAATGCTGGAGCCTCAGCTAGTTAAAAATCAATCATTGAAGGTGATGGAGACAGGCTGATTTGCACCAGTTAAGGTTCTGACTCCTAACCTTTAAAAAGGAATGTTTATGGAAAACAAAAGAGCAAAGCAAGATTTAAATGAAAAATAAAAGAATCCCGAATTCTGAGGCTGTAAATCATGACCTCATTAGGGGAATGACATAAATTACCTTGACCCACATATTTAAAGTGATGTTATTACTCAGGACTGGCGAGTCTAAATTCAGTAATGTATTTTCAATATTATAATAATAGAACTCTGTGTATGTGTAAGGCATTAATGAATGTTTGTGAAGTGCTTTGAAATTCTTGTTCTTAGGAAACCGGAGAACATTGCCATTAAGTGTCATTGCCCAGGGGATCCCCAGAAACACACCTCATAATTTAAGGATAATTTATGGGAAAATGGTTGCAGCTTTATTAAATGAGCGAGCAACATGAGTGTAATCATATCATGGAGGAAAACCAAGTAGACTTTGTAGGAAAGTGTGACTTTAGCATCTCAGAGAGAACATGAATCACCTTTTGAGTGTCACACCCCCAGGCCACCTCACATGTTAGTGATAATTTATAGCAAAAAAAAGCCAAAGCTATTATTAAATAAATAACAAGAAAGTAACCAAATTATGCTGGGAAAAGAACACACTTTTGTAGTCAAGGGTGGCTGTAGCTGCTAAATCCAACCACGAGAAAACCCATTGCCCTGACCGGCAGAAACTGAATGCTACCCCACCAGAGAGAG
>NW_020664748.1:13781-36850 GCF_002925995.2 Terrapene triunguis | reverse complement strand
GAGAACAAGTGGAAACCCGAACACAGTCTTGATCCAAAGAGGAAAGAAAATGCAATGGTCTGTCATCATCACAAGGACAGCACCTACGCGCCAAAAGGATCTACTAAGGATAACAATCATTTCCTTGCCCTGAGCTCTGCCCCCAGGGCATGGGTGGTTGCAACAGAAGGAAAGAATGACTAGCCCTGTGCTTCTTCCATAGCTCATGCTAAGAGTCCAAGGCTGCCCCTTCTTTGCACTTGGTCAGCGACAGGGTTCCTCAGTGTTAAAGGAGCATCCTTTGGCACCATCCAGCACAAAGCTGAGCTGCGATTGGTCTTGGGGGGCAAGAAGCCCCTGGAAATTGATCCAGGAACCCCCCCTCCATCAAACCCTCCACCAGATCACTGCCCTGCTCCTCTATGAGTCTATGTGGAGGAAAAGGGGGTTAAGGAAAGGAACATCTGAGCTGAATGCAACCAATACAGGGAGTTTAGTGGAGAAAGAGCTTATTGATTTACCCAGGATCCCTCAGTCTGTGTCTAAACCCACAGCCAAGAGTTTCATCCGTGATTTGCAGTGTGAGGTGTCTCAACTTCTGAGGACACAACTAGAGTCCCCCCCCTCCCCCGCCCACTTAAAACAGGACTGTTTTCAAGACAGTGCTGAGCGCCCAGCCTCTGAAAATCTGGCCCCTTTAATGGGTCTCAGGTCGGGTGCCCCAAAATCACTGGTGTCAAGTATCAGGGGGTAGCCCAGACTCCTCAAAAATCACTGGGTCACTTTTGAAAATCTTGGTCTTAAAATCTCTGAACACGATGCTTTAATCAGACTATCCATCCTCTCCTCTACATTGGAGGAGTAAATTCACAGGGAATGGGAGATGGCTAAAGGGCAAGGGCATGTTAACCAGGTAACAAACCACCTGCTAAATAAATGTGTAGACATGCCATACAAGAGAGAGGCCGGTCATTTATAACCCTTAGAGAGGTAAATTGGGAGTACCCTTGGAAAACAGGATTTGGCATAGAGGGGCAGATCTTCATCTGTGTCTTGACAGTGAAATAAATTTCTTTGTAAATTCATAGCTACATGACCAAAAAGGACCAATGAAGCTATGCTGACTGGGGATCTGACCTAATAGCTTTAAAAGCAATTTCTCTAAAAACAAATGTGTAGTTACTTTTGAATGAAAATCAAATGAACTCCAAGATGATGAAACATGATCTGAAGATCGGAACGAGATCAGATGACTTTGATGTGTGTAAAGTGATCGTATCACTCAGTACTTGTGCATCCCAAAGCAAGAACACATCATTAAGATGTTAATAACACAGCACTTTGCATGTATCAGGCACTAATGAATGTTTCTGAAGTGTTTTGAAATCCTTCATGCCAGGAAAGCGTGAGAACTTCCCTGATAAGTGTTATTGCTCAAGGGATCTCCACAAAGACACCGCAAAATTTATGGAAATTTATGAAAATAGATGTGTGAAAATAAGTTTGCAAATTCCCTGAGTAAACACAACAAAGAAATAACAAAAGGAAGAAGGGGAAAGAATATATTTTCTCTCAGAGCCAGGTCCCTAGATCCTCAGTGGGTCGTCACCTGTTTGTAGCAGGAGTGGGCAGAATCAAATTTGATTAGATGGCTGACAAGGGACTAGCGTCCCCTTTCTGAAGACCCCCTCCATTTTGTTCTGCCTCTTGGAGCTACTGGGAGGGCAGAGGAGTCAAGAATCAGCAAGAGAGAATTATATCTATATCCCGCCACCCCCCGCTGCACTGCTGTGTCCATCTGGCTCGGTATCTTTGCAGAAGGAGATGTTTGCCTTCTGCATTCTAGCCCCCGTCATCCACCGGGATTGGAAAGGGTTCACTTCAGCCACCTTCCCCGACCCAGGAGCTGGTCCCCCAGGAGATCCCCACCAGAGGGAGTCTGAGAGCCAGGCCATGGATGTCCCAAAGGATGGCAGAAAAATTAAGGGATCTGTCTGGCCATTATGTCAAAGGGCAGCAGCCTAGCATAGGGAAACCATTAGTGGGACCAGACAAATCCACCATAGAGAGAGCAAGAAGCTCTGCCCTCCCAGTAGCTCCAAGAGGCAGAACAAAATGGAGGGGGTCTTCATAAAGACACTAGTCCCTTGTCAGCCATCTAATCATCTCGTCCCTCATCTGGCAATTCGATCTCCTCCTCCCCGTGAAGAATTTTTTTTTTAAATGGAGATATCCTATCTCCTAGAACTAGAAGGGACCTTGAAAGGTCTCGAGTCCAGCCCTCTGCCTTCACTAGCAGGACCAAGTACTGACTTTGCCCCAGCTCCCTAAGTGGCCCCCTCAAGGATTGAACTCATAACCCTGGGTTTAGCAGGCCGATGCTCAAACCACTGAGCTATCCCTCCCCCTGACTTCCCCTGCGGCTGAGGGTTGGAGAAGAAGGGAATCACCCCCAAGGAAAAAAATCTCTTCTAGGGCAGGAGGCTTCTGAATTTGGTGCCAAAAGTGCTGGCAGCCTCTGAGGTGAAATCTTGTCAACCCAGGCATCGGCTGCAGTGCCCCTTCACTGGCTGCCTCTCCTCGCTCAAAAGAGCAAAGCTAAAAAAATGCCTGTTCGCAAAAGCAGTTCACACGACGCCTCATCCAACTCAGGTTCGCCATCCCCACCTCCCCTAAGGAATACATTCAGAAAAAGGTTCAAGAAGTTGCCCAAGAAAATTAGGAGAAAACTGGTCTGTTCTTCTTGAGGTGACAGCCGTTCCTCTGACTCATCCCCGAAGGGTGCCAGCGCTATAGGTCCTGCTCGCAAGGTTTTCATGCATAGAAAGAAAAACACAATGAAAAAGCAGATTTTTTAATTTAAATTAAATACAGGATGGTTTTTTTTGTTGTAAATAAACCTATACATTTGAAACTGAGAACCTTGGGCAGGGATAGCTCAGTGGTTTGAGCATTGGCCTGTTAAGCCCACGGTTATGAGCTCAATCCTTGAGGGGGCCACTTAGGGATCTGGGGCAAAATCAGTACTTGGTCCTGCTAGTGAAGGCAGGGGGCTGGACTCGATGACCTTTCAAGGTCCCTTCCAGTTCTAGGAGATGGGATATCTCCATTTATTTATTTAATTTAGCTTCCGGGGTAGTGTGTCTGGGCAGGCCTCTCTGGTGGAACACCTCCCAGGCAATCAGAGGAATAAGGAAGTTGGAAGAAAAAGGATGTAACAATACCTGGGCTTAACCGAACCCTGCTTGTGTGACAGGTCAGCCACACCACACCTGAGGGGCTTATGGGACCTTGCTCATTGAGGGTCGACCATGTGCCGGACAGACAGCCCTGGAGGGCGGAGAGGGAGAGCAGCCCAGATGTGGAGGAAGAAGCAGGCAGCGTGGGTCCTGTTGGCCCATCATAGACTCATAGACTCATAGACTTTAAGGTCAGAAGGGACCAATATGGTCATCTAGTCTGACCTCCCGCATGATGCAGGCCACAAAAGCTGACCCCCCCACTTTCCCTTAACTCTGCTGTTGAAGTCTCCAGATCGTGATCTAAAGACTTCAAGTCGCAGAGAATCCTCCAGCTTGCGACCCCTGCCCTATGCTGCGGAGGAAGGCGAAAAACCTCCAGGGCCACTGCCAATCTACCCTGGAGGAAAATTCCTTCCCGACCCCAAATATGGCGATCAGCAGAACCCCGAGCATACAGGCAAGATTCTCTAGCCAGACCCTTCACTGATTTCTGACTAATTTACTCTGCCTGCTTTAGCACGGTCTGAGTCAGCCCTTACGAAAAACTGCTTTGCTCAGCCTAGGATTCAGTGAGGCAACACAGCTATGCCACGCGGCACTTCTGTAGCAGTGCCTGGCTCGCTAGGGGCTCCAATGAGACAAAGGGCTGTGCCAAGAGACTGGTGCGTATCACGACCTGGCTCGTTAAGGGGACCAGTGACAGGTAAATATAGTGGCTTCAAAATATTCAAGAGATTGATTATTCCGGGAGCCCATTTTGCAAAGTGGTGGCTGAATCCTCCGATAAATCCAGGGCTGGGAAGTTCCAAATGCAGGAAAAGGAATAGCCGACCTAGTTACAGACCTAAGTATCCTTTTTGTGGTTACTCCTCTAAGTACGGAAGGCAAGGCTACAGTAAAAGCAGATGGAACATGTCTAAGCCAGGAAAAGGGAGAGACCGGTCTTCCCCCAGTGCAAATTCCAACACGAGAAACAACCCCCGACCGCAGTCAGGAGAGGTCTGATGAGCAACACTTGTGCAGGCAGATTATTAAAATTCAAGGACCAACGATCTCTTTCAGCGTTGGCCAGATGGGTCCTAGATGCAGCTCGTCAAGGGCGAGTCCTAGAATTTTCAAAGATTCCGAACTGTCGATTTCTCCCATCACCACTATCCTCCAAAGAGGCAGGCTATGCAGAAGGCCATAGATCGTCCTTCGTGAATCAGTGCGAGAGAGCGAGCTGCAGAGGGTGGAGATGTTCTCTGGCCATTCCTCCATCTTGTTTCTGGTACCCAAGGGTTCCGGGGAGGACGGAGCAGGTGTTGGACTTAAAACCACGGAGCAGGTTCACAAGGAGAACAAGATTCAATGGGGAAGACCCTGAAGTCGACAGTGGCAGCAATCTGCCGGGGCGTTACTTTATGTCAATCGACTTGAGGGGGAGCTGTCTTCATGAACCGTTTCACTAGGCACATGTGGGATTTCTTTAATTTGCTCATGGGACAGATCATTTTCTGCTTTT
Source organism: Terrapene triunguis (assembly GCF_002925995.2). Classification (NCBI taxonomy): domain Eukaryota; kingdom Metazoa; phylum Chordata; order Testudines; family Emydidae; genus Terrapene; species Terrapene triunguis. Next base: position 32,125 of record NW_020664748.1, on the reverse strand, counting down.
CGGACTGTCGTCCGTACCTTGAGTGTTCATGAAAGTCCTCGTCATTTTGGTGGCTTTTCTCAGGCAGGAGGGGATGCCGGTGTACCCTTTCCTGGTTGATCTTCAATGCAGAGTCTTGTTCAAGGAGGATCCCTCTTGAGTGTTTCAGACATTGGAACAGCAAGTTTTACAGTAACTTTCTCAGAGTTATCTTCAGCCGTCTCAGAGCCTACTACATCTTGGAGTGCTGGTCGTTGCAGAGGTTCACAAAGTATTCTGTCAGCTGCAAGACAGGAAAAGATCAGATCAGTGGAATTTCATCCAATCTCTACTACTCCAAGATCATTTTTGAAATGTTAGCTAGGTGGCTCAGAGTGGGATCAGTAGTACAATTTGCTGTTATACACAGGTGTCTATCTCAGGGTACGTCTACACTTACCGGAGGGTCCGACGGCAGGCAATCGATGTTCTGGGATCGATCCCGGAAGTGCTCGCCGTCGACGCCGGTACTCCAGCTCGGCGAGAGGAGTACGCGGCATCGACGGGGGAGCCTTCCTGCCGCGTCTGGACCCGCGGTAAGTTCGGACTAAGGTACTTCGAATTCAGTTACGTTATTAACGTAGCTGAATTTGCGTACCTTAGTCCGAAGTGGGGGGGTAGCCCCTTTACATCCAGTCTTACATCTAGTTGGAAAGAAAGTGGGGTTTCATCTTGCAGTTCCTAAGAGAGTGGAAATTCTTCATGCTTAGCATCACCACACCCTAGTTATTCATTATGGCTCTGTTACAAGGCATATTTCACCCAGTGGTGACCTGAAAATATTCTCTGATGTGACCCTTAGTTATACTGAAATGCTTTTGGGGGTTGTCTGTTCCAGGGTTAATGGGGACTTGACATGAACGTTGGCAGTGGGTGTGAGGCAACAAATATAGTGTTTCTATAAAGCTTTGGATTAGTCTTCAACCTACAACTCCACTCACGACCCATAGCAAATTCAACAACGAAAGAGTCTGACCATGTATGGAGAGCGCCTACAATGCTCTTTTTTAGGGAAAGCCATTCCACTATCTCTGGAATAGATTTACAGTCGAAGCCGAGCTTCCTATAAACAGGGGCAAAGGAAGAAGGAAACATTCTATGAAGTCTCCTGTGGACCTCCCTGCGGTGCAGATTTAGGGATATAGGAATTGTCAGTGGACTGTACTAGCTGCTGCGTCATACAGATTTATATGGAAACACTAAGACCCAACAGAAGTGTGCAGCTATGAAAAAAACACAAATATAAAGAAATGAATGTCCCCCAAGAGATAGGAAAGTGTTATCATCCCCTATTTAACATATTGGTGGATGAAGACAAGAGAGAGGCCCCCAAAATCATTTTTGGAACGTTGGCCTTCAGTTGTCCAAGTGTCATTAATTCAACGCCAGACAATCCTTCTTCACCTTCCCTTTATGTATCAGGGGTAAATGCATGGGGGAGGTGGGCTATAATGGAAGGTCGTGGGATATTTAACAAGGCTACAGGGAGAAAACATTCAGTGACATGCCATCTGTAGAGAGACCGTCTTTTTAGAGCATAGAAAAAGTGGATATAGCTTGTTGAAAAGGCTGGAGTTTCCTAAGCTATGTGATTTGAAATACGCTATTATAAATCAGAATAGTATCATCAGAACAGATGGAGCTGGGCTGATTTTCACCCTCTGAGAATCTGGCACAGAAAGGATTTTGTATGAAAAGACACACAAAGTGACTTTTTAACTAAAATGAAATAATCCTGGATTTCGAGGCTATAAATCATGACCCGAGTAGGGGAACGAGATAAGTGGCACTGCTAGTATATTTTAAAATGATGTGATTACCCAATACTTGGGCATCCAAAGCCAGTCACGTACCTGTAAAAATATAATAAGGTAGCCCTGGGTACCTATAAACTGTTAATGGTTGATCGCGAAGTGCTTTGAAAGCCTTGCTCTGCTGAAGCGTCTGACTATCCCCAGTGAGTGTTATTGCCTAGGGGATCCCGCAAACCACAACTCAACATTTAGGGAGAATTTATAGTGTGCAGGTTGTGGCCTTATTAATAAAACAAGAATGTCAACAACTGTCCCAAACCGGACAGTCTCTACGCAAAAGAATAAATGGACACAAATCTGACATCAGGAATCATAACATTCAAAAACCAGTGGGAGAACACTTCAACCTCTCTAATCACTCAGTGACAGACTAGAAGGTGTCAGTTTTGCAACAAAAAAACTTCAAAAACAGACTCCAAAGAGAGACTGCTGAACTCTAATTAATATGCAAATTAGACACAATTAACTTAGGTCTAAACAGAGACTGGGAATGGTTGGGTCATTACACTAATTGAATTTTTTTTCCCCCATGTTAAGTTCTCCTCACACCTTCTATGGGTCATCTCAATTATCACTTCAAAGTTTTTTCTTCTGCTGCTACTGATAGTTCATCCATTGATTGGCCTCTTACAATTGGTATGCGTACTTCCACCTTCTCATGTTCTCTGTATGTATAAATATCTTCTGTCTGTGTGTTTCACTCTATGCATCTGAAGAAGTGAGCTGTAGCCCACGAAAGCTTATGCTGAAATAAATTTGTTAGTCTCTAAGGTGCCACAAGTACTCATGTTCTTTTTGCGGATACAGACTAACATGGCTGCTACTTTGAAACTTAAGGAGGGAAATTATTGTATTTTTTGCAGGTAAGGGTGGGTGCAGGTGAGTTGTTATGTGTCCTGAGTGGCAGACCACAAAGTGAAACTGGTCACCACCAGTCCAACTGGTCACATGCTTCTACCAGTCAGAAAGTAACCCTCCGGGGTGGCCCAGTTGTTGCTGCACATGGTCTGCAGGAGGAGAGGCTTTGAGGTGCCTGGGCACTGTACCCATCACATGCCCCCCCCCAATTTATCCCCCACCACAAGGTCCCCTGTGCCCCACACATGTCTGGTGCCCCCTGGGTTTGATCATTAAAAGCTGTAGCCAGCAGGATGGTGATCACATGGAGCTTGGGTTGGGGAGACACCAGATCCCCCCCAGGAATGGGATGGGAGGCCATGGTGGAGAATGGAGGACCCTGGTATGGGGGACGACAGGCACACTGAGCTCCTGATATGGGGGGAATGAGGGATATGATATCCTGAGATGATCCCCTCTGGCCTGGAACTCTCTCAAACTTTCCTCCCACAAAATACTTGGTCCTGTGGGGGAAAAATGTTGCTAACTTTAAAGGAGGCATTTGCACGCAGATATGCTTTTTTGTTTGTTTTTCCCCCCATAGATCTCTAACTTCTCCTGTGCTGTCTATGAATAAAGTGAGTAAGTTTAAGAAGTTCATTTGCAACAGGCCTGTGTTTACTTGCTTTGATAGAACATGATTTGTGAATGGCGTATTGAGAGAAAGCAGAGCTCACTCCACCCGGTGGATTGTGGAGGAAACATGTCTAATCAAGTATCGGGATAGCCGTGTTAGTCTGTATCCACAAAAACAACAAGGAGTCCAGTGGCACCTTAAAGACTAACAGATTTATTTGGGCATAAGCTTCCGTGGGTAAAAAACCTCACTTCTTCACAAAAGCTTATGCCCAAATAAATCCGTTAGTCTTTAAGGAGCCACCGGACTCCTTGTTGTTTATGTCTAATCAACTGGTCATAAAATTCTGGTGTGCCACATGCAGACCATGTGTTTCATAGTCTAGTCCCATAAACACACCTCACTGCTAACACAGCCCACTCCCCACGCATGCCTGTAAACCAGGGGTCGGCAACCTTTCAGAAGTGGGGTTCCGAGTGTTCATTTATTCACTGTAATTTAAGGTTTCGCGTGCCAGTAATACATTTTAACATTTTTAGATGGTCTCTTTCTATAAGTCTGTAATATATAACTAAACTATTGTTGTATGTAAAGTAAATAAGGTTTTTAAAATGTTTAAGAAGCTTCATTTAAAATTAAATTAAAATGCAGAGCCCCCCGGACCAGTGGCCAGGACCCGGGCAGTGTGAGTTCCACTGAAAATCAGCTCACGTGCCGCCTTTGGCACGCGTGTCATAGGTTGCCTACCCTTGGACTAGTTTCAGGGCTCCTTGGAGGATGGATGCCTTCTAATTTCTATTAGATGCTTTCCATATCCAGTAGATGGTGATGGTGTATGGCAAATTTCTGTTAACCTTTTGCTTATCAGAGATTCTGTTTATTCACTTGAATGACTGTATTTATCTTTAAAGAAAATGGCTTAAAAGCAGGAATACCAATTGATAATTGGGATAAATAAAGATAAATGCAGTCATTCAAGTGAATAAACATAAAAAAATCTCTGATGAGAAAAGGTTCACAGAAATTTGTCCATACACTTGTGCTCTAGTTAGGTGCGTATAGTCGTCAATATTAGTGCTTTTCTAAAAGATCTAATCTAGGAATAATCTGGGGAAAATTCTATGGCCTGTTTTATACAGAAGGTCAGTCTAGCTGATCAGAATAGTCCCTTATGATCTTGGAAACTATGTATCTATGAATTAAATAACCAAAATAAGACAGGAGAAACCCTCGGGAAAGAGAAGGTGGTAGATGAAAGGCTCTGAGAAGTACATCTACTAGCGGGAAACAGAGAGATCGAGGGGAACTGCTAGGAGACAAGAAGAACCTCAGAGCATCTAACCCATTTCAAGGCTTAGTCTGTGAAGAAGGGGATCTCTCCATCCATCTGCAGCACAGGAGATATCCAGAGGTTTGAAGTTCCCCATTTATCTCAATAGGATGTTCTCAGCTGAATAAGAGTACCCCATGAAGAGAAACAAAAGCATCTGAAACAATAGCTCTGAGAGAGGCAAACTGCTCTACTCATTTTAATGGGTGTTCTCGTTCCTCAAGTCTGATGTATACAACAATCTGTTTGCGGCTGGCACTTGGGCAGAGGGGTACTTTGTACTAAGAATAAGCTTGTATGGTACTGGGCTTCTGAAAATGTGCATCCAAAATTCACAGAACCAAAAGGAAACAATTCCTGTTCCCTTAGCCCAAGGAGAAGGCAGGTTGAGAGAGTTAATAAGTATGGAATGGGCACACACATACATCTCCTGAAGAGTATTCCATTTCTCATTCCTTACGTTGAAAAGCCTGTGTCTCTTTCCCAAACCGTTGACCACATTGTTGGTTCTGCCCACAGATTTTTTCCCCTAGATGTGGTCCAAAATGCTATAAGAATCAATAACGTTTAAAAAGACCTTATCTGTGTGTGGGAGAATGGGGGTGTGGGGGGATTTTTTCTTGGGAACCTCTGCACCATATGACCCCAGCCACAGATCACTAACCCTTCCTCTACTCCTCAATATTTTAGGTTTTTTTTCCCTAAAAGTATTATAATAATTAGTGGCGGATAATTATTTCACAGCCCCCAAGCAAATAGCAGTGAAATATTTTCAAGTTGTAAGTAATTTATTTGATTTGACTTCACTATCATTTTAATTTCCTTTCTCACTTTTTGTTACATTGTTGCTTGAAAATGTTATAATAACTAGACCTCTCCAGGGAAGCCAATTGCTATTCAGTGTGTGAGGTCTGAAACAAGTGTAACAAAGGTGAAATTCACCACAATCAGAAAGCCTGCATAATGCCTTTGATCACTTAAGGGGCCAGATTAGCTTCTCATTCCAGAGTATAAAAGGGATTTAAATAGTGTAGAAACCTGGTGATGGCCCTCCGCACAAAGGTGTATTTCACACAGAATGGATCATCAAAATAGAGAGGCAAAAGGAAAACAAGAAGGCGAATGATAAGATGCAACATAACTTCAATGCACCTGAGAAATGCAGGATATACTTGCAGAACAAAATAATATAGAATGAAAAGAATTTCAGTAAGGGCTACAACCAGTCACACGCTCCAAGATGATGCATTTCACACGAGATGTTCTTCTTTCTTTGTTGCAGCTGTAGAGGTTGACAATCAAGTCCCATTTTGAACCATTTTAAGTTGTGTGTTTTATCCCGTTAGTTTCAGAGAGGTCAAAGCACAATACAAGAAGAAAACTAAGGTGGGAAACACTTAGATAAGCAAGGTAAGCTAAAGCATAACATGAAAAAGACACATAGGCTTGGTATGAAGAGGTGCTGAGCACTCACAGCTCATCATTTTTGAATGCCATTGCCCATAAACGTAGCCATGAATCCAATTCTTTTTTTTCTCGGTTGCCTGGTTCTTCTGGGTTTTGTGGAGATATCTGCTGGGTTTAACATGGCCCACAGCTTCCACCGTGGTACCCATTGAACCCTCGGTAAGAATATGGGGAACAGTATCCACTGCCCAAGGATGACAAGCCAGAACTATATGACCCCCCATGGTTGCACAAACGGCTTGAGCCACATGAGCCCCCATAATTGAGGTAGCCCCCATACCCTAGAGAGCCTCCATAACCATAAGAGCCCCCGGAACCCAATAAGCCTCCAATTCCAGCTGGTCCTAAGGATTCCACTACAGTTTGCTGCGGGAAAGAGCTGAGAATTGGCCCCGGGAGTGTCACTGCAACTGGGGATGGTTGTATGACTGCTACTGAATCGGGGCACTGTCTCACACACGGCTCATTGTTGCTGTGAGTGACTGGTCGTGGGCCTGGCAGCGCACCTGGTGTGTAACACTCATTGTTGCAAGACATGATTCTGCGACGGAGGAACACCTGAAGCACACAGAGGAAATTTATGGAATGGTGGAAAGGAGGGTTATTTTTCATGCATTTCAAATGTGGATGTGGATCTCACGTACACAGATATTCCTGGCTAGGTTTTCAATATATCTAAGCATACCGCGTTCTTCTGAAAATGTGGCCCCAGCTAACTTGCTGACGGTCAAGCAGAAAATGCGTAGAAGGACCAGGAATTGAAGGCAGATTTGTTGTCTCAATGGACATCTCTGCACTGCAATGAAAATCCCGTGGCACTGAATCTCAGCCCCCGTCAACTGACTCGGGCTCACAGGGCTCAGACTGTGGGGCCAGAAGTAGCAGTGTAGACATTCCCACTTGGGCTCCTCAAGCCCAGGTTTTGAAATCCAGTGAAGACGGAGGGTCTCTTAATCTGTGCTCCAGCCTACACAGATACGTCTACACTGCAATTTCTTGCCCTGCAGCCTGAGCTCCGCAAGCTCAAATCAGTTAACCCAGGCTCTGAGATTCGGCTTCACGGATTTTTCTTTGCAGTGTAGACATACCCCCCAGAATCTTAATTACAAGATCAGCCATTCTCTCCAATCTCCCTGCCCCTTGGTTAGTTCACTGGGCTACTTTGTATTGTCTATTGTTCTCTTTTCAGCTGGAATGTTTGCAGGTCCCTAGAAATGTGCTGCTAAAATCCAAAGGATGAAGGCTGAGGACAAGTGTTGCATTCAAACCTTGACCGTTACATTCTTTTAAAAGAGGAATATTTTCTTCTATCAGTGTAACGGAGTGTAGTTCCCTTGACCTTGGTGCAGCCACTTCTGATTCAGCAGCTAGGGTGCTGGATCTAAAATGACCAGTTCTGTATATAATGCTAGAAATGTATATTGAGTCTAGTCCTGTATACTGTCTCTAGTAGTGTCCACCAGCAGAGAAGTAAGAGGAAAATATAAGAACCCTCAAGTGGTCCATTATGAAATAAACTGCTTTTAGCAGGAGATTGTAAGGCAGAGGTTGTTTTGCCCTGAAGAAGGAGGATGTATCTGTATTGCTTCCATACATTTGGTTTCTTCGATATATATAAACGAAGTGCAACTTTGTTTATATTTATAATTTACAGTTATTTTTTTAAATCCAATCTCCATAGTTTTCTGGAACTATTGAAGGCCAGAGCCTTGGAGGTTGACAATCAGCACAGATACATTCAAGAGATCAGAGGACAAGGACATATATTTTTAAAATGTTAAAATAATTCTCTCTGTATCAAAGTGAATTCGGGACGATGTTTTTAAGCTTTTGAATGGATTGGAATGCCCCGTCCCTAATGAAATTGAATGGGAGTTGTATGTCCAAAACGCACATCTTGTTTGACTATCCCTACCTTAGGTTTTAAAGTCAGCAACTCCTAATGCCTGCAACTGAGTTATTACAAAAAACAAACAAACAAAAAAACCCACTTTAACTCCTCAGAGAATCACAGGCTGTTTCCCCTGGATACAACCCCACTATAAAACTATCACTAAAGCAACATTTCAATAGTAATGAAGAAACGGAGTGGAATCAGACTTACCTAGTTCACCGAGGTCATATGAGACACTTTCTGAGCATGAGGTCCTAATTTACTACAAAAGAAACTTTGAAGAATGTGGAACTCCTCAAAATGATGCAATTGCTTTGCTTGCCCTTCGTGTTGATTAGTCTATTCTCATCTGCACATGGTAGGACATGAACATCACGCCCGATGAGTTCTTTCATCTTAAACCTCTGGGGGCCAGATTCAGTAATAGCATCAGTGAGTTTATGGATGAATACTCTTGAGAACAGCAAAGTCTGACTCTCCCCCATGTAATATATTGTGAGGATGAAGAAGAGAGAGGTGCCCGACATTACTTTTGGAAATGTTTGTCTTCAGAAGTCCTTGGCTCATGCCTTCGAATCCATCCTTCCCCTTACTTTACATGCCAGAGCTAAATCCACTGGTAGTTGGGAGATGCTGGAGAGTAAGAGAATTCTTAAGCAGGCCACAAGGTGCCCGCTAAATAAATGTGTGAACACGCCATAAAAGAGAGAGTGCATCCTTTTACAAATACAGTGTAGCAGAGCGGGGAAAGAGCACTGGGATGGAGCTGGAGTGTCCTAGAAAATTATTGGAAATATAGTGCCACCTCCTCAATTGGTGTAAATTAGAGTCGTCTCATTGAAATAAAAGGAGCTGTGAGGATTTTCTGAAAAGAATCAGAAAGGGGTATTTTTAATGGAAATAAAATAACCCCTAATCCCACTAAAACATGACCTGATTTAGGGAATAACATGAGTGACCTTGACGCACCTATTTTGAAATGTTGTTGTGACTCCATATGGGAGCATCTGAATACACTCACCGAAATTTAATATTATAATAACACCACATGTTCCATACATAAATGATTAATGAATGTTTATGAAGTTCTTTGAAATCTCTTGTTGCTAAGAAGCCTCACAAAATTCCAGATGTGTTGTTTCCAAAGGAAGCTCCAAAACACACCGGGCAACTCAGGTATCGATTGTAGCATAAACTTTATTATATTAAGAAAAGTAACTGAAAGAAATGGAGGGAAATGAGTGTGTTCTTGGCGGGGAAGGGATTCTGTATTTGACAGTCTGAGCATGATCCACTCCTTGTCCTGAAAGGCTCAGAGCCCATGTTCATAATGTAAAGCGAGCCAGAGACAGTCCTGCCCGCCATGTCAGATACATTGCTTGCACTGATCCACTTTCCAGACTCATAGAGACAATGGGACACTCCACAAGGATGGACCTTGGTCTGTCTCTTCTGGTCAGTATTACAGTCCCAGCTATGCAAGTTCCACAGTTCTGGGAGATGTATAGCCCTCCCCGCTCAGCATCCCAAAGGGGAATGGTGAGGTTTGTCCAAACTGATTTTTGATTTGTTAGGAGGGGCCGGGAGCCTTGACATCCACACAGCAAAACCCCCAGCAAAACCAGCCCAATAAGTAACTGCCCCATTCACCTTCACCTCTGCATGCAGAATGACAGGTTAATGTGGGGAATGGCTGTGACATGTTCCATATGGGGAGACTGGAGAGGCGAGAAGGTTATTAATTTACCCAAAATCACTCAGGGAGTCTATGACTAAACCCAAAGCTAAGACTTTCCCAAATGATTACTGATCTTTTATTGCCGCAGCTTTTGGACAATTAGTTGAGAATAATTATTTCTGAGCCCCAGGCAAATACTATTTTGAGGAAAGAAATGTTTTCAAGTTGAAACAGAGTCATTTATTTCATGTCTATCCTTTTGTTACCTCACGGCTGATAGAGATTGTAACCACACCTCTCCAGGAACGAAAATTCAAACTTAGTAGTGTGAGTTCTGAAACACATGTAACGAATGTGAAGTTACCACAGTGCAGAAGACAGACCCAATGTTATTGGTCATTTAAGGGACTTGATTATCCTCTCATTTAGGACTTGAGTGAGACGAGTAGTGCCGAGACCTTGTGCTGGTATTCTGCGAGTGGTGAATTTCATTAGGAGTCTCAGAGGGCTACAACCAATCTCCTACTCCAAGGTGATGCATCTCATGCAAGATGTTCTTCTTTATTTCTTGCTGCTGTTGAGTTTGAGAATCATGTCCTATCATTAGCCATTTTAAAATAATTCTTGTCTCAAAGTAATTGTTTAGTATGACAAAGCACAACATAAGGAGAGGACTAAGCTAGGAAGCCATTGGAGGAAATAGTCACAAATACAAGGTATAGTTTTAACAGGATACATATGCCAGATTTTCATTCATGGATCTGGATCTTGCTTTTCATTTCTGGGTTGTTCCTTGTTGCATGGATTTTCCTTCTGGGTTTAACATGGCCGACTGCTTCCCTCGCGCTATGTACTGAAGTATTTGGAGGAATAAGGGTATGAGCATCCGCTGCCTACTGCTGACAATCCAGAAGTGTATGACCTCCCGTAATTGTACAGGCTCCCTGAACCATATGAGGCCTCATAACCAAGAAAGACCCTCAGAACTCAATGAGCTCCCGATGCCAACGTGTGCTGAAGATCCCTCTACACTTTCCTGTGGGCAGAAGCTGAGGAGGGGTCCCGGGAATGTCACGACAATCGGTGGTAGGTATACCACTGCCCTCGAGTCACTGCATGAGGTAATACATGGCTCGTTGCAGGCGTCAACAATTGGTTGTGGGCATGTCACATTGCATGGTGCGTAGCACTGGGTATTGCACAGCTGTCCGTAGGAAGACATCTTTCTGTGTTGAAGGTAAATCCGAAACACACAGTAAAAAGTAGAATCATAGAATATTAGGGTTGGAAGAGACCTCAGGAGGTCATCTAGTCCAACCCCCTGCTCAAAGCAGGACCAACACCAACTAAATCATCCCAGCCAGGGCTTTGTCAAGCCAGGCCTTAAAAACCTCTAAGGAAGAAGATTCCACCACCTCCCTAGGGAACCCATTCCAGTGCCTCACCGCCCTCCTAGTGAAATAGTGTTTCCTAATATCCAACCTAGACCTCCTCCACTGCAACTTGAGACCATTGCTCCTTGTTCTGTCATCTGCCACCACTGAGAACAGCCGAGCTCCATCCTCTTTGGAACCCCCCCTTCAGGTAGTTGAAGGCTGCTATCAAATCTCCCCTCACTCTTCTCTTCTGCAGACTAAATAACCCCAGTTCCCACACAACACACAGTGGAATAAGAGTTTCAAAGTTCAGTTACTATAGGAGTAAGGGCCATGTGGGAGCCTAGATAAATAGATGCACAAAAATAACGTGCAGTGCAAAAATATATATATATATTGTCTCCTTGATAAATCCCTGCTCCAACGTTCTTAGAATCATAGACCCATAGGGACCACAAGAGTCATCTAGTCTGGCCCCTGCCACGATGCAGGATTTGTTGTGTTCTTCCTTCTAGTCAGTGTGTTCCATTCCTCCCCTACTCTCCTTTGCCTGCCCTCTTAAACCAGCCCTTTGAACTCTTCCCAGTCTCTTTGTCTCCTTCCTTCAGACTCCTACCAATATACCTTTTTCTTTAGGACCTCCTCCTCCGATCCTCTGTAAAACCTTCACCGATTCCCTTTCCCAGAGATCATCACTGCTTTGAGCATCCACCAACCCCATTCTTTCCCCTCTCTTTTGACACCCGCTGTCCATTCCTTGAGCTTGCTTAAAAAAAAAAAAAACAATTGAGGAACTACTATCAATTCTACCTGCCACCTACATAGCCACTTACCTTTTCACTTCTCTATTTAACTATTAATCCTCAGTCGAACACTGCAAAACACATAGGTATTATCTGCATTTTAAAGAAGAAGGATGTGAATGACAGAGGGTAAGTCACCTGGCCAGTTAAAGAGCTGGGACTAGAATTCAGGGACACGTCGTTGTTTTTAGTTGTATTGTTATAAATTGAATTCTAATAGGGCCCCCTAATTAGAAGGGGCCTCCTTGTGCTAGGCATTGTACACTGTACAAACCTAGACTAAGCGACAGTCCCTGCCCGGATGATTGTACAATCTAAATAGAAATTTATAGCATAGCTTGAGGTGAGGGCAACGTTCATACAATGATCCTCTCCTTGTTAAGATTTAATCTCAGCGTGGGAACCAGGCCTGTCCATCATCTGAGTGCAACACTGTGATGTGTGCTGCTTGTGAGTCAGCAATACAGGCTAATGAAAAAATAGAAAATATTCCTGTGTCAAAACAATACCCTCAGGCCTAGGTTTTTAAAGCTATTTAGGCGGATAAATTCCATTGACTGACAATTCCTCCCTACCTTTAAAAGTTTAAGCTTAATCTTCTCTGTCAGTCATCACCGTTCTATTTATTTCAGTGGCGTTATAACAGCTGAGGGCCTAGGGCTAGAAATGCTAGTTGTCAGACTAAGATCATAGGAATTCCTAAACAAGCTCAAATCAGTAGTCCATTAATTAGGTAGTCAGACGACGATCTGGCCATAGCTGTATATTTACAAACACGTTTTAACAACGCTTGTCAGTATACCATTACTTTTAGGTTGAGTTTTTTCAACTGCATTTGAGAGGTTTGAATGCCCAACCCTCAATAAAAATGAACAGGAATTAACTGTCCTCCAAACACTAGGTCTTGAAAATCCCAAACCTGCATCCTCCCACGCTTGCAATTGTGTAAATACAAGAAGTCCCTTTGTGAAAAGAATGGCCGCAACGATACTGAGATTCACACAGTAATTCTGCAGGATTCAATTAAATCATCAGGAAAGCAACATTTCAAAGTGTCTAAAGAGATTGAGTGGAATCGGACTTATTCAGTTCACCAAGGAGGAGAAGTCAAGAGAAGTGGTTAGAAGAACTTTGAGTAGTGAGTGCTTTTATATGATTTTTCAGGTTGCCTGGAGGATCTGAGACACCCTTTGGGCATGAAGTCCAGTTAGTTCCCAAACTACATTTGTTTACTATGGCACTCCACAGATTGAGGTAATAGTTTTGCTCATTGTTTGAGATTATTAGGCAATTCTCAGTTTCACGCTACACCCTACAGTTTCTTCCTTCTTAAAGCTTTTTGGGTGAAATTAATTCCAGATATCATTCCACTGACTTCCCTGGTTTTACAATGAGCTTGAAACTCCTTCCATATATGCTTCAAACATGTATCAGTATCACAATCTGCTTTCATGCACAGTGTTATATTGACGTGGTTTAAATCTATGTTGATATCCATTTTGGGGCTTTGTGGAGTTAATTTTTACAATTCCAATGAAGGTGGGAGACTTTTATCTGAGTTTTTTTCAAATGCATTTGAGAGGTCCAATCCCCAATAAAAATTAACAGGAATTAACTGTCCTCCAAACACTACGTTTTTAAAAGCCCAGCCTTAACTTTTAAAACCTGCAACCACCAACGCCTGCAATTACATAAATACAAAAAGTTCCTTTATGAAAAGAAAGGTCCCAACACTAAGAAGATTCACACAGTAGTTCTGGGTGAAATGGATAAGTTTGATTTGATTCATCCTATACATAACTATTGAAATGTTGAGTTAGTGATTGCTTTCACATAAGATTAACTCCCGTAAAAATGCTCTGTGATTCTTATTAATATTGGGGGGTTCTCTCCATCAAAGGAGTCTTTCCCTGATGATGTATTTGCAACCACTGGCGGGTGCAAGTTTTTTTAAAAAATAAGCAAGGTACCTTGAAGCCACATAAGTGGTTGGGAAACTTTTTTTTTATGAGGAATGGGCATATATAGCCCTTAGATGGCTTTGAAATACCTAAGCCTACCAGCACTCTAATTAATATACATTGTTATTGTGGCACTTTCTATACATATGTGGCCAGGTCCTTAGGTGCCTCCATTAGAGCCTGGGCAAATTATAGACCAGCTGAGAAACTGAGCCTATTTCCATAAAACTACAGAGGTCAGCTTTTGTATACATTAATGATGTGTACATTTCTTAACTTAGAAGATATATAGATACAGAAGGAAAATCCACTGAGAGTGTCTCAGATTATCTATCTATCTATCTATCTATCTATCCTCCTTCTTCAGGTCAAAGCCAGCCCTGAATTTAAGATGTTAGGAAGATCATCTCCCAATGGGCAGCTTATTCCAAAATTCACCACTTTAGGTTTCTTAGAATTTCCTCTGAAGTCCCTGGTGCTCAACAATATCTGAGATAGGATACTAGACTAGATGGACCACTGATCTAATCCACTATGTCAGTTCTTAGGGTTATATGTGTACAAGCAGGAGATTGAGATCCAGATCCTCTGCTGGTGTGAGTTGGCCAAGATCCAAGTGAATGGAAATGTGATGATTTCCACCAGTTAAGCATCTGGCTCTTAGGGAGTTGATTTCCCAATTCCTTAATGATCCGGAAATACTGTTCGCTCACAGCAGCACCGATTAGATCTTGACAAGGAAATAGTGTTTTTAACATTGTCCCACCCCATTCTGTGCTATATTTCTAGCCTATTATGAAAGTATCAGGCATCCTTTATAAACTCATTCTATATGCTATATTGTAGGGAGTTTCTTTCCATAAAAGAGTATTTTCCTGGTTATACAGTTGCAGGCACTGGTGAATGCAGGCTTTATAAGTATAAGGCAAGGATTTTTCAAGCTACGTAGGGATTTGGGACGTACATAATCCCATTATTTTTATTTGGGGATGGACATGTAGAGCACCTAGATGTAATATCTCAGCCTTGAAGTAGTTTGCTAGTAAACCACATTCATATGGCACTCTTTAAATATTTCCTTTCCCCTCCATTTTTTTTTATTACAATACAAACTGAGGGTGAAATTCAATCTTGTCCATAATGATTATGGACTATTTATGTCCCTCTTAAGCCATGTTGTGAGATGAGACCCAGGCCTTTAGAAGGTCAATAGAATTGACAGGCCCTCTGAAATCCTTCATTACAACACATATAGGAGACACTTTGATCTAGAATTGATAATAAGATGTTTCAATCAGTAGTCAGTAGAATGCGCCCTTAATGATTTTAAAAACATAAAACAAAATAGATTATTCCAGCTATTATATTATGTCATATTGTGATGTGTAGTTAGCAGCAGTAGAATGTATTATGCACTGCAGCTACTGATACGTCACAAAATAATGTTAAAATAATACAAATATAAAATGGGAATAAAATAAAATGAAATGAAACCATTTCTTGGCTCTATATTTCTGGAAGACTTCTGGGCATGAAACCATGAAATAATGAAATATGAAATAAAACATAAATAGCATAGAAGGGGAATACAATGAAATAATTTCTGGGCGCTTTGTTTCTGGAAGCCTTCTTGACATGAAACCTAGCCCACACCTGGGTGCAGACACAGATCAGGGTTCTGTTGTCCTTTTCGTTTGTGGAGCTGCAGCGTATTTACGTTGATTTCTGTAGTTATTCCACAGTTACACCATGCTACAATGAAGTTCAGAATTCAGCGCAGCATGTGTTCTTTGCTAACCTGAGGGGAGACCCTACTTCTGAGAGCAAATCCACAGGGCGTTGGCAAATGGCTGAAGGTGAAGGGAACTTCAAAATGGGCAGAAATGTCTTTATTGATCTCTTCCCCATGTTCCCTCAGTATAAAGTCACCCTATAACATGATAAAAGGTGCGAACTCTGATCGACTATAAGGCAAATATTACTGGTCTCCTGTCTCCCCCAGTGGATATCTGGATGCAAATACTCAAAGAAAGAATTCTCCAATGAATACAAAGGGCCTAATTCCCCACCACCTTGAACCTAAAATTAAAAACAAACCCAGTGCAAAGCAGATACAAAAATAGCGCCATGTCAGAGCCATATGGTGGCATCAGAAATAAATCCAAAATTCAGCATTTCAGATTTCAGTTCCTGCTGCGTCGAGTCACGATCGCTCCAGGTCCCTCTGTATAACAACAGTGACCTGCAGTGCTCTAGGTCCCAGCTCCAGTAAAAACCGTTAGACTCCATTACTCAATCAGCACATAGTGCTTTAATCTATTGATCTTGCACACAACTCTCCTGACGCCCACAGGTGTCTTGTTGTCGTGTAATTAGTGTATGTGAGAGAATGGACTCATTCAGCTGTGTTTGCAACATCAGCCTTGAATCAACTTCTGATGACATCCTTAGAGCCAAGTATGAAAGGCTAGAAAGTCTAGCAGTCCTGTTTACCCAGACGAAGAATGACAAAGGGAAGTTATTTAAATGTGCTTTTATTGGTGGATTGAAATCCAAAATCTCATTATGACACTGAACTATTTCTCCCTGATTCTCCATTTCTGTGCACTTTGTACAGTCATTTATACCAGTGCCAATTAGATGTGGATTCTTTGGTCCGGTAGCATTTTAGACACACTTTGCACTGGCCTAAATGACTGTTCCTTGGTAATAGGGATGACTTTCCTTTCTTTTTCACATCGCTTGTGGGTCATCAGCATTTGGATAGGAGCATTGATTTAGTGGGTGTTGGTCCTGCTTTGAGCAGGGGGTTGGACTAGATACCTCCTGAGGTCTCTTCCAACCCTAATATTCTATGGAGACAATGGTAACCACCTGTAAGTTCTCCTTCTGTCAGCAATTTTACAAATTCCTACTCAATCCCCTGAGCACTAAAACATGTGCAATGAGTGTGAACTAATCCTATGCTCAGGGCCTACACAATGCTAGTGAGCACTTCGGGGCTGATTCTCCTCTCACTACAAGGCTTAAAAGGGAATTAATAGTGCCTGGGCTAGATGTTAGCCCTTGCAAGAGGGGATAATTTTATCCAGAGTACTTTGTAAATTCAAAATGAAGAAGACAAGAAAACCAGAAGTCCAATAGTACAATGCAGTATAATTTTTAATTAGCAGGAGAAGTGGAACATACACTGGTACAATGAACTAATGCAGAGCATGAAGAATACATTTCTAGGGTTTCAATTGGGGGTGCAGCCAACCACCCACTCAAAGGTGATACATTTCACACAGGTGTTCTTTTCTTCTTTCTTGCAGCTCTCGACTGGGACAGTCAAGTTCCATTTTAACCATTTTAATTTAATTGTTTTCTCATTCTCAATGTGAAGTAAGAGACAGTGGCGTTTAAAAAGAAGGCTAAACAGCATTCCCTTGTATATCTTGTGTAGCAAAGACAAAAGCCATAAACAAATGGTACATATTTTGGATAGGCTGGAGCATCAATAGTCTACTTCTCATTGACACTATACACTTCTCTGGGAGTGTAATTGTTCCTTAATATAATTGAGAATCTGACTGATCATATTAATCATGTAACAAACATAGAATGGTAAATCATTGGAGGAAACAGTCCTATACCAACGGTAAAGAGACTATGAGAGAGACATCCACAAATAGATTTTCAGAAGCACTGTGCAGCCACAGCTCCCGCTGACTTGATTGGGAGTTGTGGCTGCTGAGCAAATCTGAAAGCTACACCTTAAAGCTCATTAATGAATCTTTAACATGCTTTTCATGCCGGCTTGTTCCTTGTTCTGTGGGTTTTACTTCTGGGTTTGATATGGCTGACAGCTTCCATAGCGGTATGTAGTGAAACGCTGGGAGGAGGATGGGTATGAGCATCCATTGCCTCTTGCTGATAATCCGGAAGTGTATGACCCCCCGTAATTGCCCAGGCTCCCAGAAACGTAGGGGCCCCCTATACCGAGAGAGCTCCCGATGCCAAAGGGTGCTGAGGATCCCACTACACTTTCTTGAGGGCAAGTGGCAAGAATTGGTCCTGGGAATCTCACGATGACCGGTGGTGGGTAAACCACTGCGCTCGAGTCACCGCACGAGGTAAAACACGGCTCGTTGCAGGCGTCAACAAATGGCCGTGGGCATGTCACATTGCATGGTGCGTAGCACTGGGTATTGCACAGCTGTCTGTAGGAAGACATCTTTCTGCGATGGAGGGAAACCTTGAACACACAATGGGGAGGAGAGAAACCATTATTTACAAGGGCGAGTGGAATAAAGCATTAGAATCTAATACATTATGGCACTAGCAACCTTCCAGCAGCCTAGATGTATACTTGGAAGAATATTTAACTCCATAGAAGCCACATGATGAATTGATCTTTTAATTCCTGGCTACATTTATTCTCCATATTCCTCTTTCTAGATCTCTCCCTCCATTCCCCCGTAGCCTCTCTCTTGACCAACCCTTTGGTACCCTTTTCACTCTCTTTGTCAGTCAGTTGATCGATGGAT
>NW_020664748.1:0-13381 GCF_002925995.2 Terrapene triunguis | reverse complement strand
AGGACTCTCTGTTGCTTCATTAAAGTGTCACTTAAGCATTCAAAATGTCTGGCTGTGTAGACCTTTTGACCTTAGCATCTGCCTGTCAGGACAAAGGGTGGCTCCTGATCTGGTGAGGGTCTTCAGACAAATTTTGTTGGGAGGACTATGTTAATTTCCCACCTTCAATTGTCTACAATCTTGTTGATTGTTTAAATAATAAAGTTGTGGCCTTTTGAGCCAATATCAGACCTACTATGTGAGATGTCTTTGAGCAGACCTCCTAGATATTAACTTTCATCGGGGACATACCATGGAACCCAAAGAATTCAAAACGCTTCACTGAACACTCATTAATGTGTTACATATGCAATGTGTTGTGTTTTTATAAGCTTAACAGAGTCTCACTGGAATTAGACATCTTAGCAGTGAGGTATAGTGTCTCTTTAATATCTACGTGTCAGAGTCAATTCTGTTGCTTCCCTAACCAGGTCATGGTTATACACTTGGCAATTAGGATCCTTTGATTTTCTTAAAACAGTAACTTCCTGTTTTTTTCATAACAATACCTTCGAAAGCGTATGGACATTCTCAGCTGGTGCAAATGGGCCCACTTCTCTCAGCTTCAATGACACTATACCGATTGACACCATCTGGAGATCTGGCCCTATATTTCAAACAATTCTTCCCTCAGACACTCCTGCTTTTTCTGTGACTGGCTTTCCCATCTACTGTTTTGTAAGCTGATGCCCTTTAGACATGCGTAAAAACCCCTCCAGTTCTGCCTCCATGTTAAATCTTTGGTATGAGGCTTGAAGAACTGAAAGCTAAGAGTTGCAATTGGATGAATTGCATGGGCAATGAATTTTGTGTGGCAACACATTCGGACTTCAGGCACAACATCTGTCTCACATCCTCCTGGATGTCTAAGAATTCAGAGACAGGATACTGGACTAGATGGACCACTGGTCTGATCCATTATGGCAATTCTTAGGTTTATAGGTATACAACAAGGAGATTAGAGGGTCCTGTTAGTCTTAAAGGTGCCACACCCTCTGTTGCTCTTTACTGATTCAGACTAACACGGCTACCCCTCTAATACTTAACAAGGAGATTGATATCCAGATCCGCAGCTGGTGTGAGTTGGCCAAGATGCAAGTGACTGGAAATGATGATTATCACCAGCTGAGCATCCGGCCCTTAGGAAGCTGATTTCTCCATCCCTAACGATTTAGTCAATAGGAGATACTGTTCTCTGAGAGCATTGAAAATAAAAGCGTGGAACCAGTTTGCATGCACAGATTAGATGGAAATAAAGGAAACAGTAACATTGTCCCTTTCCTATGCTGCGCTATAATTTTTTAGCTGACTGTGACAGTACCAGGCGTCCTTTAGAGAAATATTCTCTATTGAGTGGTCACTTCTTAGAATCGGTCTTTTTAACACATCCCTGCTCATGAACCTACATGATCCTATGGGTTTTATCAGAACAAATCTAGGAGTGGAAAACTGAAAAGAGGATATTAAACAACAGAATGTAACAGAGGGAACTGGGCAAGGGTTGGGGACTTTGGAGAGGTGAATGGTCTTGTGGTTAAGGTACTAGATTGGGACACAAGACATTTTCATTCACTTCCTGACTCTGCCACAGATTTCCTGTGCGATGTTGACAACCTCACTTAGGGCCAGATTGTCAAAAAGGCTTAGTACCACACATGCTTGGGTGTATTGACAGCTGACCCTCAGCATTAGTCACATGACTGGAGCTCCCTTCAGAGCTGGGTTTCTCATCACCTTAGCCCTACTTTGAAAGCTTAAGAGGGACTTAAATGGTAGATAGGTGAATTATAACCCTGTCGGGCAGTGAATTATAACCCACAGGGCCTGATTCAAAAACAGTTGAGCTCGTTGGAGAGATTTCCACAGACCTCCATCAGCAATGGATCAGTCCCATTATGAATAATTCATGGTGGGGATGAAAAGCAAACAAAATAAAGACTCTTGACTGCTTAGGAATTTCAAGCGTAAACTGCACAACCAGCCCAGGTAGCAGAACTAAAACAGAACGCTGCCCACGATGGGAGATTGCGCTACCTGTAGACCCCTGAGAAAACGTCATGTTGTGAAGTTGTGAAAAGAACCAAACAAATGGAGCGAGTTTCATTTCTGCGGTAATTCCGGCGGGGTCTGTGGATTGATACCAGGAAGGAATTTACATATAAAGTTTTAAGCTGAAGGGAACCTGTAAGGGTGTAACACAAATGTCATATTATGTGGGGATGAGAACACAATATTAATCAGGATCAGAGAGCAAAATAATTACATCAACTGGATGACTTATAGGTGCAATACATTTTGTTTGGTAAGGACTTCATGCACTCATATCTCATGTCTCATAGCTTCCTGGTTGTAAGCTCATGACTCAGGTCTCTTCTAACCACTTCTCTTAACTTAGCCTTCTTTGTGAACTGAGAAGCTTTGATTCCATCTCCTTATAATATTGAAATGTTACGTTTGAGATTTTTTTTTTACTTAGGAATGATTCCTGCACAAATAACCCATAATTCTTAAAAATGTTAGGGGTTCACTCTCCATGACAGACTTCTCCTCCTCCCCCAATTTATTCAGTTGTAGATGTTAGTAGACGCAGAGTTTAAGCATATGGGGAAGGGACTTTGTAAGCCACACAAGATCTTGGGATACTCAATTCAAATTATTTTTATATGAGGAACGGACAAATATATCCCTTACATGGGTTTGAAATCTCTAACCCTCAATGTACTCCAATAATAGACATTGTGACTTTGCAACTTTTAAATATATACTTATTCGGCCATATCCTTAGGTGACTTCTTTAGAGACAAGGCAATTTACACCAACTGAGGATCTAAACCTATTATTTACGTAAAACGACAGAGCTCAGCTTTCATATCTAACTATGGAAGTGCCACTGTATTCTTGTTTTCAATTTAGTTGATAAAGGAAAAAAAACACAGTGTCTGACGGGATAAACGCTTAACTTGTGCCAGGACTCAGCCCATGGCACCTCTGGGTTTGGCAGTTCATCGCCTCAGCATCACTGGGCTGGCTGCATCTGTTATGAATGGAAAATATTGCTTGAATCCCGGCACCTCTTTCATTACAAATTAAGCCCTGGAAGGGATTTATATAAACCCTCCTCCGACAGGTCAAAGCCAACTTCGGCTACATCCATGGACATGTAGCTACACGCCAGTGAAAAGCACTTCTCGTCCACACTTCAGTGTGTAGTTACGCAGGTCAGTGAAAGGCTCTGGGAGAGAGAAGACAACGAGGAAAGGCTCTGTCAGCCCTGCCAACCGTTCCCCGCTGCAGGACTCTTTCCCCGCTGCCTCCTCCCTACTAGAACCTTTGCTGCTGCTGGATTCTTTTACAGGGAAGACTCCAGAAGCGGGGAGGCAACGGGACACTACACTGCTAAGAATAGCGGGCTTGGGAGAGCTCTAGAGAGCCATGCACTCGGGCATGTCTTTACTCACCTAAGCCGTGCCTCATCGTCTACACTGCTATTTACACCTATGCTTGGGGGGCTACCAGGGTATGTCCACCACATGCCACCAAAAGAAAGATGTAGTATAAAGACAGGTTTCCGAGGAGCAGCCGCGTTAGTCTGTATCCGCAGAAATAACAGGAGTCCTTGTGGCACCTTAGAGACTAACACATTTATTTGAGCATCCGATGAAGTGGGCTGTAGCCCACGAAAGCTTATGCTCACATAAATTTGTTAGTCTCTAAGGTGCCACAAGGACTCCTGTTCTTTTATGTAGTATAAATGCACCCTTAAGGATCTTAGGAAAAAACTCCTGCTATGGCCAGCGTCTTCCAAAATTCACCACTTTGGGTTTTTTATACTTTCCTCTGAAGTACCTGGGGCTGGATCCTATCAGAGACAAGGTACTGAAGTAGACGAACAACTGGTCTAACCCAGTATGGAAATTCTTATGTTTCTATGTACATTTATATCCAGCTCCTCTGCTGGCGAAAATCAGTGGAGATCCAAGTGAGTGGAAACGTCATGATGTAGACCCGCTGAGTATCCCACCTTTAAGGACTTGCTTTGACAATCCCTAATGATTTATTCTTTGGTAAACATTGTTTGCTCGGAACATTTAAAATCAAGGTGCCGAACTAGTACATTTAAATGCTGATTTAAACCCTATTAAGGAAATAGCATTATTAACGCTGTCCCCGCCCTCCTTGAAATTTGGATATTAATCCTTCCTCCAAGCCTTTGTCCTGTTTGTTTAATTTGTCAGTTTTTCAGGGTAGGGAATGTCTCTTCTTCCGTGTTCGTTCAATGGGCCCCAGATCACCGTTGTAGCCTCTGGGAAATACTGAAATTCTAATTATAAATAATAACACTAACAAGAACTGAGTTCTACTTCCGGCTCTCTCACTGATTCACCAAGTGCCATAGAGTAAATTACTTAGCCTCTGTTCCTCAATTATCCTGGCTATAAAACAGGTATAATAACTATCTAATTTTCATGGGAGTTTTAATGATTAATAGTGGCATGGAGCAGTGAAAATGGGTTGCTTTTTAAGTGCAGGATAAAATGTGTATTGTTGCCGGACGCTGTAAAAAGAAGAGCTAAGCTCATAAAACAGAGGGTCAATGGACAAGAGAGTGAAGGAGTGGGAGTGCTGAAATCTCAAAGCAGTAGTGACCTCTAGGGAAGGTCCTCAGTGAAGTACACAATATTTCTCTGAATACGCAAACGGCTCTAAATTTCACAGCCAGAATGATATCATCTCCAAGAATGGTTGGCATATGTTACTAAGCTCCAAGAGGCAAAATCAGGGCTGACCAAAGGGTTTCATCCCAGAGGGGTTACTTAGGACAAGGATGAAACTGTAGAAAACACTTCAAGTCTTTAGATCGGGAAACCTGGCTAAGTACAGATCAGGGATGTTAGGCTGGGAAAGATAAGGCCCATGTAAGTATTATTTCTATGTAAAGGGGGGAAAAATCCAAGTTCATTACAATTCAAAAAAAGGTAAGAGATTCACTTCAAAATGGTAACCCACATCAGCGCTTGGAGTAGACTTAATGGTATCAATTTAGGGTCATTTTTTCAAGGTGTCCCCAAGATTCATTCCCCCCTCTCCCCCAAAAATGTACTATTAAAATCTCCAGATTGTAATAACTTTATTTGCACAGGATTAAGGGAACAGTCTACGGCTCTGATCCTCATGAAGTCTGTTTCACTGGACTGCTCCTGAGCCCAGCAATATGAGACCAAGAATCAGGTTATAAACCCAATATTTCAAATGTTAATGAATTGCAAACGCTTTAGTATCTTTATTTACAGATAGTTCACACCCCTGCAAAGTGTTGTTTCCCAGGAGCACTGTTCTGAGTGGTTTGGGAAAGAGACACTGGCCTTTCAAATGAAAGACTGAATTTGAACCATGGTTGTGAGATTTGGGCCTTCTCAGCTTGCCGCTGCTTGGTGAACGGGCTATAACTGGGTTCCATGTGGAAGTATGAGAGATGTGTGTAATGTGAGGGAATTCAGAGCCCTACCAGTGAAACCCCAATATCAGCATCTATCTGCCCAAGTACTGCCCTGGGAGATTCTGATGGGCAGATAAGGAGGGGGGAAAGGAACATCCAGTGAGATGAATAGGGCAGAAAGCATTTGTCACAGATACCATCTCAGGATGTGGTTTTCTCTATAGAATCATAGAACTGGAAGGGACCTCGAGAGGTCATCTAGTCCAGTCCCCTGCACTCAAGGCAGGACTAAGTATTATCTAGACCATCCCTGACAGGTGTTTGTCCAACCTGTTCTTAAAAATCCCCAATGATGGAGATTCCACAACCTCCCCAGGCAATTTATTCCAGTGCTTAACCACCCTGACAGTTAGGAAGTTTTTCCTAATGTCCAACCTAAACCGCCCTTGCCGCAACTTAAGCCCATTGCTTCTTGTCCTATCCTCAGAGGTTAAGAAGAATAATTTTTCTCCCTCCTTCTAGTAACAACCTTTTATGTACTTGAAAACTGTTATCATGTCCCCTCTCAGTCTTCTCTTCTTCAGACTAAACAAAACCAATTTTTGGCTAAAGGCCATCGATGGACCTATCCTCCATGGACTTATCTAATCCTTTGAACCCAGTTATACTGTTGGCCATCACAACATCCTCTGGCAATGAGTTCCACAGGTTGACTGTGCATAGTGGAAAGAAGTACTTCCTTCTATGTGTTTTAAACCTTCTGCCTATCATTTCATTGGGTGATCCCCTAGTTCTTGTGTTATGAGAAGAAGTAAATAACACTTCCTTATTCACTTGCTCCACATCAGTCAAGATTTTATAGACCTCTATCGTATTCCCCCCCTTAGTTGTCTCTTTTCCAAGCTGAAAAGTCCCAGTCTTTTTAATCTCTCCACATATGGAAGCTGTTTCATACCCCTAATCATTTTAGTTGCCCTTCTCTGTACCTATTCCAGTTCCAGATATCCTTTTTGAGATGAGGCAACCAGATCTACACACAGTATTCAAGATGTGGGCGTACCGTGGATTTATATAGAATCAATATGATGTTTTCTGTCTTGTTATCGATCCCTTTCCTAATGGTTCCTAACATTCTGTTTGCTTTTTTGACTGCCGCTGCACATTGAGTGGATGTTTTCAGAGCACTACCCACAATGACTCCAAGATCTCTTTCTTGAGTGCTAACAGCTAATTTAGACCCCATCATTTTGCATGTGTAGTTGGGATGATGATTTCCAAAGTGCATTACTTTGCATTGATCAAAATTCAATTTCATCTGCCATTTTGTTGCCCAGTCACTCAATTTTGAGAGATCTCTTCATAGCTCTTTGCAGCCTGCTTTGGACTTAACTATCTTGAGTAATTTTGTACGTCTGCAAATTTGGCCACCTCAGTATTTACATGTTCAGACCCCCTAGTGCACCAACAGCCTCTGGATGTGACAGTCAAACGACAGCTAAACCCCTTCAGTTCCTACCCTGATCAATAATGCTACACATTCCTATCCAAATGCACAAGTACTGAAACTTGTGAAACATCGGTGAAATAAACCCGTGTGCCCAGGACCAGCACGATGCTATTGACAGTCTGAGACACCTGACTCTACTCTGACTAGTTCGCATAGGCTGTCTCCAGGGAATTATTTCAAACACGGTGGTTTATAAATTAAGAACTGAGGAGGAAGGAAAACCAGAAGACAATACTATGATACAGTACACGTTTTAATGGGAATCAGAAGTTGAGTTTACATTTTGAAGAACAGCAAGTATAAAGTATATATTGCCAGAGTTTCAAGAACAGCAGCAATCAAACACTCGCTCCAAGGTGACGCGTTTCACACAAGATGTTCTTCTTTCTTTCTTGCAACGCTTTGAGTTTGACAATCAAGTCCTGGTTCCAACTGTCACAAAATACTTGGTTTACCCCATTTGGTGTGAAATAGGACAAAAGTGTGTAACAAGAGGACTAAGCAGCTATGCTGTTACTCATTTTGCGTAGCGAAGTTACAAGCCATAAAGAAACGGTACCTATTCCTAGGCAGGCTAGGGCTTAATTTTCTTTAACATTAAGACTTCTTTAAACCATTGTAGACATGTAGATGGGCCGAAGTGTACTTGAGATTCTGCACTACCATATTCATGTTGGAATAAGCACCTGACTGGGAAACCATAGGAGGAAATAGTCACATATCTAATGTAAAGTGTAACATGAGAAATATATTTATGGGCTTGTCTTTCAGAGGTGCTGAGCACTCACAAATGACTTAGGCTGATCGCCCCGCGTTCCAACATTTCTGAAAGTCAAACTCATAAGCACAGTCATAAATCCGTAGGTTGCTTTTTTGTTTCCTGGTTGTTCCTTGTGCTATGGCTACTCTTGCTGGGTTTGACGTGGCCCACAGCCATACATATTTAACCATCGGGAAGAACAAGGGTCTGAACATCCTCTGCCTAATGATGATAATCCAGGAGTGTAGGACCTCTTGTCATTGTACAAGCTCTTGTAACCATAGGAGCTCCCGGACAGGTAGGAGCCCCGGTAGCCAAATGAGCTGCCAATGCCCAATGGTTCTGAGCTTCCCACTATGCTTTCCTGCGGGCAAGTGGCGAGAATTGGTCCTGGGAATCTCACGACAACCGGTGGTGGGTAGACCACCACACTCGAGTCACCGCACGATGTAACACATGGCTGGTTGCAGGCATCAACAAATGGTTGTGGGCATGTCACATCGCATGATGGATAGGATGGGTATTTGCACAGGTCTCTACAGAAAGACATCTTTCTTCAATGGAGGTAAACCTGAAACACACAGTGGGAAATAGAATAAGCATAATACATAAGAGGCAGTGGAATAAGATGTACAAGACTCAGATACTATAAAATTCTATGCTGACAGACACTGGCTGAGGATCGAAAATTGGTAGTTGCATGAATAGACAGAAGAATAATTTTACTTGATCATACCAGTAGTCCATCTAGTGCATTATTCTGTCTCTCACATTGTCTGGCACACAATGTTTCTTAAGGCAACAGAAAAAAATGGAAGTGGCTCATTATGGAGTACACTATCCATAATGGGAGTCTCTTCCTAACACCGGAAACACATATTGGCTTTGTCCTGAAAACTCAGAGTTTAAGAGTTGAGATTTTGTATAGATCTCTACGAAACTGAAAAGAGCAAAAAAAAGTTAAACTGCCCATTAAAATGTATAGGAATGGACTCTCTGAAACGCCTATGGGGATTGGAAAATCCCAGCTTTAACGTCTAAAGCCTGCATCCACCAATACCTGCAACTGAATAAATGTAAAAAGAGGCTTTCATGGCAAGAAACCCACTAACAATGCTAAAACTCACAGAGTATTTGTGAGAAACTCAATTAAAACTATTGCAAAAGCAGCATTTCTATAATTATAAAGAGATTGAATCTAATCAGACTTACTCAGTTCACCGAGGAGAAGAAGTCAAGAGAAGTGGTGAGCACAGCCCTGAGTTGTGAGTGCTTTTATACAATTCTTCAGCTAGCCTGGAGGATTTGTGACACCTTTCTACATGAGGTGTTGCACATGTCACTCCTCCAATTGATGCAATAGTTTGGCTCGCTGCAATCATTAAGCAATTCTAAGCCCCAGATGATATGACACACGCATTGCAACTTTCAGGATGCTTTTGCCTCAAACTTGTTTAAGCCAAATTCTGGTTTCGTTCCACTGACTTCACTGGAGTTATTATGGGAATGAAGCTGCTTCATGTATTTCGTTTTTTCGTTAGCAACTTGACAATCGGGATGCCTCTCGGAGATGGATTCATATCACATTTCCATGGCGTGATCAGGATTTGACTTTAGCACTTTAAACCGAGGCCCATCTCTGGTTGGCAGCAATGCAGTTTTCTCTTGCAACTTCTAGGAAGGCAAGAAATTTTATTTTGTACGCTTTGGATCCCCACACTCAGCCATTCACTATGTATTTGACCCAATGCCCAATGAAGTCTGGGGGGGGAGGGATAGTTCAGTGGTTTGAACATTGGCCTGCTAAACCCAGGGTTGTGAGTTCAATCCTTGGCAAAATCTGGGGCAAAATCAGTACTTGGTCCTGCTAGTGAAGGCAGGGGGCTGGACTCAATGACCTTTAAGGTCCCTTCCAGTTCTAGGAGATAGGATATCTCCATTAATTTTTTAACTTCTTCCCAATGAGTTTAATTGGTTGTGAATCAGGCCTGTGCTGCCCTTAGCTCCTAGATAGAGCATAAAGCTGTGCACCATTTGCATCTCTCTTAAGCATTCAAAGTAGAGCTTAAGCGGGATTGATGTGGTGCAGGGGCCTATGTTGTGGTCCTCTGTGCAGGGGTGAATTTCACCATATGGTGATTAGAAATTCAGTTCTGCAGGGACCATGAGACCGAAGCTTTTGAGCCAGAAACTCAAAGCGACCAACATAACAGAACTTCCCAGGGCTGCTCTGGTCCTTGTCTCAGGAGAATGATGTCAGCAGGTGAAAGGAAGCAGTGCAGTGTTTTATAAAGACTTCGGAGTAGACCCTTGAACCTGTATCTCCACGATCCACCAAAACTGCTGTGTTCTTGGACACTGGATGTGACAAAGCCCAGGAAGAATTATACTAGGAATGGAGATGAAACCTTCTTGGTCAAGGGGGGATGGCTGTGAAATGAGCTCCCAGATATAACCAGATTAATCCAGAGTCTGACCAATTTTAGCACAGGATGCGAAATCCACCTCTTTCAGAGAGCTACCCTGCTATATGCGGAATAGTTTTTCAATTGCAATATTCACTCCAAGCAGAGCTCCCTACAACCAGGGAAGTATGAAGAACAAAAGACTCTATGAAGTTTACTTGGGAAATGTCTGTGGATATCTTGGAATATGGATATCTAGGAACTGGGAACAAGGTTCCTCTTATGTCCCTTGTGCTGTAGTACCCAGTAGCAGCTGTGTCAGAGAAGTTCTCCTAGGAAATGTTTAGATACTCTGCTAGTAGAGACTATGGAACATTCTCAGATACGAGATAAATAAATAGATTAAAAATCCCCCCAGAATGTCTAATTTATCACCATCACCCTCCATTTAACATATAGGGAGAAGAAAGAGGAGAGAGCTTATTGATTTACCAAAAATTACGGAAAATGTCTGTGGCTAAACACAAGGCCAAGATTTTCAAAAGTGACAAGTGATTCTGGTGCCCAAGTTCAGAGCTCTTTAAGAACCCCGGTTTTCAAAAGTGCTCAGTTCCTGGTCTCTGCAGCCCAGTCCCCTTGAAGGCATCTCGAGTGGGCACCCCTGAACTCACTAGTTACTTTTAAAATTCTTGGCTTTCAGTTCTTCACGTGTTATCCTGAAGGACATGGGAGCTTTCAACTAGAGTCAGAACAGCCGGCTAAACAAATGTATAGCTGTACCTAAAGAACTGAGGATGCTTCTCCTACAAAGAAGAAGAGAATGCACATAATTAGTAGAAGTGGAGTGTCCAAGGAGAATATTATGTGAAATATAGGGCCAAACCCTCAGCTTGTATATACTGGAACAATGCCATTGGAGTCGATTCTGGACACACATGACCAAAGGTCCCTTCACAGCTGAATTTCTAATCATCAAAGAAAGAAATTCACCCCAGGCCAGAGGTCCAGCATAGAAGCTTATGCATCACTTCAATCCCCCTTTAGCCCTACTTTGAATATATAAGAGGGATCTAAATGGTGCATAAACTTCTTGTTAGCCCTTTGTCAATGAGAGAATTGCAATACCCAGGCTCATATTTGAAGGCAACTGAACTCATTGGAAAGATGCCCCATGGGTTTCAATGGGCATTGTAACAGGCTCATACTCAATAATTGTAGGTGGGGGTACTAAGCATGCAAAATAAAGTCTCCCACCCTCCAAGGAGTTGCAAGGGGAAATTCCAAACTAGCGTCTAGCTTGGATTTAAAGAATTCAGAGTCATTCCCATCTCGACAGCAAGGAAGTCAGTGGAATAATGCTGGGAATGAACATGGTGCGTAATTAGTTAAGATAAAAGCAATCTGCAGGATGTAATGTGCATGTCATACAACGCAAGACTAAGAATTGACTAATAATCATAACAATTACCATAACAGTTTACAGGAAAGAGAGGAGCTACCTATGCAAAATATTCCGTTTGGCCCTTGACAAAGACTTCCTTTTGGGGGTCTAAAAACTATATAAAAGGGTTCACAACTCAGGCTCTTTTAACCATTTCGCTTGACTTATTCTCCCCAGTGAACTTCATGTCTGATTCAATTCATTTTTTTATTACTATCAAATAGTTGCTTCAGTGATAGTTTAATCTTCCAACTGAATCTTTCACAAAAAAACTCTGTGATTCTTGGCAATATTAGGTGGTTTCTTTCCATAAAAGCGAGTAGTTAGTCACTGGTGAATTCAGGCTTTAAATATATAAGGCAGAAAATTTCAAAGCCACAGTGTTCAGGGGCCTTAATTCTGGTTAATTTTGCAGGAGCTGGCGCTCACAAGAGACTAACAGGAAGAGAATTCCCTGTAGCATAGTGAACTGACCAACAGAATTCACCTTTGAGAGGATGAATAATGTGTTTAAGGCAGTGGGTTGGGACACAGGATTCCATTTAACTGGCTCTACCACAGATTTCCGGGGTGACCTTGAACAACTCAGTGGGGGCTAAATTTTCAAAAAAAGCTCATCCCTCAGCATGCTTCACTGATTGAAAACCTTGCCCTTCGTCCTTCTGTTCATGGGGATAATAGTTCTTCCTTCCACACATTCTCTGGCTTGTCTAATTCCTTTGTCAGATCTTCAAGACGGCGACTGTCTCAGACGCTGTGTTTGTACAGTAAGCCACAATCTCGGCTGTGGCATCCAGGAGATACTGAAGTTCAAATCATATGATACATAATAAGGCTAACAATAATTAGGCGTTCCTGAGTTCTAGTGCCAGTCTTTCCGCTGGCTCATGAAGTGGCCTCGGGCAACTCAGTTAGGCTCTGTGCATCAGAGATCTCTTGATTAGGTAATGAGATAATAACTACCTGCTCCATGTGGGTGTTGTGAGAATCAGTGGTTGCATAAAGGCAAACTGCTACGAAGATTATCGACAGCCTCCTTGTTAGTGTCTGAAGCTGCAACAGGAAGGATGTGGAGCTGCAGGAGGGAAGTCTCAGGAAATAGAGGGCAAGAGGGGAAGGATGATGAGTCTGTAAGCGCAAAGCGGTGGGATCTCAACAAAAGGTCACCCATGAAGGCTTTACAGAAGAAGCGCATTTCAACAGTAGATCTCAAAGAAATGGGGAGGTTGCTTGGGATAAGTAGTGGGTCAAAGAGTTTGGGGTGAGCAGGGCTCAAAGGGGTTAGTTAGGAGGGAGGCTAAGGGGAAATAAAAGGACCAGAAGGTGAAAAGAGTTGCAGAGATACGGCCGGGAACGAGAGGACCAAGTCACCATTGCCTTCTCTTTAGTTATCTATCTGGCGTGGCCCCCATTGCCACAATACTGGGCATTGGGCCTCTGTTCCATTGGAAGGCGTGCCTTATGCTTACTCTACTCTGCACAGTGTGTTTCATGTTTATGTTCATCACAGAAATATGTCGTTCTATGGAGACCCGGCCAGGTCCCGATGCTACCCACCTTGTGAGGGGACATGCCAGCAACCAGTTGGTAATGTCTGCAATGAGCCATGGGTTAGATCGGGCGGAGACTCAAGAGGGGTGGGCTCTGCACCACTAGTGGCCGTGACATTCCCGGGGCCCAGTTCTCAGTCCTTGCCCTCAGGGAAGCATGATCGGAATGGCACTGCCAAGTGAAATCAGGGTCCGACCTGGGAGGTGGGAGACCCTGGGTCCAGGCCCCCTGCTCCTATCAC
>NW_020664747.1:0-10565 GCF_002925995.2 Terrapene triunguis | reverse complement strand
GGCAGAACTAAAGCAGCATGCATTAAGAAAGCAGATGAGCAAATCCCAGACCCCTTTTCATGGCTGCTGAGGGGAGAGGGGATTTTTAAAATTATTATACTATTACTTCAAAGTGCTGCTTAGAGTACTGCAGAGAGAGAAAACAACTGTCTTCATGCAGGGTTGTAAGAACACAAAGCCAAGCATTTGTTTCGTGCACTGAATGGAGTGAAGATTATAAAATGTAATTGGGAAAGCCCCCTGCAAGTCCCAATGCTGAAATGGGAAAGCAAAATTCCCTTGGGAGGGAAATAAGGACAGCCAAAACAAAAGTAGATCAATGCAAAGTGAGGTTTGAGATTTTT
This sequence comes from Terrapene triunguis, assembly GCF_002925995.2. Lineage (NCBI taxonomy): Eukaryota > Metazoa > Chordata > Testudines > Emydidae > Terrapene > Terrapene triunguis. The sequence goes on along the minus strand of NW_020664747.1, from coordinate 10,221 downwards.
AAAACATACACGGTGGGGGAATGGGGAGATTCCGAGTTAAAGCACCCATTGATTTGAGATGGAATTGTGCCTGATGGACTGACTTCATGCTCAGACAAACGCTGGCTGCAGTTAAGGCTGGATGTTTCTTCAGGGTTTACTCTCCTTAGATCTCCTCAGAACAGGGTGTTTTTTCAAGTGTTACATTTCACAAGTCAAGCAAGTTTTTCCTTTTCAACTTTAAAATAAGAGGGGGGGAGAAAAAGCTTCTCTCCTTTCCCCCCCACCCCCACTCCAACGCTGCCAAAAGTTTGATTCCGCCTGTGATTGACACCCGACACCAGCTCCTCCAAACCCCAGATAAATCACTGGCTGAGGCCGCAAAGCATTGGGGAAATGAACAAACTTTTGTCTTGCTACTTAAAATACACATGTTTACTGAAGTCGCCTTTTACTTGATCCCCAGGGGAAACAGCTTTTCAGAGGGAGCTACCGCCACTCACTAGCCAACAAGGAAGGGAGACCCCCACAGCCTCCATCTAATACCCACCCACCCAAAAGGGGACACACAATCCTCGTGCCCCCCTCCAAAGGGAGGATCACCCACCACATGCGCCTCTCCTCCTCCCTGCGTGTGTGGGACCCGCGGATTCCCTCTCCGTTCCTATCTCTTTTTGGGAAAAGAAACAAACTCCGCACAAAACACAGCAACTTGCCACGCACCCTCCTCCCTCTGCCTCAGGCATCCCTCTCCACCCCCCAGGCCTGCCCCCTCCGCTCCCCCCAAGATCCCCATACCCACACCCCTTCCTCCCCCTGTCCCACGCGCCCTGCGCCTCCAGCCTGCTGCACGCTGCCCCCGCAGCTCCCTCCGTGCCGGATCCCCAGCCCCGTGCGCCCCGGTCCCACGCGCTCCGCAGCTCCCACGTCTCCAGCCCCCCGGAGCAGCAGAACCCGGAGTTGGGAAGTTTCTGAGTCAACCACAAAAGGCAGCGGCTCCCCGCGGGGCCCGGCGCCGGGAGCGCCCCCCACTCGCCCCGCAGCGAGCCCAAGTGGCACTGAAGCACCGCGGCGGCCAGCAGGAGCAGCAGCGGCGGGGCCACCGCCTCCGGGTTGTGCGCCGCAGCAGCAGCTGCCGGAGCCCGCGGAGTGTCTCAGGCAGGCTCCATGCTCCGGGCGCTGCGCTCGGCTGGGAGCGGTAGGGAGGCGCTCGCCAGAGCCTCCTCCTCCTCCGTGCGCTCGCTCGCTCGTCTGTGCCCGGCCGCCGCCGGGAGAGGGGGCTGGGATCCTCCCTCCCGCCGCGCTCGGATCCCTAGGAGGAGCCGAGCGCCAGCTCAGGGACAGCCCGCGCCCCTTCCAGCCCGCCTGGTGCCCGGCTCCCCCAGCCGCTGCAGTGGCTGTATGTTCCGGCCCAGGGAAGGGGGAAAGGGGGCCAGCACCATTGTCTCCGCTAGGCACTACTGCTTAGGCGCTCCACGTGCAAAAGTGCACCCTGCGTGGGAGGACATGGGGCCCCACTGCATGAACATCCCATGCACAACAGTGTGCACCCCACGTGGTGATCAGATGGGTACTGATGCACGGATAGCCATGCACCCGACGTGGGCCTCCTTCTGTGACCATCAGTGCATTGGTACACCCTGGGCAACAGTGCCCCCCACACGGATATCCCATAGGCATCAGTGCACATCACACAAGAACCGGTGTCCTCTCTCATCACCAGTTGGGGATCACTGCCTCTTACCAGCATCTAGGCACTCCTGCAGGTGGTTAAAGAAATTGGTTCTGACGTTTTGCTTGGAGCCTTCCCTGGAGGCCTTTTATGCCTGCATTTATTTTATTTTTTTTCCTGACATTTTCTTCTTCCTTTTCCTTGCTCCTTATTTTTCTTGAAAAGCCAACAACGTCTTTAAAAGTGCTGCTCTAGTAAAACTGATGTTTCTCCAGTCATATTGGCTCATTCCTTCCTGCCCCTGGAAGGGGTCCTCTGCATGGTTCAGTGTTACACAGACAATGTAATAACAGGTCACTTCCTCAACACTGTTAACATTAAACAACTCTAATAAAACTCTTCTGCATCCAAGTTTGTGGTTTATTTAAAAAAAATCATATACCAGCAGCTGCTCAGTGTTTTCAGCCCATTTACACAGCAACGTTTCCCCAGGACTGTATAACACAGTAGTTAGCATTAACCTGACAATGTTAGAGCACAGTTTAACTTTACCTGTAGAAGGGGGACTGTTGGGATGGTGCCAAATTGGTGTGGCCATACTGAATGAATGGTGAGAACATGGCTTGACATGACTGAACTGTGAAAGAGGATTCTGGTAGCAAAATCAGGCAGATGGCAGAGGGGAAACAGACTGGCTCCATGCCGCGTGTATGATCAATACTGATCTTTGAGTCAGAAAATATGTCCACTTGAAAGCAAACATGTGTAGAACATCCTGAGTGGAGCATGGGCTGATGGGCATCTCAACCCTGTTGAAGGACATCACGCAGGGGGCTGAAGTGAATGATTGATAAAGGAGTGAATGTGGGGTAATGTTCAGTTGGCACCATTCTGCAGTCTCCTCCTAAAGTATTAATTAGGTAAAAATTAGTAGCCACTCGCCCACGGGGCATGCTTTTATGACATGTGACTCCTTTGAGGAAAAAGAGTATAAAAATCAAGCAAATGAAATTACTGTTGGGGGAATTCCTTAATTGACGCTTGAAGATGCTGCTAGACAGAGTAGCCAAAACTCTGCTCCGGGGGCTTGAGTAGGACTGTGAGCCAAAGGGGTTTCCAGGCAGCCAAGGCCTTGCCTTGAGGGAATCCGAGACAGACCAGAGGGATGAGGAGATCAGACCTGGAGAGTAGAAGTCATCCATAGAATTTGGTAACCATCTTCTCTGTTTGCCAAGCAGGAACTGTGTGAGGCTAGCACTTTTTGTGAAAGAGAGGCTCGCTAAGAGGAATATATAGCTCTTACTGTATAGTTCTTTAATGTCTAACATAGGAATTATGTGCTTAATGTAACCCTTTACCGCTCGTGTAATTCCTTCTCAAATAAACTGCAGTGTATGCAAGATAATTACTGTGGACCTTTTTCACTGGTATGACGGTAATCTGCTCTGCTGGGAGCCAGTAAAGATCCATTCAGGGGTAGTAGCCCCCTGGTGCCAACAGGGACCAACCTGCGTTATAATTAGAACTGTTTGATAATGGTAGGGGTTTTTTGGCGGGGGGGGGGGGGGGCATGAACAGAAAAGGTTTCATGCTGCAGATTTCAAAAAGGAACAAATTTTTATTTTATAATGAAAATTCATTAAAACTTTTGAAACTATTTTTTTTTAAAGTTTGCAGATTTCCCCACCACACACACACTTTCCCCTCCATGGCTTATTTTTTCCATTCTGTGTTGCCAGTGTAAAAGGAGGAGGAATGGAAGAGGGAAAGATAAGGGTATTCATTTTTTTATTTTTCATTTTGGGGTTTCAAGAACATTTTCTTTAAATGAAATTTTTTAATAAAAATTCAGATTTTAACAATCATTTGTTTAAATCATTTCTACCAACTCTAGTTATAATCTTATTAGGGAATGAAGCTTTAAGACTTAAAAATTGTTGTGTAGATGGGCACTGTATAGTGTGCACTTCAGTGAACCGTGGTGGCATAACTTTTTGCAACTTCTATCACACTGTACCCCTCAAACACCATGTGCATCTCTTCAGGCTGTCCCCATGAGAAAAACTGTACAGCATTGGTTCTCAGTCCTTTCCATACTGTGACCCTGTGTTAGAACGGAAACAGATTTCTGGACCTTCCTGCCATCAAGGTAAAAAGAAAAGGAAGATGGTTGCAATCCCTTGAAACCTGTTTGTGACCTCCAGGTTGTGAACCTATGCTATAAATAAGCAAATCAACATGTAACAACTGTTTATTTCAATGGCTGCTTTTCATTTTAAATACAAGCAATTTCACTTTCCTAATCTTTGGAAACATACTAATGTATCTATATTAGGGTCTTCTACAGGTGGTATAACAGTGGGTACAAAGGCCTCTCTCCTGCAACTTCAGGGGGTCTTGCCACACACCCAGGGATCCAGTTGCAGGATCATGGCTCCAGTAATGCTATTACCTCCTGCCATTGCTCCACATGCAGCACATGCATTGACTCCTGGGAGAAGTTTTGTCTAAAAAAAAAATGGTATTAAGTTATTTTGAGAAAGATACCTGTACATTTTCAAGGAGTTACAAAGAACTTATCGAATTGACTTTAAAGTTGACCTGCAAAGGAAAATAAGGTGTTTGTGCCCCATAGTAGTAGTACTTATTTTTTAAAAAAATCAATATTTGTTTAATTTGGTTCTTAACCTTAGAAAAATCTTGACTACTCTGTTTTTACTAGAGGAGCACTTGGGTGACTGGCAAACTAGTATCTCTATATGTACAGAGCTCAAAGTACCCTGGGCCCCACTCTGAACTAATCTATCTGGGTACTACTGTCTCATAAATCATTAGCTAATAGGCAAGACTGCCTAAGAGGGCAACTGAGAGGAATAGTCAGACTACTTAAGGCTATTTCATATATAATGAATATATAATTCAAACTCCAGGCAAACAATTGGGAGAAAAGCTCTTTTTGTTAAAGATGATTCATAGATTTTTTTTTTCAGACCAAAAGGACCATTTTAATCAGCCAGACTGCTCTCCTTCAAAAACACAGGCCATAGAATTTTACTCACTAATTCCGGCATTAATCCCAACAATTTGGGGTTGAACTAGAACATCTCTTTTAGAAGACATCCAGTCTTGATTTAAACATTTCAAATGATGGAAAATTCACCACATCCCTTGTTAAGATAAAACACCCTACCCCTTTAACTAAGACCTCATCCATATTCAAAGTAGCACCAGCTTAACTAACGGTGTTATTTTAAATAGTTAAACCTGTACAAAACTTTGTGTTGACACTCAAACTGATTTAAAGTTAAAGTGGTGCAACCCTGAGAAGAGACCAGGCCTGAGAAGTCAGAAAATTCCCATTCCAGCTCTCTAGACCTGCAAGAAGTCCTCAGGCAAAAAACAGACAAGACTTTGACATTCTTCAAATTTCTGAGGTAAAACAAACAAACAAACAAACAAAAAGATTATGAAAAAAAAAGTCACAGGTTTTAGGCACTAGTCCAACTTTTCTTTGGAAGTCATCTTTAATGCAAGAAGGAAGGATTCCCAAGGAGAAGGTGGTCTTGTGGTCATAGCATTGAGTTAGGACTCAGGGACCTGCATTCAATTCCCTTCTCTGCCCTTCCTCGGTGATCTTGGACAAGTGACTTAATCTCTGTGCCTCAGTTTCCCCATATAAAAGAGGGGGATAACAATACTCCTTCCCACCGATTTGTCTCTCTAGGCAATACGGTATGGAGGAAGATTTGGGCATGGTCAGCGGAGAAGGTGAGTGAGTCATCAAGAAAAACCCCCAGGCTGGGAACCAGCCAATCTGCCCTTTCTGTCAGTATTGTCATTAGGTATGGGGGAAGCAGAGAGGATTTTAAGGCCTGGTCTACACTATGACTTTAATTCAGATTTAGGGCATTAAATCGAATTAACCCTGCACCCGTCCACACAACAAAGCCATTTATTTCGAAATAAAGGGCTCTTAAAATCCATTTCTGTACTCCACCCCGATGAGCGGAGTAGCGCCAAAATCGATATTGTCATTTCGAATTAGGCTTAGTGTGGCCGCAATTCGATGGTATTGGCCTCCGGGAGCTATCCCACAGTGCACCATTGTGACCGCTCTGGACAGCAATCTGAACTCGGATGCACTGGCCAGGTAGACAGGAAAAGTCCCGCGAACATTTGAATTTTATTTCCTGTTTGCCCAGCGTGGAGAGCACAGGTGACCACAGATAGCTCATCTGCACAGGTAACCATGCAGGCCGATAATCGAAAAAGAGCACCAGCATGGAGCGTACGGGAGGTACTGGATCTGATTGCTATATGGGGAGAGGATTCAGTGCTAGCAGAACTTTGTTCGAAAAGACGAAATGCCAAAACTTTTGAAAAAATCTCCAAGGGCATGATGGAGAGAGGCCACAATAGGGACTCAGATCAGTGCCGCGTGAAAGTCAAGGAGCTCAGACAAGCCTATCAAAAAACAAAGGAGGCAAACGGTCGCTCCGGGTCACAGCCGCAGACATGCCGCTTCTACGCCGAGCTGCATGCAGTTCTAGGGGGGGCCACCACCACTACCCCACCTCTGACTGTGGATTCCGAGGTGGGGGTAATCTCATCAGCTACACCTGAGGATTCTGCGGACGGGGAAGAGGAGGAGGAGGAGGAGGACAAGCTTGCGGAGAGCACACAGCACTCCGTTCCCCCCAACAGCCAGGATCTTTTTCTCAGCCTGACTGAAGTACCCTCCCAACCCTCCCAAGCCAGTATCCAAGACCAGGACCCCATGGAAGGGACCTCAGGTGAGTTTACCTTTTAAAATATAAAACTTGTTTTAAAAGCAAGCGTTTTTTAATGATTACTTTGCCCTGAGGACTTGGGATGCATTCGCGGCCAGTACAGCTACTGGAAAAGTCTGTTAACGTGTCTGGGGATGGAGCGGAAATCCTCCAGGGACATCTCCATGAAGCTCTCCTGGAGGTACTCCAAAAGCCTTGCCACAAGGTTTCTGGGCAGTGCAGCCTTATTCCGTCCTCCATGGTAGGACACTTGACCACGCCATGCTAGTAGCAAGTAATCTGGTATCATTGCATGACAAAGCCTGGCAGCGTATGGTCCCGGTGTTTGCTGGCATTCAAGCAACATCCGTTCTTTATCTCGCTGTGTTATCCTCAGGAGAGTGATATCGCTCATGGTAACCTGGTTGAAATACGGGAATTTAATTAAGGGGACAGAGGTGGCCGTTCCTACTGGGCTGTTTGCCTGTGGCTGAAAAGAAATCCTTCCCTGCAGTTAGCCAAGCGCGGGGGGAGGGGGAGGGAATTGGCCCTGAGCTTTTCGCGTTTGGCTAGCAGGGATCTTTCCTGATACCAGCCACGCGGTGGGGGGAGGGGTAAAGCGATCATCCCAGAGAATTCATGGCGGGGTGGGGGGTGTTAGTTTGGTTCCTGCAGGGATCTTCCCTGATACCAGCCACGAGGTGGGGGGAGGGATAAAGCGATCATCCAGAGAATTGGATGGTGGGGGGGTTAGTTTGTTTTCTGCTGCTGAAGGTTAACAGGAAAACCGCAGCACTCAACGGGCTTTGCTTGGTATGTGGGAAAGGAGGGCGTAGAAGCCAAAAGACAATGGCTTACCATGGCCGCATGCAAGCCGAATTCTGTTGCCTGGACCTGCGTCTGTGACCTCTAGCAGCAAAGCCACAGGCACTCAATATTAAGAGGCAAAATGCGACCTTGCACAGAAATCACATGTGCTATGTAATGTGAATAGTGTTGTTCACCGTGAAAGAGTATAAGCACTGTTCTGTAAAATGTATCTTTTTAAATACTTCTCTCCCTTTTTTCCCTCCCTCCAGCAGCTGCAAATTTTTCAAGCCTCCCTCCTCCGTCCCGAAGGCTATCTCAGATAAGGCGTCGGAAAAAGAAGACGCGAGATGAGACGTTCGCGGAAATCATGGAATCCACCCGCAGTGAAAGAGCACATCTGAATGAGTGGAAGGACACGGTTTCAAAGTATAGGAAAGATGCCAGTGAACGTGAGGACAGGAGGGACCAACGTGAGGACAGGAGGGACCAACGTGAGGACAGGAGAGACGCTCGAGATGAGAGGTGGCGGCAGGAAGATCAGAGGAGGCAGGATGCTACTTGCATCACAACAGCCCCCACAGTAGATTTGCCCACTCCAAATTGATTCCCGACTGACCGGTAGCTGTCTGGCGTTGCAAGCTTCCACAGGGCTATCGCCACTCGCTTCTCAACTGTGAGGGCTGCTCTCATCTTGGTATTCTGGCGCTTCAGGGCAGGGGAAAGCAAGTCACAAAGTTCCATGAAAGTGCCCTTACACATGCGAAAGTTTCACAGCCACTGGGAATCGTCCCACACCTGCAACACTATGCGGTCCCACCAGTCTGTGCTTGTTTCCCGGGCCCAGAATCGGCGTTCCACGGATAGAACCTGCCCCATTAACAACATGATCTCCAAAGCACCGGGGCCCGCGGTTTGAGAGAATTCTGTGTCCATGTCCATGTCCTCATCACACTTGTCGCTGCGCTGCCGTCGCCGCCTCCTCCTCGCCTTGTTTTTCTGGTCCTGGTTCAGCATAAACTGCACGAGAACGCGCGAGGTGTTTACAATGTTCATGACTGCTGTCTGGAGCTGAGCGGGCTCCATGCTTGCCGTGGTATGGAGTCTGCAGTGTCCACCCAGCAAAAAAGGCGCGAAATGGTTGTCTGCCGTTGCTTTCATGGAGGGAGGGGTGAGGCTGTACCCAGAACCACCTGCGACAATGTTTTTTGCCCCATCAGGCACTGGGATCTCAACCCAGAATTCCAATGGGCGGGGGAGACTGCGGGAACTATGGGATAGCTATGGGATAACTACCCACAGTGCAATGCTCCGGAAATCGACGCTAACCCCGGTACATGTACGCACACCGCCGAATTAATGTGCTTAGTGTGGCCGCATACATTCGACTTTATACAATCTGTTTCCAAAATTCGAATTCTGTAAATTCGGATTAATCCCGTAGTGTAGACATACCCTTTGTCATGATATGGGTTTGGGTGACTGTAAAAAAGCACTTTGTGCAAATGAGGTGCAGTGCTCAAACTTGTTTCATAAAAATTTTAATAACACTATATGTTGTCAGTAGAACAACAGAACAATAGAACAACACTAAAGGAGATAAACCTGAAGAAACTAGATTTCACAATAAACAATAGAACAACACTAAAGGAGATAAACCTGAACAAACTAGATTTCACAATAAAAAGGGAAATCAATTATACCAAAAAAAAAAAAAAATCCATTAGGGTATTTGGGTATAGTAGACTCTAAACTCTTCTCCTTCAAAGACTTCTGCCTGGATTTCTTGTGTGGTAGCTGATGGTGCTGGAGCACTTTAACCCTTCATAAGACTGACTCAGCAATGGATTGTCCTTGAGCTGCCAAAGAAGTATTCTGTTTGAAGAGGGGAAAATTTTTAAAATACATTTCACATGAATTTAATGTAATTGATATGATATATGACATTTCTATACTTTGAAACAAAAATTTAACTGGTAGTGCTTCATCCAGTGGTTTAGGTGTTGCCAGAAAAAAAAAAGTGCAGTCCGCCTAGTTGAAAGGCTGCAAAACCAATACCACCCACACTTACCACAGATCAATTCCTAGCATTTCTACATCCAAGCCTCCAGGAAACCATGTATCATCTGCCCCCCACCAAAAAAATTGGGAAAAGGTGTGTTTTGAACCATGTTTGGAAGGTCAAACAATGCAATTCTTTAGTCTGAAAGTTTTCTTTAGGAGGAATGATATTCAGTTGTCATAACCTGAGGTGGAGATCCCAGCAAATTGAAGAAATAAGTGTTTTTTCAGGAACACAAGAGATTCTGATGCCCTTCAAATGACTAGCTATGGCACTGTGATTCATGTGCCAGGGAACGGGGACATTATTTTGAGTGAAACTGGATGAGGTACACCATCCGTTGTGGTAGGCATACGTTGGACTCGTGAATCTTGGAAGGCTATAGGGGTACCTTCTTAGCCAATATCTCCTGTGACCTACATAGCATTTAGAAGCTGGCACATCTTCCATAGTAATTTATGTTGGTACTGCTGGCGGCTGCTGCTTTATTAAGTACTAGAGTTAGAGTGTAAGTCTCACTGTCACAAATGTCTTTTTCCTCCTTTTTTAAAGGAGGTTCCTGTCATGAGCCAAGCACTGCAAGAATGGGGCAGAGTAAGGACCCCCTGAAGGTCTGGGTGGGTAAGAGACTGACACTACCAGAATCATAAAGGCACTCTGGAATGATTAGGATCATCAGGGACAATTGGAAGAGAAGGGTTGATTTCACCAACAGCCTTAATCTGTATTTTCTTCTTTGTTCTGGCTGTTGACAACAGTGCTACGTTGTCTATTCTTATCAAAATATGATGGCTCTTCCAGAATAAACTGAGGGACAGAAGTGGAAAATTTGCAGGTTATGGCATTTTGACAGCTATCGGATGAGGTGTTATAATTGGACTTTATATTAAAATATAGTTTATTCCTATTTTTAAATAAACAGGATTGGGGGG
>NW_020664746.1:2689144-2701905 GCF_002925995.2 Terrapene triunguis | reverse complement strand
GGGGGGGGGGCAGTGGTGGGGAGGGTGGGGGGAACCCAAAGCTGGGACGGCAGGATGTGGGTGTGGGTGTGAGGGGGAGAGCCCAGGGCTGGGGCGGCAGGGGCAGACAAAATTTTTTTTGCTTGGGGTGGCAAAAAACCTAGAGCCGGCCCTGCCCAAAAGGAAGTTGCAGGGGGGGTCACGGTATTGCCACCTTTACTTCTGTGCTGCCTTCAGAGCTGGGTGGCCAGATAGCGGTGGATGTTGGTCGGGCACCCAGCTCTGAAGGCAGTGCCCCGTCAGCAGCATCGCCGAAGTAAGAGTGACACCACCATACCATGCCACCTTTACTTCTGCACTGCTGCTGATGGGGCGCTGCCTCCAGAACTGGGTGCCGGCCAACAGCCACCGCTCTCCAGCTGCCTAGCTCTGAAGGCAGCACAGAAGTAAGGGTAACATTACTGCAAAACCCCCTACAATAATCTTGTGACCCCCCCAACTCCTTTTTGAGTCAGGATCCCTACAGTTACAACACTGTGAAATTTCAGATTTAAATAGCCGAAATCATGAAATTTATGATTTTTAAAATCCTGTGAACGTGAAATTGACCAAATGGACCATGAATTTGGTAGGGCCCTAGTTATAACTCTAATCTCTATTTTAACAATGCTAACACACAGGTGAGCCAGACTGGTTTGCACCTACACATTTGTCAGTGTTCAGGGAGGCCTAGGCCCTATGAGCTAGCACCTGCTCTGTCAGCATCACAGCTATGCTCACGCCATTGCTACATTTAGTCATCCACGTTTCCAACCCTTTAGTTTCAGGTAACAATTTTAGATTTTGACAGCGTACAATGCTCTTGATTTCCCCCACCTTCAAGACCATTAGTGGGACTTAAAAGGGCTTGGCTACACTTGCGAGTTACAGTGCATTAAAGGAGCCCTGGGCACCCTAGCTCACTCCCCGTCCACACTGGCAAGGCACGTAGAGCGCTCTGACTCCATGGCTAGAGCGCTCCTGGTACTCCACCTCGGCGAGTAGAATAACGTTTGATGCGCCCCTGCTGGAGCACCCCAGCGTCAGTGTGAACGAGCTGTTGCATTACTGCGTTCTGATCAGCTTCCGGAAACGTCCCATAATCCCCTTAATGACAAGAGGGCCACTTGACTTGTTTTGGATATGCCCTTTGAAAGCTCCGTTTGACAGCTGGCATGCTTATCTGCTCCGAGACAAAGCAACCATTACTGTGGAATGCTGTGGGGGGGGGGGAGAGAGGTCTGCTGCTGTCTGAACTTACAAGACAGCATGCTGACATGCTCTCAGCCCCCCCCAAAAACCCACTCTCCATCCCCCCACATACACACAACACACTCCCTGTCACACTCCACCCCACCCCCCACATTTGCAGCCACTTGCATGCTGGGATTGCAACCACAATGCACTGCTCTCTGTGGGGGGAGCTGCCGCGGGGGGGGGGGGGCTCAGGGCGGGGGCTCGGGGATGGGGGGGGCGCAAGGTGGACGTTTCGCCTAGGGCGCAAAACATCCTTCCACCGGCCCTGCCCTGCATGTATTGAGCGGTTTATTCAGGAATATAGGCAGTTTGCACTCCCAGTCATCAGAATCTAGGCCTCTGTACAGTCTGATAAAAATGTTCTTGTTTCTCACTGTAAGAACTCCATTCAAATCCAATTGAATTAAATGCCTATAATTTGCTATTAGACCAATTGAAAGATAAGAGTGATTTCCGTGGAGGGAGAGTAGGGTGACCAGATGTCCCGATTTTATAGGGACAGTCCCAATTTTGAGGGCTTTTTCTTATATAGGCACCTATTATCCCTCACCCCCATCCCGATTTTTTACACTTGCTATCTGGTCACCCTAAGGAAGAGTGACGTGCTGTATCACCTGTGAGACTGGAGCTAGGCAGAATGTTCTATCAACTTGTTGGCTTGTTGTAAGACCTGAACATTGGTCTCCAGCATTTGGTTGTTATCTTCCATTTGCCCTTGGCTTTAGCTACCTTTAACAGGCCCAGAAGGTGTAGTTCTTTAGGTAGGTCAGAGGAGAATATAGTTCTCATGTAAGAGATTGTGTCTGCCATCTGGTGGCCAACTACCAGAGAAGACTGAACCAATTAGCATAATCCTGCATCCTGTGAATTCACACTCCCTGGTATAATACTATTGACTTCAAGGGACTGATGTCAGGAATTAATTTGGCCTAGAGTGTTTGCATTGGGCAAGGTACAATAGCTGAGTCTCAAAGTGGGATCATCATTGTTCAGTGGTAGCAACCCTCCCAGCTGAGTCAAATAGCGTCTTCCTCTGGCCGAGATGTTAGGAGCCATGTTAATCTCGTGAGTCTCTCAGAAGGATGTTGCTTTTTGCCTGTCTCACGTATAAGCTAGGTAGAGAATATTTCCAGGATGACAGTTGTTCCCCTGGTAATCGTGATGTCACAACATTGGATGATCACATCACTAAGCATCAAGTAGAACGATCCCTTGTTTAAAAGGGCAATATTTCAATTGATGCACTAATCAAATACCTTGGGGGTCAGCAATGACAGGAAAGGAAATAGAAAAGTATGTGGCAATTTCATGGGGATTTAATCAAATGTCATGGGTTAGGGGTAAAATCCTGAAGTCAATAGCAATTTTACCACTAGCTTCAGTTGAGCGAGGATTTCACCCCAGATTTTTAATGTGAAGCATGAACAATTAGATGAACCTAAATTATATATGCAGGTACCTAATCTGTATATGTGAGTCAGGGGCTTGTGACACTCATGTCCAGTTAGCAGTCTGGTTGGTCATGTGGGAACACAAATACCGATATGCATGGATGTCAGTCTGAAATCCACTCTGTGCAGACAGTACCAGGCTTAAGTGGGATTAAGCCCAATGGGGTTTAAAAGGGATTTAAGTGGTGGATAGGCCTGGCCCTGTCTCTCTGCACAGGGTGGATTTGATTAATCAATTAGGTGATCTGTGTGTGGATGTGTAATTTATTTCACCTGGAAATCTTGGCCTATGCTTTTTAAAATTTTCATAAGGGTGACATGGGTAGGACTCTGCAGAAAGGCTAGGCATTATGCTTGAGTTTGTCATCGAAAGGAAGCATCTGACTCAAAATTATGTGTGGACAATGCAGGGAATGGGAATTCAGAAGTAACATTGCTGTGGAAGTCTGTGCCTAAAGAAACGAAGCAAGCAGTTGGTTTCCACTGTTTCCAACACAGTGATATTCCCTATGATATTCAAAACAGCTGAGAATCTAAATTCCATTGGGAACTCAGAAAACTTCCAGCGAGTGAATCAAAGACCTGGCATATCTTCACTTTCAGAATTTACTTGCCACAAAGTCATAAAAATAACGTCTACATTCTTATTTTCATGTCGGAGTCACCCCGCCCTTGAATGTCTCCCCCTGTGTTTTAAGAGTTTATTAACCTTTCAGATGTGTTTTATAGCCAGCTTAGAGACACTCAGAGACAGAACAAAGATAAGAAAAGCTGTTCCATTAATAAGTGAAGGAGGACGTGTGATTGTTTTTTGAAGTGCTTTTAGAACTGAAAGGCAATTGCACAAAGGAGGACACATTCAGAATAAAATTGGGAAATCTCCAGTGAAAACAAAAAGTTACTCTTAAATGATTCTTTCAGCATGAAGTCTGATCAGGAAGACTTGTAAATTCTTAATACAACTGTATCTTGCAGTTCAACAACCCTGTCTAGTCAATGGCTAATGATTATTAATTCCTTTGGTATTCAGAGTACTAATTCATAATGAATTCAGAATGAACTCATTTGGTGTTAATGTAATGTGTAATTCCATGGGAGTCCCATTATAATTTTGCCTTATTAAGTATCAATTTAGTGCTAGCTCTTATTCTAAATTCATAAGCGGTAGAAAAGTAATTATCGGGGCGATGTGGTTAAATTACTAAGAGCTATGGTTTGTGCAAAGTTTGTGCATTTTAACAAAATACGTCAGCCAGTTCTGCAGGATTTTTGTGGGTAAGTTAATAATGACAAGGTCAGTGTCTACTTACCTACCATCCTCTTCCATGATATGGCTCTCTGAAGGGTGGGGTGTGTCCAAAGGAAGCAGTTGGAAAAGGAAGTTAGGAGGAAATGGGAGCCAATTAAGAGACGCAGGGCACAGATCTCCCAAGAAACCAAGCCCCTGCTTGCTCCCTGAGGGATAGAGGAAAATGTGCCTCATTCTTTACCACACTCTGGCTACGTCTACACTATGGACCATACAGTGGCACAGCTCTACTGCTGCAGCTGCGCCGCTGTAAGGTCTCCTGTGTAGCTGCTCTATGCCGGCGGGAGAATAGTTAAACCACCCCCATTGAGTGGCGGTAGTGCTATCCACACTGGCGCTTTTGTCAGTGAAACCTATGTTAGTCAAGGGTGGTTTTTTCACACCCCTGACTGACCAAAGTGCTAGTGTAGACAAAGCCTCTGATACTAAGGGAACCTCCTATTGTTTCTAGTCCTCTCCAAGGTAGGTTCCATCGAGGGGGACGGTCTGGATCAGAGTGTTTAGATGTGTCTCAAAGTTGCTAAAGATCTTTAAAGTCTTCTCTGGGCTGCAAAATCACTTTAGCAGTGCAGGGTTAATGGAGGCATGTTTAATAGGTCTAACTATACCAAAAGAGTAGAAAAAGTCTAATGTTCCCTTGGTAACTGACAGATATAAACAGGTCTCTGGAATTGATAGGCAGGAGTATTGCTAAACTGAACTAATAATGTGCCTATTTTTTAGGTCTACTGATCCAATTTTGTACAAATTTAGGGCCCAGTCCAAGTCCCCTGAAATCAAAGAAATAAATCCTCTCGACTTCTTTGGGGATTGGATTGGCTCTGGGGGCTCAAGTCTGCAATCCTTGAACACTCAAAACGTCCATTCAAACCAATGGAAGTATTGGGTGTGCATGGAAAGCAGGAATGGGCCCTTAATGGGCTTAACTGTTAAGTTTCAGTGAGAATTGCAGCACAAGCAGACTTGCAGTTTCTAGCCCGCACCATTTTTGAGTAATGTAACCACAAAATGCCAAATAGGAGTATAAATGTGTGTTATGGGCAGTGCCAGGTTTACAGTGGCTCCATGGGGCTGGGCCCATGCTCAGAAGGGGCCCTGGCCTGCTTCACTTGTACTGTGCCCCGAGACCCCGCTGGCTCCCCTTACCCACCACTTGCTCCTCTTGGCCTGCCCGCCGGCTGGCCAAGGGCTCTTCTCTGCTCCCTGGACCCACCCCCCTGCTCCTCTCAGCCCCCTGGCCGGACCCCAGTGCACCTCCGGCTCTGGGCAGTCTCTGCTTCTCACCACCTGTGGGGCCCCGCCTGACTCCCTGGAGCTGAGCCACCTGGGACTGGTGCAGAAGCCTGGCCAGTCTCAGCCAGGTGGGGGCGAGTGGGGGAGACTGTGGCAGGCTTGGCTGGGCCCCTCCAGGCAAGTGCGTCTTGAGGGAACCCAGCCGGGGCAGGTCCTGGCCTGGCTGATCGTGCCACTCCCGAGGGGCCGGAGTGATTCCTGGCCCTGGGACCAGCCTTGGCTGCACTGCCAGATCAACTCGGCAGACACAGTCGCCTCCCAGTAGGCCTGTGAGTGTGGCCGGGAGGCAGGGCTTGGGGGAGTGGGTCTGTGGGGGAGTATGTGGGGTGCTGGGCTGTGAAGGGGCAGGGAGGATCTGTGTGTTGGGGCATTAGGGAGTGGGGGTTCTGTGGGGGAGTGCAGGGCTGTTGTGGTGGGGCTGTGAGCAGGGGTGGTGTTGTGCAGGGCACTGTGCATTTGTGGGTGGGTCTGGGGGAGCACTGGGCATAGTGGGTCCAGGGGGCCTCTGGCCATAGGGAGTTGGGAGGTGTTGGGCGGGGGGGGAGGCTTTGTGGTGTGACATGGGCCTGCCCCCAAGGGGAAGGGGCATGCTGGCAGCACAGGGCCAGGCAGGCCACTGTGCGTCTGGCAACTGCTGGTTTGTAAATAGTGCCCTCGCATTGGGCGGAGCGGGGCTTCCCCTGCCATGCCATGCCCCATTGCCTTTGGCTGGCCCCTCGCTCCGGAGACTGACCTCCCCACGCCATGCTCCATTGCCTGCATGGCGGCCCACAAATATGTTTGGGGCCGGGCCCACAAAAGGTTAATCCAGCCCTGGTTACGAGAGCAGCCAGAAATCAAGTTATGTAGATTGTTCTGACAAATCTGTCTTTGAACTGATAACTAATAATTCGTTTCAACTCAAAAGGAATTAGTTTGATAAAATATTAATTGAAAAAAGTTGTCTAGATTACAGAAGATAAAATTTAATCGTAACTATAGTGGTTTCTATTAGCACTAGCAAATAAGGTAAGAGATGCAACTTCTGGATATTTTTATTTTGTTCCACAAACTGTTATACCAGAATACCTGAGGTTCCTAAGGGAAAGTAACCAAAATTCTCAAGTCAGATGAAGTTAACATATGAGATTCTTTAAGATAACACATTATGACCCATTCCCCCTGCCATAAATAAGGCATGATAGCAATCTCCTTCCCTCTTTATCTTTGTAGTGCATGTGATGTGTTGTAAAGATTTTATTACTTGATCATATCTTTATAATGTTACTTGCTGATACATCAGAATAAGTCAACTACAAATGGGGGTTAATCTTCAGTGTAATCTCGTTTTGCTCAGACACTTCTGATGTGAGGCCTTGGGCTTTTGGCAAGATTCAGTTATCACCAAAAGAACAAAGACAGTATGACCACAGGAACTGAACAGTCACTTGGGTTAGCGTGCATTGCACTTCAGCTACTGTTAGGTGCCTCTGAGGCTAGGGATTATGGAGTGCAGAGGATTAGTCCGCCACCTCTAGACATCTAGCAGATTCAAATTCAGTCTTGGTTGCAATGTGCTTGTGCTATCTCTCTAATTCCCACCTTTCTTCAGCAACATGCATCTAGAAATTTATCACAATCGGATCAGTAGCCTGGGTCTGAAAGAGGCCTACAACTGGGGTAGTGCGATAAATTACAGGTCAGGATTATGATGCATTGGGCCCAAAGCCTGCCTGCATTACAGTGCATGTACTTCAGTGGCAGCAGAATTAGGGCCTTCCTGATTATATGACACCTCCCAGAAGCCAGCCTTATGAGTTCTGCATTTTGATGGGCATGAAATTCACTCACACATTTAATTGCATTACACCAATGGTTCACTTTGCATGATGTTGTGCTGTGGTAGCTTGAGGCTTTTTTGGAGAAATGCTGTAGCCTACAGAGGCACATATACACACTGGGGCAGCTCCAGGCACCAGCGCATCAAGCGTGTGCCTGCGGCGGCAAGCCGCAGGGGGCGGCCTGCCGGTCACCGTGAGGGCGGCAGTCAGGCTGCCTTCGGTGGCGTGCCTGCGGGAGGTCCGCCGGTCCCGCGGCTTCGGCAGCAATTCGGTGGCGGGTACGCCAAAGGCGCGGGACTGGCGGACCTCCCGCAGGCATGCCACCGAAAGCCGTCTGACTGCTGTGCTTGGAGCGACAAAATACATAGAGCCGCCCCTGTATACACAGAGCCACTCTTGAACTAACTTTATTAACAGGAAGAACAGTACATAACAGTGTCCTTTAACTTGCTCTAGCTCTAGGAATGCCATTAAGGGGAGCTATATTACTCACATGAGAGTCATGCGAATCAGATTTTTAAAATGTAACAAAAAATGCTACCAGCTGTATAAAAGTCAACAACTGTTTCCAAAGCCCCCAACACTACAGTGTACACTGCAGATTAAGAGGTCTTAAAAATGATCAGGAACAAGTTATGGGTCTTCTACCTTTCTTTATTAGTGTTCAAGTTTATTATTTGCATTACTACCTACTGGCTACTAGTACGCAGAGGGTAATCAAGGATTTACAATGCTGACTGTTAAATCACTTACTTTGATTGAAGATTACCAGCCTGGCACCTGATCTTGCCCATAGAAGAGAGTGGGAGACCAAATGCCAACTTCCATAAGGCAGTGTGTCAGGAATCAGGGCCTACAGCACAGCCAGTCTTGGACATCCTAATGAGCATGGATGTCCAGTAGTAGGCTGTCTGATTGGCTACACTGCCTGTTGGGTTTGAAGAGGGAGCAGACCGGCTCTTAAAGCCAACAGCAGCAGCAGTTGTTCAGTGGCTGCTCAAAGCATTTGCCCAGGGCTGTGATAGCACTTGTACCTGCTTGTTCCCAGCTTTGCTCCCGCCCTGAACCTAGCCTTGCCTCACCTCACTCTAGATAACCTAGTCCTGAATCTTGCCTCCAATTTCTGACTTCACCTCTGACCCTTGGCTCAGCCATCTGGCTTCTGTCTCTGAGCTCCGATTCTTGATTACTGACTCCTGCTCTATCCATGAGGCATGACCACCCACATCTCCGTCACTGACACAGGGTGCTATGGAGGAATGCAGTTTAATGTTGAAGTAACTCCAGAGGAAGCATTCTCGATCACTTCAACCAGCCAAAACATTTCATTTTCAGGAATATTGCAGTGTTTTCATTAAATACAAAATGAAACACCTTTACATTTCCAAAATGAAATTTCAGACTGTCCATTTTGTAGAAAATTTTGAACTTTCAATTTTGTCCCATTTGTGGGATGAAAACAAATGTTGAAATTGCAGAATTTTCTGCAGCAGGGAAATTCTGAATTTCATTCAGTTCTAGTTCTATATTTGGATGCGCTCACATTGTTTGGGATGCATTTTCAATATCTCTACAAATAGGTCACCCAGAGTTACTGGAGCAAGTGCATAAAGCTAAGGAAAAGCCCTATTCTCCACTCAGCATGTAAGGGGAACACACACTAATGTAAAGGTTACTCAGAGTTCATTATGAATGACATAACGTATTTATATACACAATGCTTTCCAGAGTGCTCTGCCCCAGCACTTCATTATTAAAGGGATCGCTCTGTATTTTAAATACAGGTTATGTGATTTACTCAGACCAGAATAACACCCAGAAACCCAGATGCACAGCTGTCTGCTCTAATTGCTTGATAACACTCCTTCCCATAGATATAACAGTGTCTCCAACATATTGCCCTGCATCTGCACTGACTTTTCTACAGTGAGGCATAGTAACCTACACCTATTGCATTTGGAAAGCCTGGTGTTTTATGTGTGTATATAAACTCTGTACAGTATTAACTTCCCTAGTGTGGTAGTTTTTCCTTATATTGCACTTTACTGCATGCCATTAAGGAGGAACATTAAAGTTTTACATCATGTTTGTTAGTCTTCTTTTGAAGGAATATCTCTTTTGCAATCAGCATTATCGTATCTAAAAATCTTGTCTATTTATCTCTTTTACTTTGTTTGATTGCACCATATCCTACTTCTGAACCATATTCTTTACTCTCCCCTGAGCCATTCACTACCCTCACCGCCCACAGTTCATTCAAAGTGGGGGGTCAAGCAGACAGCTACCTGCTGGTGGCAATAAGCCATTTGCTAGCTTGAGACGCCAGGCAAAAAGGGTTTGCCTTGGAATGACAACAAACCTCAACAGCAGACAAGAGAGAGCATATTTACAGATACATAACTTAGTTATGGACATAATGATAAATATCAACACAAATTACTCAGGAGGGAAAAGAGTTTGAAAATATGTGATGCAAAAAGTGATCTATTCCTATTTCGTTCTGTAGTAGAGCCAAAGGAACTATCCTTTCCTTCTAAACATTGTCTTAAACACTGTGTGTATGCATATGTCCACATGGACATATGTATGCATATCATTGCACATGTTATCTCCAGTTCCTTTATATTTGCCCCCAGTGTACAAGCTTTAATGGGAGTTATGCATGTGCTTCTGTAGTGAGGAGAATACATACACCACATGTAATTCCTCTTTTCCCTACTTACTCCAAGCCAGAAGGCAATTCTATCTGCTCATGTTGTTACTCATTGTCAGTATGTCTTGTCCATGGCAGAGAGACTTATCCTGCTCTCATTACTCTGGTGTACATCAGGAATAACTCCACTGATGTGAATGGAACAATGCTGGAGCTGAACGGGTCTAAGTGAGAGGTGTTGCCAAGTCTTGCAATTTCATTGCAAGTTTTCTGGTAAGTGATGTTTTTCTTAAAGCTGCTGCTGGAATCGGGAAACTGCATGAGAATCTCAGCCTATGTTATTTAAAAAAAAAAAAAAAAGATTTTAAGCCATCATGGTTTCAAAGAAAAGCTTGGAAATGTGACCCAAGCACACCCTAATCCTCAGAAAGCAGATAAAAAGCACCCTACGTTTGTTCCTTTTTAAAAATCTCCTGACTTTATGCCAATCTCATGAGATGTGGGTGCTCAGGTTTGGCAATACTGGAGTAGCACAGACATCCTGAGCTCTGTTAAAAATCTAGCCACTTATTTTGATGCCTAGATGGGTGCTGTGCTTTTTTGAAAATCTGTCCCTTAATCTTCACGGGCTACATTGACACTGAATTCAAGCTGGCTTTAAAATGGGTTGGAGCCCCATATAGACGGGGCTCACATGGCCAGAACTGTCCTTCTAAGTGGTTTACTTAAAGCTTGTGAAGCAGATTTAAAACCAGTTTGGATTTTGGGGGGTGGATTTCTTCAGGGTGGCCAAGGCCTTAGGAATAGCTGCTCTGAAAATCAGACCGGGAATGTATGTTATAGGCAATACTGCCATGTAGTGGTAAAACCATGACTCTACATGTTAACAAACAACATTCAAATACCCTACAGCAGGTGTCAGCAACTTTTCAGAAGTGGTGTGCCTAGTCTTCATTTATTCACTCTGATTTAAGGTTTCGCGTGCCAGTAATACATTTTAGTGTTTTTAGAAGGTCTCTTTCTATAAGTCTATAATATATAACTGAACTATTGTTGTATGTAAAGTAAATAAGGTTTTTAAAATGTTTAAGAAGCTTCATTTAAAATTAAATTAAAATGCAGAGCCCCCCGGACTGGTGGCCAGGACCCGGGCAGTGTGAGTGCCACTGAAAATCAGCTCGCGTGCCGCCTTCGACACGCATGCCATAGGTTGCCTACCCCTGCCCTACAGCTTTACTGTTGTGCCTGAGTTTGCAACTGGGAAGATGGATGCAGGTTACTTACTTTGCCATGCGTACCACAGTGCTGTGGCTCTTGGGGTTTAAAGTGGGCCAAAAGAATGCGAGGTCTGTCCTTGCACAATGCTGCAGTTTTGTTAGCTCACAACAGAAGTTCTGGTTTAAATACATTTATTTGTAATGTTATAGGGCTCCCTTACCAAAGAGCAATCTGCCTCACATCCATCTCAGAGGTTTCTTCTGGGTGGGACACAGGGCCTCCTCCACGTAGATACCCTGCCCTCCCACAGATGCCTGAGGAACTGCCAGATTTGGAGGGGACAAACTGGTACCCCTCCCCAATTGCATTGGCTTGCTAAACCCAGGGTTGTGAGTTCAATCCTTGAGGGGGCCACTTAGGGATCTCAGGCAAAAATCAGTACTTGGTCCTGCTAGTGAAGGCAGGGGGCTGGACTCGATGACCTTTCGGGGGTCCCTTCCAGTTCTATGAGATAGGTATATCTCCATATATTATAATTGGATAACATAGGAGAGAGGTTTGAAAGGGCGTCCTTGCAGAGATTTGCTCTTTGTATTCCTCTTTCTGGGGTCACATCTCAGGAAGGGGTTCTCAACCTATAAATCTAATAGTTGTTCAAAAACACCTTTTATCTGAGGGTCTCAAAGCCCTTTACAAAATATGAATTCATGAAGCCTCACAATGTCACACTGCAGATTTGTAAACTGAGGCACGGGGAAGTTAAGCTAGTTATATGCACCAAGGACAAACAGTAAAGTCATTTGGAGCTGCTGGTGCTCACACCTCTGGAAGTTAGGCCCTTGCGTTTCCAGCCCTCATGGTTGTGAATATAACCTTCCAAAAGTATACACCAGGGGTAGGCAACCTATGGCACGTGTGCCGAAGGCGGCACACGAGCTGATTTTCAGTGGCACTCACACTGCCCGGGTCCTGGCCACCGGTCCGGGGGCCTCTGCATTTTAATTGAATTTTAAATGAAGCTTCTTAAACATTTTAAAAACCTTATTTACTTTACATACAACAATAGTTTAGTTATATATTATAGACTTATAGAAAGAGACCTTCTAAAAACATTAAAATGTATTACTGGCACGCAAAACCTTACATTAGAGTGAATAAATGATGACTCAGCACACCACTTCTGAAAGGTTGCCGACCCCTGGTATACACCCATGCCATGTTGTGTGCCTTAGGCTTGGTCTACACAGCAGACTTACGTTGGTATAATTGCTCGGGGCTGAGGGGGCGCAGTTATAATGACCAAACTCCTGGTGTCGACAGCACTATGTCAACAGGAGGGCTTCTCCCATCAATGTAGCTACCACTGGTATAGGTGGCATCTTCACTGAGCTGCTGCAGCTGTGTATATGTAGACAAGCCCTTTAGTCTGGAAACATACAGGCTGTAGGCAGCGTGAAAACCCACCCTGACTCCCCCACCATTAATCTCTCTGGGCTGTTATGATCAGGGCCGGCTTTAGCATGTGCGGGGCCCCATGCCGGGACGTGAATTGTCTCGCGCGCCCCTCCGCCCCGACTCCGCCCCCTCCCTGCCCCATTGGATCCCTCCCCAAATCCCCGCCCTGGCCATGCCTCTTCCCCAGCACGTCGCATTCCTCCTCCTCCCCCCTCCCTCCAGCGCTTGCGCCGCCATACAGCTGATCAGCGCAAGCCTGGGAGGGAGGGGTGAGGAGGAGGAATGCG
>NW_020664746.1:2602910-2689044 GCF_002925995.2 Terrapene triunguis | reverse complement strand
GGCAGCCCCGGACATTGCGGGACCCTCTTAGGCGCGGGGCCCCATTCCGGGGAATCGGCCGAATTGGCTTAAAGCCGGCCCTGGTTGTGATCATGCTTTCTCAAGCCTAATGATGACACTTTAATTATCAGCATTAAGTATTTCGTTGCTGATCATTTTAGCAGATAGAACAGGGAAAGGGAATGAAGCCTATGGGAAGGGGATTGGGAGATGCTCCAAGGAGAAGTGGGACAGAGAAAGGAGGATGGGAAAGGAAGGGACACACAGGGCAGAAATAGAGGTGTTCCTAAACGGGAACATATTTCCCACTGAGTGTTACTGACAAAACACAGAAGCATTAGACAATGACAATAACTCAGACTTTAGTTACTCCATTATAGCCCTTTTCTGCCCTTGATTTTTATGCAGGAGCCCCACTGTCATACGTGGGAATGGTACTCACTCTGCACTGGGGCGTACACGGAGTCCTACCTTTATACCTAGAGTTGCCAACCCTCCAGGATTGTCTGGAGTTGCCAGGAATTAAAGATTAATATTTAATTAAAGATTATGTCATGTGACGGAACCTCCAGGAATTCGTCCAACCAGAACTGGCAACTCTATTTATACCCGAGCCCATGAACCATCATAAAAATGGCCTCATCCACAGAATGAGTTTGACACCTGCATGGGTGGAAGATACAAGGAGACAATTGTGAGAAATATTATAACCCTGTGTGGTATCTCTGGGGACCATTACATTGAATTTATGACTGGATTATGTATGATTGTGTCCTACTCCATGGGGGAGGGTTACCACCTCTCCTACAGGAACTAAAACCAGTTCCAGAGAAGCACCACCACCCCTGGTGGGGGAGGAGAGGTTGCATATACTGGTTCAAAATGGGTTTGCCAGAGATTCGGGCAAAGAAAGGCTTGCAGGGAATATGCAGTGTAATTTTAGCCGGGTCGGTCCCAGGATACTAGAGAGACAAGGTGGGTGAGGTAATATCTTTTATTGGACCAACTTTTGTTGGTGAGAGAGACAAGCTTTTGCTCTTACACAGAACTCTTCTTCGGATCATGGCAGAGGGCTAGGCAGCCTCAAAACCTGTGGTCAGAAGTTAGTGGGGCAAGGATCCCTACCCAGACAGGTGACGTCTGGAGACCTGACCTGACACGGCACTCCTAGAGTAGATCATAGAGACGGAGTATGGGTGCAGTTATCCTGAAATTGTGACACCAATAGATTCTTCTTTTCTGCCCTGTCCCTCTATCTACAGAAGGAACAGTAATACACTCCAAAAACTGGAAAACCAATGTGCAAAAATGTTGGCATTTCAAATCTGTTACTATTTTGCAGGGTTAAAAAAACTGTAATGTTTTATCTCAATTGTTTCTGAAAATTTTCATTTACCTTCAGGTTTTTGGAAAGAGAAAATTTTAAATAATGGTTTTGAAAATGACTTGACTAAAAATGTTGACCAAAAATTGTGCTAAAATATTGTGGAAAAATTCACAAAAATACTGAAAATTCCAGTGCTGTCAGTTTTTTTAAAATTTCATTTTATTTTTGCAAAAAGTTTCCTTTTTTAGAGAAAAAGGCTATTTTTCAACTACAAAACCTTTTGAAAACCCTCTCTTATATACAGGATGGCTATGCTTTGAGAACATTGTATTATTATAACCTGAAATTTTAAATCCATACTTTATTATATCTCATTATACAAAACAATCATAAACAGAAGTAAATCTAGCAAAAAAAAAAAGAAAAAAGAAAGGAATCTGAAAAATGTTTCAGCACACACATATACTCTACCTCTATTGTTATGCTAACCTTTAAAGTCACTGCTATCTCCAAGCATTGGCCTAGAAACAATTGACATTCTGTTTGTCATACAAATAGCTTTGCATTGAGAGTGATGTGTAACCCTAAGCACACAATAAGGATTTTCAAGCAAAAGCTAAAGGGGAATCCAGGGGCTTCTGTTGTTGAATTCAGGAGAAGCAATCTGCATTTTTCCTGTGTAGGACAATGTGGCTTTTCTACAAGTGATTTACAGTCTCAGGCCTTGTCCACATTTGTGGGGTGTTTTTTTTTTTTAATTAAAAAAATTTCTTTCCATTGCTATAGCTGGTGCAGCACCACTGATTGTAGCCTTAGCATAGACAAGGCTCCCATGGCCAGAAGCATTTATTAGACCTCTGTCGCTGCCTGTGTGTAGCTGCATCTTTGTCTCCAGCTTCCCCTCAAAGGAGAGTTTATTGGATTATTTGTGCATGCTTCCATCCTGCCACCTGCATCAAAGCAGACAAAGGGTCAGAGAAGATTTGCTTTCCATCCTCTTCATTCCTCTTTTTGAGGAGGCTGGTGGACACATCACTGCACTTTCTCCTAAAAGGTGTGCAGGTGGCTGCACTGTTCTATAGGCAGCAGCTATTGCAGGGAAGCTTGGGTTTGCTAAACTGAGTGGGCAGTAAGCAGAGTTCATAAAGAACTGGAATCCCGCTGGAGAATATTGCTGGTCTTGCAGCTTGGGAGTGAGAGATGCCAGACTTATAGGCAAGCACGGGGAGTTGGAAAAAGAAGCACCTAAAGCTGTCTCAAAGCTCTTTCCTTTCTTTCCACAAGCAGAGGAGTCTATGGGCGAGCCTATGTTAGCCCGAGACAGATTTAAACTAGAAAGGCTGGTCAGAAGATGGGCTATCTGCAAGCTCTACCCGCTATCTGCATCTATCAATGGTATTTAGTAGTGATTAAAACATAAGCAGGATAAGATGCAATCAAAACAGGTTTATTATACAGCAGGTATAACAAGCAAGGACCCCAAACTAAAATACTAACATACACAACTGTAAGTAATGGTTTGGATGTTAACAGATTGTCGGGGGCGTAAAGCCCAAAGCCCTTACAAACATTAGGGGAATAACAAGGGTAGTCACGGTACCATATCTTGATGGCACAGGTATGGACGATGACAGGGAGCAGGGACACAGGACAGGAAACCAGAAACAGGAGCACAGGATACAGTTCAGGTAAGTGGCTGTGTTTCTCTTTATCCTGCATGTGGTATGTGGACAATTGCTATAAGGTACTGATACAGGTGCGTGCAGGTAAGTGCTGGGGAACTAGATGGATCCTGAATGGTTCTCACGAGTCCTGGTTTGGCTGGGCCTAAGCAGCTGGCTGGTTTTGTGGGAGACTGACTGCCTCTCAGAAGGACAGCCCTGAGTGACAGCTGTGCCACCCTTAAGTAGCCTGCTGTTGTCAGGCAGATTAAGGCTGTCACGTGTCCCTACTTTTCCCACTCTTTGAGGGAAAAGGCCTCAACGCTCCATGAAGGAGGGGCTCTCGATATAGAGGACTAGTTGTCCTTTCACAAATTCAAGATGGCTAATGGGGAAACGATAGCAAAACAGAATTCACCCCAACACCTACACGTGAAATGGCACAGCTGCAGCTACACCTCTGTAGCACTTCAGTGTAGATACTACAGTACCTGTAGTGCTTCAGTGTAGACTCCCCAAGAGGCAATAGCTAGATCTCATTGACTTAGCGCTGTCTACACAGGGGGTTAGGTCGGCTTAACTATGTCACTCAGGAGAGTGAATTTTTCACACCCTGAGTGACGTTGCTGGATCGACCTAACTTTTTAGTGTTGACCAGGCCTAAGTTGGACCTGGCTGATATGGAGGCAGCCAAAGCCCAGGCAGAGAGGAATTGCTTAAAGCCAGCATTGTGCTCTTTCCTTGCCTTGCACTTGGGGGAATGGGGTGTTGTGTGTGTGTGTGTGTGTGTGTGTGTGTGTGTGTGTGAGAGAGAGAGAGAGAGAGAGAGGGAGGGAGGGAGGCAGGCTGAGCCAGGCAGCTAAGGTCTGAGGCTCCATCTGATCTTACCCCACGGCTCTACACACGCCACCCTGGCTGCAGTATGATCCTCCATCAACTGGACAGCCTCTGTGCATTGGATGCTGGAAAACTCCTTCCCTGCCTCCTACAGAGGATTCAGATGATCAGCTCTGGTAGTAGCATAGGTCCAGTGGAGCTGCTCTGCTGTTGGAAAATGGGTAGTAAGTTTTCATATGCAGACATTGGTAGGACAGTCCACAAATGTGCAAAGCTTCACTGCTGCTGCCTGCACTGCTCAGGCTCTTGTCACATCAGGGAAGCACCAAGCTAGTGAAGCCGCCCTATACAATGAGTCCTCTGAGTAGTGTATTTTGAGCTCCCTGCCTGAGATGGAACTCCTGACTTATGTATGTGGCGCGTTTGAAGAGGTTTATTTTTGTCTAGTCAGTGCCTTGCCTGCTTTAAGTTACTGTAACCTACATATAGATGTGATCCAAGCAACACTCTTTTTCTCCTTAATTTTTCATGTGACATTGCTTGTCAGGGCCAGCTTTTTAGAGCTTTTCTGGCCTCTCTCATGTCCCCTCATAGGGTCAGACACGCGTTTAGCGAAGGGTTGGGTTGTTTTTATTTTTCCCCTTCACTAATAAAATGAATGCTTTAAGTGTTTCTCTTCAAAAAGACCAATGGAACTGAGGGAGGGCATGGATCAGTGGTCATGTCGCACTCCCCGTCTGTACCCAGCCCAAGCCTGGGAAGCTAATGATCCCGCCAGCGGACCAAATTCGGTGATGAATCCTGGTTGTTTGCCACCTGAAGCACGTTGCGCATAAGCTAAGAAGAATGGAAGCTCACACTTCGGAGGTGGCATTGATTGACAGCAACTTTATTAGCATCATTATCAGGCAAGCATAGAACTCTGGGCTTCAGTTTCCTGCCTCTGTGTGGATACAGCATAGATCCTTTGAGGAGGGTTGAATGGCCCAGGGAGTTGCTAAAGGGATATAGAACCTTTCACCCAGCTATAAGTTACCTTTGAATCCAGGGTGATAGAGACTTTACTAGCAGATGGCTCTTCAGTAGCCAGGATGAGAAAAGTTTGGTAATATCAGTCCAGTTCTGAGGGGCATAGATTCACTGGGACAGTGGTTCCCAAACTTTAACAACCCACGAACCCCTTTCACTAAAATGTCAAGTCTCATGAACCCCCTCCAAAAATGAATATTTCCAGGGATTTTCTCCCTTACCTCAACATAAATTATAAAAGCTGTGATCTTGGAAATATAAAATTTGTTTTTATGACATGCTTATTACACACTATTATTATTTTATTAATATTTATTTACCATTTATTTATTAATTATTAATTATTTATCATTACAGTATTTTTATTTCATTATGAAAACGGCAACTCTTCCAAGATCTCACTTTTGTAGCTTATAGCACTTTTGATTAAGCCTATTATACGACAAGGCTCCTATCAGAGGCGCCAGTAGAAAAAAAGGGTGCGGGGGCAAAGCCCCTGTGCACCCTAGGGCCTGGGGGGGCACTGCTGGAAAAGTGGGCCCACAGGGGCTGTGGAAAAAAAGGGGAGGTACCCATTCAGGGGGCGGCACATGACCCTCGTCGCCCCCCCGTACTGGCACCTCTGACTCCTGTGTTTCATCAAGGAGTATCAGATGTAAAACAGCATGAAGGTATTTAAGAAGCCAACTCAAAGAGTTCCTCCTACACAAGCATTCAGGTCTTGAGCAGTCCAGGCAAACAATGCACATTACAACAAAGCTTAAACTTGTTCTTCACAATAATTTAAAAACAACTCTAGAAGCCTATTTAATTTTAAAAACAGCAAAAAATATCCACCTCCCTTTCCATTTCTTATAAGGAGTCTTGAAATTTAAATCTCCTCAGTGAGATAGATATGCTTGCTTTGATCTGCTTAGCTCTTGGAAGGCCCCATGGCTCCGGGCTGCTAGCCCCGTGCTGCCTGGGGTCCCGATGGAGAGCTCTGTCTGCCATTAGGGAATTTTTTCCCGAGAACCCCCTGTAACATTTGGTGAACCCCCAGGGGTTCACGAACCCCAGTTTGGGAACCACTGCACTGGGAGAAGATTGCATTGTACATACATAGGTTTTTCTATTCTGAGTAAAAACTAGGCTATGTGATTGACCTTGCTTTGACTGTCAGCTGGAAGCCCAGATACATATTGCTTTTCCACATTTCAAAACTCACCACCATGGCTGGCACTAATTGACACCCGGCAGAGCAGCCAAGAACTGAATAATAGCCTTGGAGGTTCCGACCCCTGGGGTTTGTCCCTGCGGGTCAGGGTTGAAGCACATTGCTGACAAGGAGCTTGTGCTGTACCTGTACTGGGAGTATAAACAGACACGTGCATTTCCCAGTGCTGTCAGTCTGGCACCTTTCACACTACATTACTCAGCAGTTAGCAGAGAGAAACAACTGGCATTTCAGCATTGCAGGGGAGAAGCAGCTGTTTGGAAGATGAAGGGATGGCAGGGAATAGTTATACAATTGTGGGAATCGAAGAAGTCCACATCATTCTTACTTGTGTTAGGGGGTGCCTGTCCCCAAAGTTCGTACCCACTGTGCTGCTGATAGTACCGAGTGTTCCGAAGACCCACTCTTGATTATTTCTCTGACAGAAATTGCTCCCTGAACAGTCATGCTCTGAGATTATTTGTCTCTGTGCCTCCTCCTCTGATTACAGCCAGACTGGGATGTCCCTGATCTGCATAGAAATTAATATTTAAAAAGTCAATGCCATCCTCAAAGGGATTTATGCACTGTTAAGTCGTCAGATTTATTGCGTTAGTGAAGAATAGCAGTAAGTAATGATGTGGCAACAATGGGATGGATATAAGTGAGGTGAAGAGTGCTACAAGCAATAGATTTTGTTTTGGAACAAACCAGATTGAAAATTAAAGTTATAATTGAGGATCTGTCTTTGCATTATAGATTTTTACCAAATGTTATAATCAGACTGTAACACAGCTGACTTCACATACAACATTCAGTGCTGTGAGTGAGTACGCTCTGTTTTGAACTGGCTGGTAAATAGGGCTGGTTGTCAAGCACTAGGCAGGTTCTAACAAGGTTCTGCTGTGTCACTGCGCTAGCAAGTCCTCCTAGGTCTCTTTGTGGGCAGATCTCCCATAGCCCATTATACTAGTTATGAGCTGGGTGAAACCTTGTTATGGGTCAAGTTAAGACCTTGCTGAGATTGATGGATGTGAATTTGTGCAGGCAGAACACAAAAAACTGAGAATAGACAAGCACACAGAGAGAGGCAGAGGCAGAAAGCGAGAAAGCCAAGCAGTCGCTTATAAGGACAGTTTTGGGGGCTGTAGGCAGGGCCGGCTCCAGGCACCAGCTTGCCAAGCAGGTGCTTGGGGCGGCCACTCCGGAGAGGGGCGGCACGTCCAGCTATTCGGCGGCAATTCGGCGGACGGTCCCTCACTCCCGCTTGGAGCAAAGGACCTCCTGCCGAGTTGCCACGGGAGATCGCTTTTTTTTTTTTTGCGCCGCTTGGGGCGGCAAAAACCCTGGAGCCGGCCCTGGCTGTAAGCTAAGAAATTGCTCTTTTTTTCTTCTTGGTTCCCCTGTTTCTGGAGAACCAGGACTTTGAACATTCCTTGTAAAGAAATAAGATTGCATCAAAGAAAATACCAGGCTCTTATCAATTTCTACTTCCAACTGGAACATGCTCCAGGCCCCAAAATTTGACTAGCTGCTCAGATTGAAAAGGGGCACCGATTGTGTTAGCAATGGGACCCAGTTTCCCGGAAAAGAGATTGTGAGCCTGGCACTCCTGTTGAACCAAGATGGAACCAACAACGGGGGTACTTGCAAAAATCAGAAATAGCCAGCAGGAATTAAAACAGGAGCTGTAGAGTTTGCAAAAGGAATTAAGTCAAGATATAAAACACGAGCTGGAGGTTTCCCAGAAAGGGCTCAGCGATGACTTGCAGGCTGAGATGAGATCCCTTTGGGTATGTCTAAACTGCAATTAAAAACCCACGGTTGGCCTGGGCCAGCTGACTTTGGCTTGTTGGGGCTTGGGCTAAAGGGCTGTTTAATTGCAGTGTAGCTGTTCTGGCTCAGGCTGCAGCCTGAGCTCTGGGACCCTCCTACCTCACAGAGCCTGGGCTCCAGCCCGAGGCTAAAAGTCTACACTTAGCCCGAGTCCCAAGAGTCCAATTCAGTTGGCATAGTTCAGCCATGACCGTGAGTGTCTAACTGCAGTGAAGACTTACCATTTTAGAGCGGCAACAATGAAGTGCCCAGAGGTATTGGGGAAACCCAGCTGCAAAACACCCAGGCTGGTATGGTTAAACAGATTGATGAAGTAACCAGCAAACTGACTGCCACAGACCAGAAGATCTCCTATGAAATAGCAGAGACTAAACAGGCTTTGACCAGTTTAGAACTTGCTAACTGAGATGAGCTGCAGCAAGGACTTATGGAGCTAAAAATTCAGCTGCAGAAGGAAATCAAAGGGTCACAGGCCACAGTGGAAAGCAGCTGGAATTGGACCAGTCAGTGGACTTGGGTAAGACTAGACACTTGCAACAGTTTTCTATCCTGTTGTTAACCCATAGAGGCCAAGAGGGAAAAGGTTGGCCTACCCCAGATCAAATGATGCAAAAGCCCAGTGTCTTGAGGCAAAAACTCCTCAGGAGGCTTATTTCAACATCAGTTCAACATCATAGCTCAAATGAATGGCTGGGATGATGAACAGAAAGGGGAGTTATTAGCAGGTCTGATGGTGTTGCAGAATTTAATCCCAGAGAAAAGACTGAGTTATCCAGACCTGGTTCAAGCCCTTGACATGCAGTTTGGAGCTAGCCATCAATCTGAGCTGGCCACGACACAGCTAAGAGCTGGAAGGAGAGGGAAGGAAGAAACCCTACTTGAACTGGTAGAGGACCTGCAGAGAGTTATGTTCCTGGTATAGTCAGATGCCAACAAGGCCTTCCAGGGTAAACTGCCAATGGACCAATTTATAGATGTTCAGCTAGACTTGGACTTGCAGATGAATAATCAGCAAATGGATGGCAAAGACACTCCAAGAGGCTGTGCAATTTGCCACAGAACTTGAATCTTTTCTTGCAGCAGTGCACCAGAAAAGGAAGCAGCTGCTAGGGAGGAAGATGAAAGCTGATCACCATGAGCCCCATAAGTACAGCTCTGTGTCTAATACTGTATGTATGATGAAATAGAGCATGCTAATCTGGTTCCTGAGGGTATTGAATGATTAGAAAAGCAGATAAATTTGGTTTGTAAAACAAGGGAAATTGGCAATAATGCAAATATTAAAGGAAACCGTTCAATTCAATGCCAGTACTGTGACAAAACTGGCCACAAAAAGGATTTTTATGTATTTAAGATAGGCCAAGACAGACTGTCATAAGGGTCTAGTGAAAGCCAGTTTGGGAAATGGGGAAACACCAAGCTGAAGGAGCAAATCTTGGAGGTACAAGAATCAGCCCCACAGGTTTCATTTTGATCTGGACAGTAATGGGAGTTTGGCTATTGAGTGTGTAATAGGGTCTTTGAAATGCACAGCAGTGATTGACACTGGCTCAAATATAACATTTATTAAACCAGACATGCTAAAAGGGCTAGGGAATTGAGGATTCAGAACTGAACCACCTAACTGATCTCAGATTGAGATAGTGACTGACAAGGGCACCTGTCCGAAAATTGGATTTGAAAATTGGATCTCTGGAACTTGAGGAAGAAATTGGGTTGGCTGAAATAGTGGATGAGTTCATAATTAGCTTGTATTTCATTATGGCTAATAATAACGGTGTAATCAATGCCAGGAAAGGTGTCTTACAAACAGGGCCGGCTCTGGCTTTTTGGCCGCCCCAAGCGAAAAAAAAACGGGGCGGCCAGAACGGCAAAGCAAAAAAACAAACAAAAAAAACCCCTGCGGCGCGGCCGGAGCGCGGGTGCAGGGAGACTCCCTGCACTGCAGATGTGCCCCGGCTAGCAGGGGGGAGGGAGTGGAAGGGAGACAGAGAGAAGGGGGGCAGCCAGGGCTTCAGTGGGGCGCTGCCACGCGGCCCCTCCCGCCGCGCAGCCCCTGCGCTGCTCCGGTCGGCGGGGAGGGAAGGATGTGGGCTGCCCTGCTGGGCTTGCTGCAGGGCGCTCCCGTCCTCCGCACCGCCGCCCCCTACAGGGCAGCTGGAGCGGAACACCACCAAAAAAAAAAAAGCGGCCGTGCCGCCCTAGGATTGGGCGGAATGCCGCCTCCTACAAGCTGCCGCCCCAAGCACGAGGTTGCTCGGCTGGTGCCTGCAGCCGGCCCTGCTTACAAATTCAGTCTGTAGAAATTCCCTTCAAAGATATGGCCCAGGTGAGACACGTGGTTTATAGGCAATTGGTTTGCAGTGAATGAGTTGTCCTGCCTCCAGGGGCAGGAACCATTTAACTGCTACATGCTGTGGTAGCTTTCCAGCAAGGAAAAGCTATGGAGTGGTGGAATCCTGTTTTAAGATCTAGGTCTTGGGGGAATCTCAGCTGCTAAAGCTCTTGTGGATCTGAAAAACTGATCCCTGTTTCTTTGCTGAATGTTTCCGACACCCCTCCGCCCCACCCAATCTGAGAATGTAGCCGTGTAAATTGAGGCTGGAAAAGTTGTTATGGAGCTGAATCATCCCCCATTCAAACAGAATGTGCAGGGTCTGCCTCAGTCACTAAATTCCACAGAAACAATAGGCATTGCTCAGGAGCTGATTGAAAAGGGCCCTTCCCTGCTGGTTGAAAGAAAGTCCATCAGGGAGTGAAAAATCCTACAGAGGTTTGGGTGGAAGTAAAAAAATCAATTTGGGTTTGTGCTGTGAAAATATCTTGACAGAAGGACACTGTACCTATGTAGTAGATCGTTAACCTCGTATCATATTTAATTTGTTACTTTTAACTGGGTCGTACCAGTTGTTACCATTTTAGGCTTCATTGGGATGATGGGCAAAGCTGAGGTGGGAGTTGTTGTTATGCTGAGACAGTGGAAAGCTGGGTGAAACCTTGTTATGGGTCAAGTTAAAACCTTGCTGAGATTGGTGGCTGTGAAGTCATTCTTCAATTTACCTAACTGTAAGGATAAATTAATCACAAGCCCTGACCTAAAAAAAAAAGGATTATGTGAACCTGCCTAGGAGGAGTTGCTGAGTGGGGGATGGGTTTTGCTGAGGGGACTTTGACCTGATCCCTCTAAAAGCGACCAAACTCATTGTGATACTAGGGTTTCCTTCCAAGACCTCTTCCAGCCATCTCCACAGAGAGCCACTCCAATGCCTGGTAACAGAGTAAGTCACAGAAGAGCCTTGTCATCCTGTTACACTTGACCTTGACTCAGGGGATAGGCCTTCTCTCTCAAGCAACCATGGAGCTTTATATGGTTCCATTGAACCTATGACAGCTATCTCTACTTGCTTAAGAGTCTGTAAACTGACTCATCTTTTCCATCCTTTGGGAACGATTCCAGATCTTAATTTGGCTTGACCAGATCTGACTCATGTTGGACGACTTCGGAAATTAGAATCAAATTGAGTTTATTGTAGAAACAGCAAGGCCATGGTGAAATTATCATTAAAAATCTCCCTATTGACATGACAAGAGATTTTTGGGTTTTAATCTAAACCAATTAACAATACTTATGTGGGCTCCCAGTGCCAAACCAAGAATGGCTCAGTCGCTTAACCTGATTTTACTCTGAGTGGAAAAGACCTATGCACCATGAAACTGTCTTACAGTGAATTCATGCCATGGGGAAATAGAATTTCACTATATCAGAGGAGAGCAATTGAAGCAGCTCACACAAACCTGGATTGGGCTCTGATCCATGAGAAAAACAGAACATATTTCATTCCCTTTATAAAAAGTACTATAGTATTCTACAGCCTACAACAGTGTATTAAATCATTGTAGAATGCAATTGTATTTTTAGGCATTTCAGTCATCTATAGCTATTTTTGAGGCAGTTGCGAAGTATGTTCTTTTTATAGTTCTTTTCTAGTTTGCAACTAGAGAGCAGGTCAGTTGATAAAAGTTGTGTTTAAAGAGACACTGCCTGGTTTAAAAAAAAAATTACTGGGCCAAATCCTCTCTTTTTATTCTGTTCTTACTCAGCCAAAACTCCTGTTGAAATCAGTGGGAGTTTTGCCTGAGAAAAGACCTCAGGATTTGGCCCATATATTAAAAAATATTCCTTAAATGTGCCAGAATGTTAGGTTTTCAATTTTGTTTTGTACTTTTAATAATATATTTTGCTTTTCCTGGTTACTCTGTATGTTTATGTTTTATACAATTTCTGAGCTTGGACAATACAAATAGATGAGTTCCACTTTGATTTCTAATCAGTTCCACAGTCTGACATAAGCTAACCCCATTCAGTGGTGTTTCGGTCACAAAAATTACAGAACATTTGTTTACAAAAATCAAAACAATATGATTTCTATTGCAATTAAAATGTAAATGTTCTCAGACATATTTCCATTGGATTTAAGTTTTGGTAAAGCTTAATTTTACAAAACCTAAATGATGGGTCAAATTTGACTGACACCATTAATGTGAGGTGTGCATTACACCAGCCTGTGGTGTCAATGCCAAGTGATGGTGGTAACAGGGCATTCAATCATGATCTGGACTCTAAAAAAGTGTTCACCCTATTGGGAGGTGAGATCCCCATGAAAAAAGTCACTCACGGGAACTTGCTAGAGAATGCAGTTTTTCTCTGCTTCCACTGTCTATGATCAGCACTTCTGTCAGCCCTAAAATAAACCTAACCTTCTGAGATACAAATTCCCATCTGTCTCCAGCAGAGAGATGCCAGATAGTCCCAATGGCAGTAATTTCATAGCATAATGCAACTGAATGGCCATCCCAAGCACCTCTTATATGTTATACAAAAGATATAACTAACCAATAATTGCTTGTGTGTTTGTGTCTGGAGCAGAGGATTTTGCAATGATTGATTACATTCAGTTTACAGAGTGTTTTTTCCTTCTGTGACAGGTCCTCTGCCCCGCCCCTCTTCCTGGGCCCGCTGGCTGTCCCAATAAAGTGCAGAGAGGCTCCCAGTAATGCAGCACCCGTGGCTTTATTTACACACACAGTTCTCCCACCACCAGTGTTGAGCTATATACAAGGCTTGCAAGGTTAGTTCCCTCTTTCTAAGCCATCAGCCTACAGCTAGGAAACTGATCTTTCCCTGGCTGGCTTTTCTTCTGGCTCCCAGCCCTTATAACTGCTGCCTTGTCAGGCCCGCAGGTGGAGCCAATCCCCAGGCCAGGCGTCAGGTCTGTTTCACCAGCCCCAATCTATTTCTCTTGATTGGAGCTGGCTGAGCAGGGGTAATTAGGTGCTTTTGCACCAGCACCTGTTACACCTTCCGTGTTGATCCTTAAATAATTCATTCTCCATCTCAGGGTAGGTCTACACTGGCAGAGAGCGCTGAAGGGAAACCGCTGTTGTGTGTTCACACTATCGCTGCCTGCACAATAGCGTGTTCACACTTGCGGCGGTATTCAGAATGGTGCACTCTGGGCAGCTATCCCACAGAGCATCTCTTCCTCTTCTGCTGCTAAGAGTTGTAGAAAGGGAGAGGGGGTCACTGGGCATCCTGGGTCCTGTCCCAATGCCCCGTGATGCATTGCTTTGCATCCCAGCAATCCCTGTGCTTCTGTCCTCATTTGGCATCATCTTTCAACGGTTTGTGTACTGCGCGCTCTGCCTCTTTGGTCTGCAGGAATGGATCCCAAACTGTTGATCAGTATGCTGCTCGATCTGACTAACACGTCACGAGTGGCAATGGAGTTATTCCTTAAACTACAAAGGCAAGAGGAGTGCGACATTGATCTTGCCACGCGTAGTAGCTACGACACGAGATTGCTTGTGGCATTCACGGAGGTGCTGACCACAGTGGAACGCTGCTTTTGGGCTCAGGAAACAAGCACTGAGTGGTGGGATCACATCGTCATGCACGTCTGGGATGACGAGCAGTGGCTGCAGAACTTTTGGATGAGGAAAGCCACATTCATGGGACTATGTGATGAGCTCGCCCCAGCCATGCAGCGCAAGGACCCAAGAATGAGAGCTGCCATTGGAGAAGCGCGTGGCTTGCACTGTGGAAGCTGGCTACTCCAGACTGCTAACTAGTTCGGATCGGTCACTAACCAGTTCGGAGTGGGAAAGTCTACCATTGGACTCGTGTTGATGAAAGTGTGCAGGGCCATTAATTGCATCCTGCTCTGAAAGACCATTACTCTGGGCAACGTGCGTGACATTGTGGATGGCTTTGCACAAATGAGCTTCCCTAACTGCAGAGGGGCGATAGATGGCACACATATTCCAATTCTGGCACCAGACCACCTAGCCACTGACTACATTAATTGCAAGGGGTATTTCTCAATGGTTTTCCAGGCACTTGTGGAAGGGGCAGGGGAAATCAGTATACCCTACTGTACACTGGGCATGTGGCTCTTGGGGAGAGCCAGCATTGTAGGGATGGGGGGGAGCTGATAATCATTTCTGTCCCCATGTTTTCTATAGGATGTGATCATTATAGAAGATACCTCGCAGCTGAGAGTAAGCAGGGAATCAAGGGAGGGTCTTCTCCAAGACTGCGACTTCCACCCTGGCCCTGATGCGGCTTGCCTGTGTGCAGCAGTGGTCCCCCACCCCCAGTGATGGCAGAGTGGCGCGGGAAAGTTACCGTTAATGGAGCAAGAAAAAAACCAGCTCTGCCAAAGAACCTGCAGCAGCAGATTAACCAGTATCTCCATGAGTTTCCTGGAGATCTGAGGCAGATTCCCGTGAAGTGAGGGAGTCAATCAACACCTGTTCCACCAATTAGACTACGCATGTGGTGGTACGTGCATCATACAGACACAAGCCTGCTTTCTTCAACCCTCCTGCCCCCAACAACTCTCTTCAGCGATTCCCATAATAAAATCCACTTACCAGGGGGCTCCTCTCCTGTTTGCGCTTCGCGAAGATCTGACAGCTGTGACTGGCTAGCCTCCTCTGGCATAGAAAAGAGCTCCTGGCTGCATGCATCTCTGACGTCCCAGTCATCCTCTGCCTCTGGGTCTCGCTCCCCATCCACATTCCCGTCCAAGATTTTCTCCTCCTGGCTCGGTCCATTCTCGACTGGCACGCGAGCCACCGAAGTATCCACAGTGGCCTTTGCAGTGGAGGTGGGGTCACCACCGAGTATCGTGTCCAGCTCTTTATAGAACCAGCAGCTTGTGGGCGCAGCACCGGAGTGGCGGTTTGCCTCCCGCACCTTGTGGTAAGCGTTCCTCCTTCACTTTGACCTTGCACTTCAGTCATGGCCCCTTTCTGTCATGCATCATGAAATCTGTCCGTAGATATCATAATTCCTACAGCTGCAGCACAGCTGGGACTGGACAGCCTCCTCTCCCAAAATGCTGATGAGATCCAGCAGCTTGGCACTGCTCCAAGCAGGGGATCGCCTGCTGCGTGGAGCAGGTATGGCCACCTGGAAAGATGCGCTGAGCCCACTGCACGCATCACCGAGCAAACAGGAAGGGGACTTTCAAAATTCCAAAGGAATTTACAAGGTGGGGATGACAGTTGGTCACCTGAAGGCAGGGCAGTAGAGTTCAAACCGATGACCAGAGAGGCAAGAACAGGCATTGTGGGACACCTCCCAGAGGCCAGTCGCAGCGCTGTAATCAACCAGGGTCTCTACATTGACACTGTGGCACTGTAGCCCTGGCGCAGAAAGCTGTACCCCTCTCATCGGGGTGGTTTTTTTACAGCGCTGCAACTGCGCAGTTTCTGCGCACTAAGTGGCTTGGCAGTGTGCACACCTCGGGAGTTACACTGCATAAAGCTGTTTTACTGCGCAAAAAGTTGCCAGTGTAGACAGGGCCTCAGACT
This sequence comes from Terrapene triunguis, assembly GCF_002925995.2. Classification (NCBI taxonomy): domain Eukaryota; kingdom Metazoa; phylum Chordata; order Testudines; family Emydidae; genus Terrapene; species Terrapene triunguis. Next base: position 2,673,281 of record NW_020664746.1, on the reverse strand, counting down.
CATTACTGATCTTGAATTAGAGGAGATCTTTGCGCCTCTGCTTATGCTACTTCAGTTTCTCTCTTCCTTCTGTTATTGCTCAGATATTTGGATGCTTTAATTTATTATCATACAGGAACATCTTCCCATAATTTATTCTAGCCCAATGATCACTCAGTGCTTGTGTGATTTAGCTCTGCAAATTGTGTTGGGTACAGGCATGTTATTGTATTGAAATGGTCACTATATTTTTTTCCTTATAGTCCTGTTTCACACCACCATGTAATTCACATAATATGTAAAGTACTGTCTGCCATCCAGATAACTCCCACACAACTAACTGAAAGCACAGACATATATAGTAATCATTTCACCCACCGCTGAATTACAGTATCCAGAACTGTGTAAAATGCATATTTACCCTATGCAATATTAGAGTCCAATGAGTGAAGACAAGGCCACATCCAGCTGAAATTATAGTGGGAATCCAAACTCCAGCCATCCAAGGTGCAGACTTCAAACACACAACAGTATGGGAACCTTGTATGCAAAGCAGATTGCTTGTAAGCAGATACCATGTTTGTGTAGTTTAAAACAGACCTCATTATTTTCACATAGTAAATCGAATGAATTGGTGAACTTTGTATTTTTAATGCAGTCCATTGCTTTATATTCCACCAGTTAGGTTGTTTCAGTAGATGAAACCTATCATTTTCCAAACAGTAGGCATTAATATGATGCCTACAGTGGTGTTTGTAACTAATGGTGCAGCTCATTAGCAAGTGCCCTCTATCATCTCCCTCATATACAGATATACAGACGCCCCCTGGGTTATGCAAACCCGACTTACGCAAAACTGCACTTACGGAAAAAGTTCCGTAAGCTAGAAATAAGAGTGTGTTTTTTTATTTTATTTTATTTTATTTTATTTTGAGTAATGGTCGGGTATATGTTTCCGACTTATGCAAAATTCGAGTTACGCAAGGCCTTCTGGAACGGAACGCTTGCGTAAGTTGGGGAGCATCTGTAAACACAATATTATATCTGTCTCTACACCGGGAAACTTACTGATATAGTTATACTAGTATAAATCCATGTGGACACTCCTATTCCAGAACAAACTAACCAGAAAATTAGTCCAATAAAAGATTTTACCTCACTCACACTGTCTCAGAAAAAGGGATCCATTCTGGAATCAGTGTGTCCACATGGGGAATTATACCAGTGTAACTATAGCAGTATAATTGTATCAGTATAGTTATGCTGGTAAATTTCCCCATGAAGACAAGCCCTAGATATAGTGCGTGTGTGTGTGTGTGTGTGTGTGTGTGTGTTTCTTTTTGTGGTTAGTCAAGCTTTTTTTTAATTGAACATCTTTGGAACTATTAGCAAATATCAGAAAACATGATGTTGCTGAAGTGTAAATTGTCCCTTATACAGATTAAACAATATTGCTATTAACCCCGTGAAATATTTTACTTCATTTTAGTGTGTTGCAATGGATTTTAAAAATACAGTGAACCTACTAAACACCAGTATTCATACAAGGCTTCATGCATAAGAACAGCCATACTGGGTCAGACCAAAGGTCCATCTAGCCCAGTATCCTGTCTTCTGACAGTGGCCAATGCCAGGTGCTCCGGAGGGAATGAACAGAACAAGTCATCATCAAGTGACCCATCCCCTGTCACGCATTCCCAGCTTCTCTCAAACAGAGTCTAGGGACACCATCCCTGCCCATCCTGTCTAGTAGCCATTGATAGACCTATCCTCCATGAATTTATCTAGTTCTTTTTTGAACCCTGTTAGAGTCTTGGCCTTCACAACATCCTCTGGCAAAGAATTACACAGGTTGACTATGTTGTTGTGTGAAGAAATACTTCATTTTGTTTGTTTTAAACCTGCTGCTTATTAATTTCATTTGGTGACCCTAGTTCTTGTGTTATGAGAAGGAGTACATAATACTTCCTTATTTACTTTCTCCACACCCGTCATGATTTTATAGACTTCTATCATATCCCCCCTCTGTTGTCTCTTTTCCAAGCTGAAAAGTCCCCGTCTTATTAATCTCTCCTCATACGGAAGCTGTTCCATACCCCTAATAATTTTTGTTGCCCTTGTCTGAACCTTTTCCAATTCTAATATATCTGTTTTGAGATGGGGCAACCACATCTGCACACAGTATTCAAAATGTGGGCGTACCATGGATTTATAGAGAGGCAATATGATATTTTCTGTCTTATCTATCCCTTAATGATTCCTAACATTCTTCCCTAAAGCTTACATATTACATTACTGTCATGTATGGTACTATAACATATACACATTCTCTAGTATCTGAATTAGCTAGTAGTGTACCTGGAAACAAAAAGTCATCAGGGAATATTTTCCTAGAAAATGTAATGTTATGTGCTTTATGTACATTACTGTAACTCCTGGACTATACAGAAGTATATACTCAATAGACTTCACATTCAGAACTGATACCGACAACCAGAAGGAGATGGAACTCTGGTACATGATAAAAATATAAGTATTACAGTCATTTAAAATGAAACTTCTGCATCTTTGGAAGTCAGCTGCCCAAAGGAGGAACTGCAGAAGTCTGAATCTGATTCTTGCTTTCTGACAGGTATTTTTTCAGTTGTACATACATCAAGTTCAGAATTCACCCTTACAGTCAGACCCCACAGGCACAGTGTGCTAGCAGTTACTGTGGGTGAATGGGGTAAAGTGAGGTAAAGCTGTCTCTCTGCTTGAACCTAGGAAATGCCCATCTCTGCAGTAACACATGGCCTCAAATATGATTTAAAGTCTTTGAAACCATATTTAATATATAACCATATGAAATAGCCTCCTGCTAAAAGCATTCAGGAACTCTTATTTGTGAAAACAATCCTCTTTGAACACAAAATAATAAAAAGCCTGATTCTTCTTTCCTTACCTGGCAAAACTCCCACTGAATTCACTGAATTCCCAGAGCTGGAGAAGAGCTATGTGTAGCTCAAAAGCTTGTCTCTTTCAGCAACAGAAGTTGATCTAATAAAAAATATTACCTCACCCATCTTGTCTCTCTAATATCCTGGGACCAACACGGCCACAACAACACTGCCTACATTGAATTCAGTTGTCATGTAAAATAAAGGCTTGTTACCAGGCGGAAATTGACACTCACCATAAATAAAAATATGTGAGGCATAATTCAGGCTCTAATCACTTGTAACTTTGACATTGGCTAGCAGACCATTATTGTGAGCAATTCAGACCAGTTGCAGCTATGTGCATTATAGCTGCCACTGGCAAGATTACACACAAAGCCTGGGACAGGCAGGCCAAATCTGTCTGTCACCTTCACTTTGTCATTTCCTGACTTTTGACCATTTAACTGTGCAACCTTATGGCCAGATTGTGTCTTTAAGGGCACCCAGTTCCAGGGGGAGAGCCACGAGTCCTTGTATGTCAGGTATCTTTTGTCATCAGTGTGCAAGGGGAGTGTGCATGCTGTATCACCCTTTAGGACAGCACAGTATGCTCTCCCCCATGTATCCAGTGCTGAGACAGTGGTTCTGTGGCTAGATACCCAGCAAGTGCTAGTAGAGGAAAGTCCCTGTGTGTTCTGGGGTGCTCCAGCACTACAGTTGGGGCAGGGCCTTGGGTAGGTGGGAGCACAAGTAGGGGGAAGGTTCCTTACACTCAGCCTCTACTCACCACTTATGCAAGGGTAAGGCACCGTCTGCCCCTCAGTGTTTTCTTATTGCAGTTTTTCTGTTGGAATTAATAAATAAGACCATTACAGTGCTAGAATATGGCTGCCCCCCTCTTTAATAAGGAGGGGTGGCCCTAGAAGCTCCAACCTCTAGCACGCTCCTTGATGTGAATTGAAATCTGCTCAAAATAAGGGAGGGTATTGCACTGTCTTTGTGAGATCCACCTCCGTTAAAGATGGGGGTAGTTATATTCTGTTCTATTTGATGACTATTAGATGCAGACCTTCAGAGTATTGATAAGCTGCCAATGTGTCCCTGAGCTGGCTAGAACTGGGGGAGGGGGGAGCCTTAGTCTCAGCCTGTGCCATTGATCAAAGAAGGTAAGGGCAGAGAACCCTCCACAAGAAAAATACATTGGTTGGCGGACAGCAATTTCCACAACTCATCTCCCTGCAAAGTTCATGGGTGTATCCCCATAACAAGTGCAAGTTTAGATTGATAAGCTAGGCATTTTCCTTGTGCATTAGGGACCATTCATTGTTTTCATCAAGAGCTCAAAAATACGCTAGAGAGAAGAGAGGAGCAAATGTGATGTATATTTTCAGCATCAAAAGTGCTGGAAGTACTTGTCTGCCATGATATCATCGTTTCTTGGCTTGGTAAACTGTACACATCAGATGAGGCCTAAAGAAGTAAGGGAGTGGAAATAAGAGGACTCTTTGCACTCTTAAAAAAAAATGTGGCAGAAATAAAAACAATCTGGGTTTTTGAACACTGCAAACTGCGCGTTTTTATTCTAATTTTAGCCAGAACAATGGGGCATCTGATAAAGGGATTAAATCTGCTCATCCACCACTGTGACACTAGCATGCACAAATGGGCCATGACCTCTCCAATTGTTATTAGCAAACTTTTTGTCTGGCTGCAGAGACTATAACAGCCAAATTCATCCCTGGTGTAGCTCAAAGTCAGTGGAATTACGTAAGGGATGGACGTGCCCCTAAATGTCTTTGTGTCACTGTGACTATATGGCATGGGAAGCATCCAACCGCAGTCAGAGTGATTTTATTCTCCTTGCTTGATAGTTGTCTCAGTCCTGACCACCAGCTACTTTTTTTTTTTTTTTAATCCAGTGCTTGAACTGGTCAGTGCTGGGTACCGAGGATTATGTTATAGCCACACTTATTCATTGCTGCTGGTTGAAAACAGGGGAAGGGTCTGAGGAAGAGAGGTCAAGGTCCAGAGAGGAGAGGCCGGAAAAAAAAAAAGGTGGAATCAGGCTGGTCATTCCCCCATCCATTTGAACAATGCTATAACTTTGTATCCTAAATGGACAATGCACTTAGCCAAGGTAGCAGGGAGTTTTAGCAGCACAGAGAACATTTAGGATTTGTATACACTGGCAGAGTTACTCACCAGCAGTTACATCGCCGCTCAGAGAGCGCTAAAGGGAAAGCGCTGTTGTGTGTTCACACTGTCAGCTGCCTGCGCGATAGCATGTTCACACTTGTGGCACTTGCGTGGTATTTGGAGCAGTGCACTCTGGGCAGCTATCCCACAGAGCATCTCTTCCTCTTCTGCTGCTAAGAGTTGTGGGAAGGCGGAGGGGGTCGTGGGGCATCCTGGGTCCTGTCCCAATGCCCCGTGATGCATTGCTTCACATCCCAGCAATCCCTGTGCTTCTGTCCGCATTTGGCATCATCTTTCAACGGTATGTGTACTGCGCGCTCTGCCTCTTCAGTCTGTAGGAACGGATCCCACACTGTTGACCAGCATGCTGCTTGCTCTGACTAACACGTCACGAGTGGCAGTGAAGTTATTCCTTAAACTACAAAGGCAAGAGGAGGGCGACATTGATCTTGCCACGCGTAGTAGCTACGACACGAGATTGCTTGTGGCATTCACGGAGGTGCTGACCACAGTGGAACGCTGTTTTGGGGCTCAGGAAACAAGCACTGAGTGGTGGGATCACATTGTCATGCACGTCAGGGATGACGAGCAGTGGCTTCAGAACTTTTGGATGAGGAGAGCCACATTCAGGGGTTTGTGTGATGAGCTCGCCCCAGCCCTGTGGTGCAAGGACACTAGAATGAGAGCTGCCTTGTCGTTGGAGAAGCGTGTGGCGATTGCACTGTGGAAGCTGGATACTCCAAACTGCTACTGATCAGTCGCTAATCAGTTCGGACTGGAAAAGTTGACTGTTGGACGCGTGTTGACAGAGTGTGCAGGGCCATTAATCACATCCTGCTCTGAAAGACCGTTACTCTGGGCAACGTGTGTGACATTGTGAATGGTTTGCACAAATGGGCTTCCCTAACTATAGTGGGGTGATAGATGGCACGCATATTCCAATTCTGGCACCAGACCATCTAACCACCGAGTACATTAATCGGAAGGGTAATTTCTCTATGGGTCTCCAGGTGCTTGTGGATCACTGTGGGCGTTTCACGGACACTAATGCAAGCTGGTCCTGAAAAGTGCATGACACACACATCTTTCGGAACACTGGCCTGTTCAGGAAGCTGCAAGCAGGGACTTTCTTCCCGGACCAGAAGATCACCGTAGGGGAAGTCAAAATGCTTATTGTGATCCTGGGAGACCCTGCCTACCCCTTAATGCTGTGGCTTAAGAAGCCATACATGGGGCATCTTGACAGCAGCAAGGAGCGGTTCAACAACAGGCTGAGCAAGTGCAGAATGACTGTTGAGTGTGCTTTTGGCTCTTTAAAGGCCTGCTGGCACTGCCTACATGGGAGGCTGGACCTGGCCCATGAGAATATTCCTATGCTTATAGCCGCAAGCTGTATACTCTATAATATTTGTGAAGGGAAGGGTGAAAGCTTCACTAAGGGCTGGACCGCTGAGGCTCAGCGCCTGGAGGCTGAATTTGAACAACCAGTGACCAGGGCTATTAGAGAGGTGCAGCGCGGGGCCATAAGGATCAGGGATGCCTTGAAGCAGCAATTTGAAGCTGCAATCCACTAATATTTGTTGCTATGCTCAGGAGTGAAGCGCTTGTAATGCTAGGAGGTGATTGTGATTGGTGCAGATGATGCACTATGAAGGTTTGAGAAAATTGCCTGTTGCTTTGCAGGGCTCTGTTTGCTTTCAATTAATGGAATAAAGATTGCTTTCAAACCAAAACAATTCTTTTATTAAAAAACATCAACTGGAGGAGAGAGACAAACAAAAAAACACATCAGCACTGTGGGGGATGGGGGAATAGAGGGTCCCAAGAGGAGGTGGGATCCCAGGACGGTTAAAGATTTGTGTATGTCCAGGTATCACATACAACCTTGTCCTTTGGAGTACAGTGCAGCGGGTACTGTATTTCTGTAGGGCTAAACTGCAGAGGCACAGGTGTTGAGTGCAGTAGTACTGGGAGTCTGCAGGGCTGGACTGTGACAGGGCAGGAGTGGAATGCAGTGGGTACTGACAAGCCAGGAGGTTGACAAAAGTGTGTTGGCGGTGTGTGGGGGGCGCATGGGAAAGCGTTTTGTGACAGTGGCTGCAGGGGAGGACAGGCATGGAGCTGCTCAGTTTGCAGTGCTAGTAGCACATGGATCGTGTCCGCTTGGCGCTCCATAACTTTTAAGAGCCGCTCCGTGGCTTCGTTCTGGTGCCCTGCGTTCTCCTTTCAGTCCCTCTTCTCACTGTCCTGCTACTCCTTCAATTCTTGTTTTTTGGCCGCGGAGTGCATTGTGACATCATGCAGAAAGTCCTCTTTGGTTCTTTGTGGCCACTTTCTAATTCTGCGCAGCCGTTCAGCTGGTGATAAGAAAGAGAGAGGCTGGGCTCCCAAGGTCATCTCTGTGAAGCCAAAATGCAACATTTTGCAGAAGCAATATTGGTTGCAACACACAGACCACTGATTCAGTGATTTAAAACACAGCCAGTATTCACATACCTGTCACTAACTGGCTGACCCCAGGCAAGCACACATGAGCCACAAGACGCCCAAAATGGTGAGACACTGCAGGGGCACGGGAAATCAGTGTTCCAGGACTGTACTGTATACTGAGCACACGTGGAGAGCCAGCAATTTATAATCATTACTGTCCCCACATTTTCCACAGGCTGTTTATTATGGAATATATCTCACTGCTGAGGGTGAGCAGGGAATCAAAGGAAGGTCTTCTCCAAGACTGCGGCTTCCGCCCTGGCCCTTACGTAGCTCAACTGCATGCAGTAATGGTTCCCCCCCACCCCCCCCAGAGATGGCAGAGTGGCGTGGGAAAGTTACCGTTAATGGGGCAAGAAACAAAGCAGCTCTGCCAAAGAACCTGCGGCAGCGGATTGCCCAGTATCTCCACTAGAGTTTCCTGGAGATCTCTGAGGCAGATTCCTGGGAAGTGAGGGAGTCAATCAACACCCTGTTCTGCTGCTCAGACTAGGCATGTGGTGATACGCACATCATACAGATACAATCCTGCTTTCTGCAACCCTCCTGCCCCCAACAACTCGCTTCAGCGATTCCCAACATGAAATCCACTTACCAGGGGCCTCTTCTCCTGTTTGCGCTTCGCCAACATCTGACAATTGTGACTGGCTAGCCTCCTCCGGCGTAGAAAAGAACTCCTGACTGCATGCATCTCTGACGTCTGAGTCATCCTCTGCCTCTGGGTCCCCCTCCACATCCTCATCCAAGATTTCCTCCTCCTGGCTTGGTCCACTCTCGACTGGCATGCGAGCCACCAAAGTATCCACAGTGCTGTAGGTTTCATAATTCCTACGTCTGGAGCACAGCTGGGACTGGACAGCCTCCTCTTCCCAAATGCTGATGAGGTCCAGCAGCTTGGCACTGCTCCAAGCGGGGGATCACCAGGGTGTGTGGAGCAGGCATAGTCACCTGGAAAGATGTGCTGAGACCACTGCACGTGTCACCGAGCAAACAGGAAGGGGACTTTCAAAATTCCAAAGGAATTTACAGGATGGGGATGATGGTTGGTCCCCTGCGGCTGGGCAGTAGAGTTCAAACCGATGACCAGAGAGGCAAGAACAGGCATTGTGGGACACCTCCCGGAGGCCAATTGCAGCGCTGTAATCAACCAGGGTCTCTACACTGGCACTGCAGCGCTGTATCCCCGGCGCAGAAAGCTCTACACCTCGTGTCGAGGTGGGTTTTTTACAGCGCTGCAACTGCACAGTTTCTGCGCACTAAGTGGCTTGGCAGTGTGCTCACCTCGAGAGTTAGAGCACAGAAAGCTGCTTTACTGTGCAGAAACTAACCAGTGTAGACAAGGCCTTAGATCATCCACAACTCTGTCTGTTTGCATGACTTACAAAAAACTAAAAATGATTTTTGGGTTGTGAACCAGAAGAAGATCCAGATACAAAACATACCAATTGAAAAATGCCAACCTGGGCAGTATGTAAATGCCATAGACAATGTTATTCATTCTAATTTGTGTGAATATCAGAGTCAAAATGAACCTAGAACTGACTCATTGTAAAAATGCTTTTGAAAATCTGCTGGCAAAGGCAAATAACATGAATTTTGCCATAATATTTTTTTGAAAGCTTGCTGAGGTGCCTGCTTCTCTGATTTGACCCTGTCTAACATCTAAACTGTAGGGCTACAAAGTCTGGCTGATATGGCTAAAATAGCCAGAGAGAATTCATTTACTTTGGCAAATCTTGTACATATTGAAATTAGCAAGCAAGTTGAACGTTTAAAGAGAAACTTATAGAGAAATTAATTTGCAATTTATAGAACTAGATGCACCTAAAAGACCAATTACCCAGTTACTGGATCTTTGCTAATGATAATGCTTAATGCTTTTCATTTTCAAGCTGCTTTGCAAACATTAACTATAATTAATCCTCATAACACTTCTATTGGAGAGGAAGCATTACTGTGTGTCCTTGTTTCATTAATAGGGAAACGGAGACAGCAATTAAATGACGTGACAAAGGTCACAGAGAAAGCCAATGTCAGAGCTGGGTTCCTAGGTCACAGTCCTGTGCTCAGACGACAAGTTCCAGTTAGCTAAGTACAATGTTTTCATTTGGTTACTTGTGATTTTATTACATTTGATATTTTTAACCATCTTAAATGTGGCCGCTATGGCTATGTATTCACTGCAAAGAGGATTTTTCCCCCCTGATGTTGTTAGTCATGGTCAACACTATACATGCCCCACCTGGGATTAACATCCATTAGCTACATCAAGTTAACTATAGTGTCTTGGCTCCACTGGGATTTTACACTGATAGCTATCTCAGATTAGTTATCTCAGTGTAAAACATACACCTTCTTTTGCAGTGAAGACATAGGGCTAGTCTATGCTAGAAGCTGTAGCACATCTAGTGACGACACTCTATGCTGACGGGAGAGAGCTCTCCCACTGGCATAAATTACTCTACCGCCGCAAGAGGCAGTAGCTATGTCGGTGGGACGTGGGACAGTGTCTCCCACTGCGCCGACATGGCACTGTCCACACCGGTGCTTAGGTCGGTGTAACTTGCGTAGCTCAGGCGGTGGCTTTTTCACACTCCTGAGCAACGTAAGTTATATCGACATAAGTGGTAGTGTAGACCTGCTCACAGCCAAATGTTCAGGCTCTGTTGATCTCAGTATTAGAAAAGTGAGACTGCAGATGTAGACTACAACCTCTAGTTACAGTGTTGTGCTCCCACAACTAGAGACCGAAATACATAGCTCCTCTGCTGCTCGCAGGACACAGGGAGCGTGTAATTTGCTGAGAGGGCTTCTCTAAGAAATGATAAACCAAGACTTCAGTAGATGGAACAAACAAACTTACAATGAAAGCTGCAGAACCTTTTTTCAACACATTTTTATAGCACCTACAGGCCGCAACCAAGCTTGGGTCCCCATTGTTCTCCGTTCTGTACAGATGTATAATGAATGAGAGACCATCCCTGCCCAAGAGCTTGCAATCTACATTTAAAGGCAGGTTAAAAATAATAATAAATGGTTTGAATGAAGCCCCCCGCATCTGATGGGTGCTTGGCAGCCTATGTGAAATGAGTTTCAAATTCATTTGCAGGGCAGTCCCTCCAGCTCAGGTTTGAAGTACAATGCACTGCTGGGGAAGCTTGCACTGTTGCCATCTATTTGTGCCATACTGTATCTATGCAAAATAAAGAACTTAAGTCTGATACAGTTCTGTCCAAGAGCACTAAAATTCATTCACACACACACAAAACTGTATGTACTGAAAGTTGACCTACACACAAAGCATTTTAATAAATAAAAGACAGTAATGCAACGTCAGTGGTTCTTGTCCTCTCATTTCATTAAAGCACAGAATGTAGATCCACGATATTAAACAATTAATATGCCACTTGGTACAGGGCGAACAGGTCAGTCAAAACAGGGAAACATTCAGAGACCAAAAGAGGCTCTTTTACTACAAATGCCACTCCTGCCTTCGGCATTGCTTGTCCTTTTCACTTTAGAAGCACTACTTCCAGCAGGTTACTTCTGAAAAGGATGCTGCAGCAGCTTGGCTGATTCAGCAACAGAATTCCCAGAACAATCACTTTTCGGAAGTAACACTGTCAGCAATGACGTTGCTGCATGAAGGCTCAGAGAGCACGGCAATGAGCACGGTGTACGTGATACATCCGCTCACAACTGGGCAGTAACATCGTCCTGAAGTGCACACACGTCACTAAAGTTTTATCTTTTGTGAATTTAGTTCTGGTGAACTGTCCCAGATTCTGTGCCCTAGAGTGAAATCCTCTGGAACCACAAAAGAAGGAAATCACAGAAATTAGCAATGCAAGTTTCCTTGACAGTGCTAATGGGCCCCCTCCCTGTCAGGGGATGTACCTACTTGTATCATGTCCAGGTAATCTTTAACTTATTTGCTGAAACTACCAACAAGTGGGTCAGTGGCCCACTCAAGAGTGAGGTTTTGGTGATGTGGATGGACATCTATCCATTAGGGAATGGATTGAAAACATTTCCCATAAACCAGTAACTGTTAACAGTTTTTGGTCACTATAGTACTAGGCTGAATTCTAACCTGTGACCTAGAGATTAAAGTCTTTGTTCAGTTACCAGTCCCTCAAGCCATATGCTACTCCCCCCAAATATTTTTAAAATTACTCATATTATTACTTAAGTGCCAACAATGTATTGGCCCTGTACAGGACCCAGATAAGGAGCTTCTGCCCCATGGAATTTACAGTCCTTGTCTAGATTAGAAAGACCAATAGATTGATCTGTTCCATTGCTGGGAAGTACGTAGCTATGTAAAATTTTCTCTCATTGACATTCTTCTGATTCCAACTCAAGAGTACTTCTGCATCAACCTTAGCTCCATTAATTGACTGCCAATGTGAACACTTTTCACTTCCAGGGTAAATACAGGGCATGCTAGGAGACCCAGAGTAAGGTATTAATTTAAACAATGCCTCCTCTCTCCCCTTTCTCTCTCTTCTCCTCTTATAAAGTTGGTGTGGAAAAGGCATTTAGCTAATGCGGAGTATATAAATTATTGCTTTGCAAAGCACTTTAAGATTCAGTGATTGTAATGAGCAATTTAAATGCCAGCTCAATGCAATATTTATAGAGAGACAGATAATTACTAACTCCACTAAAAATTAAAAAGAATTATTTTAAAAGGACAGTGTGAATAAATGACCTCAAGAATTATGCAACAGAACTAAATATACTTGAGAGACCTTGGTCAAATTGCTTTATTTAGAAATAAGATGAGCTTGTTTTATGCCCATCTTGAGTATAATTCACAGATGACTAAGAGAAATATTTGACAAAAGGAACAAGACAGAACAAAATGCTAGACTGGATCAATAATAGCTATTAATGCGGTATGGGTATAGATACAGAAATAAGGGAATTAAAGATAGTGGTCTGAGAAAGGAACTGGGGCTCAGCTGCTCCCCTGATGTAAATCCACATAGCTCAATTAACTTTCATAGAGCTACTCTGATTGACACCCACTGAGGAGCTGGCCCTGGGACTCAGAAGTACTGGATGTTGTTTACAACTCCGTCAACAATTTGCTGTATGACTTTGGGCAAGTCACGAGCCTCAAATTTTCAAAGTGGCCAGAATTTTGGATGCCAAAGATTTTCAGTGACCAACTTGAAGCTTGATCTTCAAAAGTTCTGAGCACCCAGAACTCCAAATAAAGACACTGTTAAATGAGTATTATCTCACACGAATGTGGTGAGGTTTCACTCATATATGTTTGTTTTAATATTGCTTGAAAAGTGATTCATATTTTCATGTTGTGATCCCAATGTTTTAACAAAGAGCTCCCACAAAACTGTCCCCTAGAGGCTGTGCACCAAGGATGCATGCCCTTACAGAAAGGAAATCTGAGGGAATAGGGATCTATTCATTTGTTATCTCATAAACAAAAATGCTTTCTTTTAACTTGAGCCGAGGAAGGAGGCAATGCCACTTGCCAAACAAACGGTAGGCGGCACTTTGATGGGAATGTTTATGCATAGCTCCTGAAATATTTAGATAGTATATTGTTGTGTCCAGTTTGCACAACAATTTGATGTAGGTGTGGGGATGAAGAAGTCGTAGGGGTGGCATGAGTCTATCCCTCCCTAGTAAGTGTTTTAATAGTACCTGCCATTTGGTGAAGCCTGGTCTGTTCCAAAGTTTAAAAAAAAAATGCTTTCCAGGAGTAGTTTTACAAGCCCACTGAGATGTGTTAGCAAAGTCCAGAGAAGGGATGGGCACCTCTAACACAAGGAAATCATCCAACCTTCTTTTCAATTTGGTGATCCAGAATATTTTTCAAGGTGCTTGCATGAGCCACCAGAACCCCCCCTCCAGCACATGACAGACACCAGTACAAAGTATTATAATTAAAAAGTACAAAACCCAAAAGGACCTATATTGCCCTTCTGAGGAACTACTTGCATACTTGTGAATTTTCCTAAAGGTCTGTAGCTGGCACAAGAGCTTATTGAATGATTGTCTGCTTTTTGGTAAACCCACCATTACAAACGTAGATGAGGGTGACAATTCACACAGTGAGCTCCCTATTCATTTATTTACCCGCATCAGCATCTACTCTTATAGTAACTGTGAATAGCATTATCTGATGAGTAATTTATGTTGGGAACAGCTGATCATAAACCAAATTATTTGACCAAGCTCTCTAAACAATAGTTACAATAAATGTCAGATGTTGTAAATAAGATTAATATTACTTTATGCAGGATTCTCGGTCACGTAACAAGGTTTAATGCTAGCTTTTGGGAGTCTAGTGTTTCAGCCAAACAGTGATTATCATTTGGATAATAGTGTTTTTAGTTAGCAAGACATTCAGTGCTATTTCTCCTGCCAAATAACAGTTGAAGGCCAGCACGTAATGGGCCTGATTTACAGAGGTGCTGCGTGAGCACTTGCAGCTCCCATTTACTTCAACTGGGGTTGTGGTTGCTTAGCACACCTGAAAATCAGGCTTAGTATGTTTTTAAAGAGAAATGTAAAAAGCACTTTTCAAGAACTACAAGGAATCAAAGATTTGGTATATCCACACATCCTCAGTAATTCTTTTGAGGCAATATATCTCCTCCAAGAAAATGCAAGATCAGGCATAAATATTACTGTTTCTTGGATTCTAATAATGTCTTTGGAACCCAAAATAAATATACTGTTTGCGAACAGGGGCTGCTAACAGGGAGTTTCGCAAGGGAGTTCTCCAGGTGAAGGAGGAGCAATACAGCACCCTTTTGGGGACCGTGTGCTGTGGCTGACAGTTGGAAGCTGTGAGCTTCAAAGGAAGGTTTGAAACCAGGAAGCCTCTGGTAATTGGCTGAGCCTTAATCAGTGGGCGGGGCATTCATACAGGCCAGGGCTTTATAAAGCAGCGCACAAGCGACCAGGGAGCGTTTGCGAACAGGGGCTGCTAACAGGGAGTTTCGCAAGGGAGTTTCGCAAGGGAGTTTGGAAGGGGAGTGGGAAGGGGCGAGGGTCCCTTGCCGGTTCTATCTGTTTTCCCTTTATTCCCCTTAAAACTTTAAACTTCTTGCTTAAACAACCCTTTCAGTGGACAGGGGGCTGCAGACGGGAGTTTGACAGAGGGAGGCTTACGATGGTTAGGAAGACCCGCAACACCTGTGCCAGCACTGCTTCTGTCTCCTCCACCTGCGCCTGTAGCCAGACAGAGCGCCTGAGCATGGATGCTTCTACCCAGATCCTGGTGTGGTTTTGCAGAGACTGTAACTTGCAATTTCCACTTACTGATATCCAGGCTGAGGGGACCATCCAATGTGAAAGGTGCCTGCTGGTGGAATCTCTCAGGCAGCAGGTGGGAGAGCTACAGGAGGAGGTGGCTAGGTTGAGAAGCATCCGAATCCACGAGCAATTCCTGGACAGTGTCCATGTGGAGACAGCTGAGGTAGCTGTCCCAGGACACAGGACTGCTGATACACCACTGGTGGAGGAGGAGATGGCTCAGGGTGGACACTGGCAGCTGGTTACTTCTGGCAGCAGGCAGTGCTCCACCCCTGCTCCGAACCCTCCCGCTGTGGTAATAGGTAACCGTTATGCTCTTCTTGATACAGGAAAGAAGGCATCACCCCCTACAGTAAAGGAGGAGAAGCCTCGTACCCCTAAGGCTGGGAGGTCTGCTGCCACCACTGCGAATAGGAAACGTAGGGTAGTGGTGGTCGGAGACTCTCTGCTGAGGGGGACGGAGGCGCCCATCTGTCGCCCTGACGTTTCATCTCGGGAGGTATGCTGCCTGCCGGGAGCCCGTATCCGAGACGTTACGGAGGCATTGTCAAGGATTATCCAGCCCTCTGACTACTACCCCATGCTACTCATCCATGTGGGCACAAATGATACTGCGCGGTGTGACACTGAGCGGATCAAGAGTGACTACAGGGCTCTGGGAGTACGGGTGAAGGAGTTTGGAGCGCAGGTGGTATTCTCTTCGATTCTTCCTGTCAAAGGTAGGGGCCCGGGCAGAGACAGATGCATCATGGAGGTGAATGCCTGGCTGCGAAGATGGTGTCGCCAGGAGGGCTTTGGCTTCCTAGACCACGGGATGCTATTTGAGGAAGGACTGCTAGGCAGAGATGGTGTTCACCTTTCGAGGAGGGGAAAGACCCTATTTGGACACAGACTGGCTAACCTAGTGAGGAGGGCTTTAAACTAGGTTCGACGGGGACAGGTGAGCAAAGCCCGCAGGTAAGTGGGGAACATGGAGACCTGGGAGATGGGTCGGAGACGAGAGGGAGTGTGGGCTATATTGGCAGAGAGAAAGGAGGGTCAGAACAAAACCGGGAGGAAAGATCAAACCAGTATCTTAGATGCCTATATACAAATGCGAGAAGTATGGGTAATAAGCAGGAAGAACTGGAAGTGCTAATAAATAAATACAACTATGACATTGTTGGCATCACTGAAACTTGGTGGGATAATACACATGATTGGAATGTTGGTGTGGATGGATACAGCTTGCTCAGGAAGGATAGACAGGGGAAAAAGGGAGGAGGTGTTGCCTTATATATTAAAAATGTACACACTTGGACTGAGGTAGAGATGGACATAGGAGACGGAAGTGTTGAGAGTCTCTGGGTTAGGCTAAAAGGGGTAAATAACAAGGGTGATGTCATGCTAGGAGTCTACTACAGGCCACCTAACCAGGCGGAAGAGGTGGATGAGGCTTTTTTTAAACAACTAACAAAATCATCCAAAGCCCAAGATTTGGTGGTGATGGGGGACTTCAACTATCCGGATATATGTTGGGAAAATAACACAGCGGGGCACAGACTATCCAACAAATTCTTGGACTGCATTGCAGACAACTTTTTATTTCAGAAGGTTGAAAAAGCTACTAGGGGTGAAGCTGTTCTAGACTTGATTTTAACAAATAGGGAGGAACTCGTTGAGAATTTGAAAGTAGAAGGCAGCTTGGGTGAAAGTGATCATGAAATCATAGAGTTTGCAATTCTAAGGAAGGGTAGAAGGGAGAACAGCAAAATAGAGACAATGGATTTCAGGAAGGCGGATTTTGGTAAGCTCAGAGAGCTGATAGGTAAGGTCCCATGGGAATCAAGACTGAGGGGAAAAACAACTGAGGAGAGCTGGCAGTTTTTCAAAGGGACACTGTTAAGGGCCCAAAAGCAAGCTATTCCGCTGGTTAGGAAAGATAGAAAATGTGGCAAAAGACCACCTTGGCTTAACCACGAGATCTTGCATGATCTAAAAAATAAAAAGGAGTCATATAAAAAATGGAAACTAGGACAGATATCAAAGGATGAATATAGGCAAACAACACAGGAATGCAGGGGCAAGATTAGAAAGGCAAAGGCACAAAATGAGCTCAAACTAGCTAAGGGAATAAAGGGGAACAAGAAGACTTTTTATCAATACATTAGAAGCAAGAGGAAGACCAAAGACAGGGTAGGCCCACTGCTTAGTGAAGAGGGAGAAACAGTAACAGGAAACTTGGAAATGGCAGAGATGCTTAATGACTTCTTTGTTTCGGTCTTCACCGAGAAGTCTGAAGGAATGCCTAACCTAGTGAATGCTAATGGGAAGGGGGTAGGTTTAGCAGATAAAATAAAAAAAGAACAAGTTAAAAATCACTTAGAAAAGTTAGATGCCTGCAAGTCACCAGGGCCTGATGAAATGCATCCTAGAATACTCAAGGAGCTAATAGAGGAGGTATCTGAGCCTCTAGCTATTATCTTTGGAAAATCATGGGAGACGGGAGAGATTCCAGAAGACTGGAAAAGGGCAAATATAGTGCCCATCTATAAAAAGGGAAATAAAAACAACCCAGGAAACTACAGACCAGTTAGTTTAACTTCTGTGCCAGGGAAGATAATGGAGCAAGTAATTAAGGAAATCATCTGCAAACACTTGGAAGGTGGTAAGGTGATAGGGAACAGCCAGCATGGATTTGTAAAGAACAAATCATGTCAAACCAATCTGATAGCTTTCTTCGATAGGATAACGAGTCTTGTGGATAAGGGAGAAGCTGTGGATGTGGTATACCTAGACTTTAGTAAGGCATTTGATACGGTCTCGCATGATATTCTTATCGACAAACTAGGCAAATACAATTTAGATGGGGCTACTATAAGGTGGGTGCATAACTGGCTGGATAACCGTACTCAGAGAGTTGTTATTAATGGTTCCCAATCCTGCTGGAAAGGCATAACGAGTGGGGTTCCGCAGGGGTCTGTTTTGGGACCGGCTCTGTTCAATATCTTCATTAACGACTTAGATATTGGTATAGAAAGTACGATTATTAAGTTTGCGGATGATACCAAACTGGGAGGGATTGCAACTGCTTTGGAGGACAGGGTCATAATTCAAAATGATCTGGACAAATTGGAGAAATGGTCTGAGTTAAACAGGATGAAGTTTAACAAAGACAAATGCAAAGTGCTCCACTTAGGAAGAAAAAATCAGTTTCACACATACAGAATGGGAAGAGACTGTCTAGGAAGGAGTACGGCAGAAAGGGATCTAGGGGTTATAGTGGACCACAAGCTAAATATGAGTCAACAGTGTGATGCTGTTGCAAAAAAAGCAAACGTGATTCTGGGATGTATTAACAGGTGTGTTGTGAGCAAGACACGAGAAGTCATTCTTCCGCTCTACTCTGCTCTGGTTAGGCCTCAGCTGGAGTATTGTGTCCAGTTCTGGGCACCGCATTTCAAGAAAGATGTGGAGAAATTGGAAAGGGTCCAGAGAAGAGCAACAAGAATGATTAAAGGTCTTGAGAACATGACCTATGAAGCAAGGCTGAAAGAATTGGGTTTGTTTAGTTTGGAAAAGAGAAGACTGAGAGGGGACATGATAGCAGTTTTCAGGTATCTAAAAGGGTGTCATAAGGAGGAGGGAGAAAACTTGTTCACCTTAGCCTCTGAGGATAGAACAAGAAGCAATGGGCTTAAACTGCAGCAAGGGAGGTCTAGGTTGGACATTAGGAAAAAGTTCCTAACTGTCAGGGTGGTTAAACACTGGAATAAATTGCCTAGGGAGGTTGTGAAATCTCCATCTCTGGAGATATTTAAGAGTAGGTTAGATAAATGTCTATCAGGGATGGTCTAGACAGTATTTGGTCCTGCCATGCGGGCAGGGGACTGGACTCGATGACCTCTCGAGGTCCCTTCCAGTCCTAGAATCTATGAATCTATACTCTAGTCATATAATATACCTGACAGCTATTTATTACATTATTCTCTACAAACAAGGTGTTCTCTCACGTATTGTGTTCTTAAACAATTAAGGTAATTAAGAAAAAATACAAAATTAATGGAGCAAGATAATGTATTCCAAGTTGTAATTATTATATTTACTCCATTAATTAAAAGGCAAGTTAATAAGAGAACATTAAAGCCACAAGATTAAGCACTCAGACAGTGCCAAAGTTAAGGTTGCATGTGCAATTAGAACTCTTTCCCTCTGCATGTGTTCATTTTGATAGTCTTTAAATACCTGATCACATACTATTTTTCAAGTACTATAATATCACACATCTTTCTACAGCCTTAAGATACACATAGCATTTTCTAGTACAGTATATATGTCAAACAAAAGAGATTATGAAAATGTTTTACATACAAGATATGCAGTGAATACTGAGCCTTTGCCGTATTCACAGTGAACGAGGCAAGCTTTTTACAGGATACAGAAGGCTGCAGAAAGAATTGCCTGATATGTTGTATTACTTGAAATATAGAATGTGACTAAAGCTGTATATTTATTTTGCATACCTACTGGGGGCAGGCTTCAGGCTGCATATGGCCTGACTTTTGAGCACTTACCAATACATCTTTCTTGTTCTCTTTACTTTCTCTTCCAGCAGACACCAGGCCTGGCGACCTTCTGTCCAACAGATGGAAGTTTCACAAAGTTATGAGAAACTCAAAACTGGAGCTTAGAGAGTACATCTTTAGGCAACCTTAACTGTAGCTGTCATTAGCACCACAGCTATAGCATAGCACCTTTCATCCCAAAGAATACCAGTGTTTTATACAAATTACCCAATATATGAAATGCAGCTGTGTCTTGAATGAAACACAGAAGTTATTCAACAGTGCAGAGTAACACCACACAACAGTTTAGCAGAGGAAGAATACAGGGCTATCCTCTGATCCTAGTAGGCTGTATTACAGTGCTCCGGCAGCATAAAGCAATATTAAAACTGGCAGATCCTGCCACGTGTGTAGGGGAATCTCTGGGTGGCGCAGAAGTACTGTAGTGGTTCCGATGCCAACCCCCTCTCAGCTCCTGATGCGGGGGGGAGGGGAGCTAGGTTAAAAAGGAGCTTAGTCAGGTGGTCCTCAAGCCCTAGTGATTCCCAGTTGCCAGAATGGCTCCTTAGAACCATGGACAGCCAGTGTAGCTGCCCCCAGGACTAATCTGGCAAGCAGACTAAAATCCATCTTTGTCCCACTCCTGAGCTGTGCTGCTGAGCAGAGCTCAACTGAAGTTCAGTATCTGGACTACAGTATTTAGTTGAACTACAGGGAAAATGTAGGTAGACAGAATACAATTACCCCAAAAGATCATCAGGGTTAAACGTGCCTACTCTTGTGAAAGATGCCACAAGATCTTTAAATGCCTTTGTTTTACATCACCTCCAACAGCACAGTGCTTATTAAGGGCTTGTTTATGTGGGGAAATTGATTGAAATAGCTATAATCTGCAATAACTATTCCAATCAATTTCCTCGTGTAGACTAGCCCTAATACAATGCCAGGGCATTCATGTAATACTGACTCTGAGGGAAGACTGTCACTAAATCATCCAATGCAGCATCCTGGCTCTTCCCCTTTGAGATCTTCCATTCAAATATGGATAAGGCCCAATCCTGCTTAACTTGGCAAGATCACAGCCCAAGCAGTAACTGCTGCTAGCCAGATGCTGTACCATAAATTTTAAAACAAAGAAATGGAAATAGGAAATGACAAGTTTCTACCTGAATACAAGACACAGTTTTATCCCCAATTTAAATTTACAGGGGTAAAGGCTCAGAGACTTTAGAAACACATGTAGCCAGACAGCTCTTAAGTAACTAATCATCAGTACAGTCTCAAAGACGTAATACCATAAGACGAGGTGGGCAAACTACGACCTGCGGGCCACATCCAGCCCGCGGGCCCATCCTGCCCGGCCCCTGAGCTCCTGCCCCGGAAGGCTAGCCCCCGACTCCTCCCCTGCTGTCCCCCCACAGCCTCAACTCATTCGCTCCGCCACCGGCGCAATGCTCTGGGCGGTGGGGCTGTGAGCTCCTGGGGAAGCGCAGCTGCAGAGCCTGGCCTGACCCGGTGCTCTGTGCTGCGCGGTGGTGGCAGCATGGCCCGGCTCCAGCCGGCGGCACGGCTGTAGCGCCGCCAGCCACAGGTGCTCCAGGCAGCGCAGTAATGGGGGCATGGAGCAGGGGGGGTTGGATAGAGGGCAGGGGAGTTCGGGGTGGTGGTCAGGGGATGGTGGTGTGGACAGGGGGCAGGGCGGTCGGGGGGGGCTAGAGGGTTGAATGGGGGCAGGGGTCCCGGGGGGGGCCCATCAGGAATGAGAGGAGGGGTTGGATGGGGCGGTGGGGTTCTGGGGGTGGTCAGGGGACAGGGAGCGGGGCTGTGTGGATGAGGCAGGGGTTACCGGGAGGGCCGTCAGGGAACAGGTGGGGTTGGATGGGGCAGGAGTCCCGGGGGAAGGAGGCAGATAGGAGGTGGGGGCCGGGTCACGACCCCCTCCCCTAACTGGCCTTCCATACAATTTCCGAAACCCGATGTGGCCCTCAGGCCAAAAAGTTTGCCCGCCCCTGCCATAAGAAGTCAATTGGGGAGGAGGGAGTGAACTGGAGTCTAGCAACCATAAAGAAAGAAATGTTCCTGGTTAGTTCCCAAGTAAACACAAGGGAAAAAAGCCTGATATAACCTTTATTAGATTAAGGATGGATGCTTTGCAGCAACTTTGTGGGTCACAGTCACAGCTGGGTCCCAGAATAAGAAGTCATGTCTGAAGCCAAGGACAAGTAGATCCAAAGGGTTTCTTCAGATTTAAAACTCTAGCACTGGAATGCTCATTACAGGAGCCATTTTGCTCTTCCCTTCCCTGCTCAACCTAGAAAGCTTCATCCAAGAACTTTCAGAATTACTCTGCCAAAACAGATGGATTTCATACAAAAATGTCCTCCGGAAAGTCAAACTTAAGACCAGAGTGACAGAAATAAATGCTTGTGAATGGACTTGTGTCCAAGATCTAGCAGCAGCTGGATATGGTGGAAAGGAACATAAGGAAACAGTCAGTGAAATAATTAAAATCAGCATTTATAAAAGACAGCACAGATAGAAATTACAGAAAACCAAATCCAAGCCCAAAATAGGCAAAACCCTGGCATTCCTAAAGGAAAATCCAGATCCCTTCGTTATCTTGGAGGAAATGATTCCCTCAATATTAGATCTGCAAGTGCAATGTGACCTTATATATGCTAAACACTATAGGATTCTGGCCAAAGAATAATCTACAATGAACAAAGTAGGCCATACTATCATTGCTCCAATTTCAGATTACAGAAACAGAGTGAGATTTTAGAAGCAGTCGCAGGGAGATGGGAGAGGGAGGAAGGAAAGACGGAACATAACATATGAAGGAAACAAAATTGTAATTTCCCCAAATCTCAAACTCAGTGAGATGATCCCACAGGATAGAGCTGGTGGAGGTCAGGAGCCTTCCAAAATGAAAACACAAAAGCCACAATTCTGTACTATTCAAAGCTTGGAATATGCAACAGAAATAGCACATTGTTTTAGAACACAAAATCAACTTAACTAAAACTGCCTAAGGATGCAGATAGGCCCTTAGTGGGATTTTCAAAAGTGCTTAAACAGATTATGCTCTATGTGCCTAAGTCACTTGAAAATCAAACCTAGGCTTCTATATCACTTAGGCACATTAGAAAATTTTATCCATAAACCTTTGTTCTGTTTGTTCAAGTGTTTTGGTGACATATTTGAGTAGAGGTTTTTTACTGCTTCCTCCCCAACAAAATGGACTAATGTATCTGGGGACTACAGAATATGAAGTTATATCACAAAGAAGGTAACTTGACATTTATGTATTTGGGATATTTGATTAAAGGATCTTTGGGGCAGGGATTATGCCTTTTATGTTTATACAGCACGTACCACATGGTGGGCTCTCTTGAAAACAGGTAATAATCTTCTCGCAGCTCCCACTGGCCAGAAACGGTGAACCACAGCCACTGGGAGCTGCGGGCAGCCATGCAAATGTAAACAAACGGTCTGGCAGCCCACCAGTGGCTTACCCTGACGGGCCGCAGGTTGCCCACCACTGCTTTAAACCCAAGTTACATTTGTGCATCTTGGATTTAGTTTCCTCTGTATTAAGATATTAAAAGAATAAAGATTTTTTAAATAAAAAGTCAGTTGTAACTTATGCATCCAAAATTAGAAGACTGTGACTACAGAATATGAAAAAAAATCAGCATTTTAGTAACCTGGATTTTGTTTGTTTGTTTGTTTGTTTGTTTAAATGCACTACTATGCAGAGATTCATTTCCATTAATGTGGGTAGCATGGCTATCTCAAGATGCATGCATTTTAGAAGACAGATGAAATCACACGGATTGCAAGATCATACAGGAAGCAGATTCCAATCCTGGGCTCTTTAACTTATAAATAAGCAAGGGACATGCCAAAATAGATTTAATCGCAGAATTTGGCCCCAGGTGCTCACTGACATTTGTACATTTTTATATCAATCTGATCTACAGTTACAGCTTTGGATGGAGGGAATAATGGATTTAAATCAATTCCCTGTATGGACATTAGATGAAGCCCCAATCCTTAACTTCTCACATGTTCACAAGAAATTTAGCATATAATTAACTTTTCAAATTCAAGCAGAGACTTCTGGGGCATGTGTGTAGAATTTAAGAATCATTCACAAATCTAAGGGTATGTCTACACTATGGGATTAATCCGAATTTATATAATTCGAATTTTGGAAACAGATTGTATAAAGTCGAATGTATGCGGCCACACTAAGCACATTAATTCGGTGGTGTGCGTCCATGTACCGGGGCTAGCGTCAATTTCTGGAGCATTGCACTGTGGGTAGCTATCCCATAGCTATCCCATAGTTCCCGCAGTCTCCTCCGCCCATTGGAATTCTGGGTTGAGATCCCAATGCCTGATGGGGCCAAAAACATTGTCGGAGGTAGTTCTGGGTATATCCTCCCCCCTCTCCAGGGAAGCAACGGCAGACAACCGTTTTGCGCCTTTTTCCTGGGTGAACAGTGCAGACGCCATACCACGGCAAGCATGGAGCCCGCTCAGCTCAAGACAGCTGTCATGAACATTGTAAACACCTCGCGCGTTATCGTGCAGTTTATGCTGAACCAGAACCTGCAAAACCAGGCGGCGAGGAGTAGGCTACGGCAGCGCGGTGGCGAGAGTGATGAGGATATGGAAATGGAATTCTATCAAACCGCGGGCCCCGGTGCTTTGGAGATCATGCTGTTAATGGGGCAGGTTATAGCCGTGGAACGCCGATTCTGGGCCCGGGAAACAAGCACAGACTGGTGGGACCGCATAGTGTTGCAGGTGTGGGACGATTCCCAGTGGCTGCGAAACTTTCGCATGCGTAAGGGCACTTTCATGGAACTTTGCGAATTGCTTTCCCCTGCCCTGAAGCGCCAGAATACCAAGATGAGAGCAGCCCTCACAGTTGAGAAGCAAGTGGCGATAGCCTTGTGGAAGCTTGCAACGCCAGACAGCTACCGGTCAGTCGGGAATCAATTTGGAGTGGGCAAATCTACTGTGGGGGCTGCTGTGATGCAAGTAGCCAAAGCAATCACTGAGCTGCTGCTACGAAAGGTAGTGACTCTGGGAAATGTGCAGGTCATAGTGGATGGCTTTGCTGCAATGGGATTCCCTAACTGTGGTGGGGCGATAGATGGAACCCATATCCCTATCTTGGCACTGGAGCACCAGGGTACCCAGTACATAAACCGCAAGGGGTACTTTTCAATGGTGCTGCAAGCACTTGTGGATCACAAGGGACATTTCACCAACATCAACGTGGGCTGGCCGGGAAGGGTTCATGACGCTCGCGTCTTCAGGAACACTACTCTGTTTAAAACGGCTGCAGCAAGGGACTTACTTCCCGGACTAGAAAATAACCGTTGGGGATGTTGAAATGCCAATAGTTATTCTTGGGGACCCAGCCTACCCCTTAATGCCATGGCTCATGAAGCCATACACAGGCAGCCTGGACAGGAGTCAGGAGCCTCCCCCCCCCGCGTTCTTACATGTCTGGGTGAGGAGGATATGGAACATGGTGAGGGGGGAGGGAGGTTATACAGCGGCTGCAGCGGCAGTCTGTTATCCTGCTGCCGTTCCTGAAGCTCCACCAGACGCCGGAGCATGTCTGTTTGATCACGCAGCAGCCCCAGCGTTGCAGCCTGCCACCTCTCATCTCGAGCGTCCCTCATGACCTCACGTTCACTGGCATCTTTCCTAAATTTAGATACCGTGTCCTTCCACTCATTCAAATGAGCTCTTTCACTGCGGGTGCATTCCATTATTTCCGTGAACATCTCGTCTCGCGTCCTCTTTCTCCGCCGCCTTATCTGAGATAGCCTTCGGGACGGAGGAGGGAGGCTTGAAAAATGTGCAGCTGCTGGAGGGAGGGTTGAAAAAAAGGAGAGAAGTTTTTAAAATGATACATTTTACAGAACAATGCTTATACTCTTTCATGGTGAACAACACTATTCACATTACATAGCACATGTGATTTCAGTACAAGGTCGCATTTTCCATCTTAATATTGAGTGCCTGTGGCTTTGGTGTTAGAGATCACAGACGCAGGTCCGGGCAACAAAATTCAGCTTGCATGCGGCCATGGTAAGCCATTGTCTTTCGGCTTCTGCGCCCTCCTTTCTCACATACCAAGCAAAGCCCGTTGACTGCTGCGGTTTTCCTGTTAACCTTCAGCAGCAGAAAACAAACTAACCCCCCCCCATCCAATTCTCTGGGATGATCGCTTTATCCCTCCCCCCACCGCGTGGCTGGTATCAGGGAAGATCCCTGCAGAAACCAAACTAACCCCCCCGCGTCCCCCCTCCCGCCATGAATTATCTGCGATGATCGCTGTACCCCTCCCCCCACCGCGTGGCTGGTAACAGGGAAGATCCCTGCTAGCCAAATGCGAAAAGCTCAGGGCCAATTCCCCCACCCCCCCCGGGCTTGGCTAACTGCAGGGAAGGATTTCTTTTCAGCCACAGGCAAACAGCCCAGTAGGAACGGCCACCTCTGTCCCCTTAATTAAATTCTCGTATTTCAACCAGGTTACCATGAGCGATATCACTCTCCTGAGGATTACACAGCGAGATAAAGAACGGATGTTGCTTGAATGCCAGCAAACACCGGGACCATACGCTGCCAGGCTTTGTCATGCAATGATACCAGATTACTTGCTGCAAGCATGGCGTGGTCAAGTGTCTTACCATGGAGGACGGAATAAGGCTGCACTGCTCAGAAACCTTGTGGCAAGGCTTTTGGAGTACCTCCAGGAGAGCTTCATGGAGATGTCCC
The DNA here is from genome assembly GCF_002925995.2 of Terrapene triunguis. NCBI lineage: Eukaryota > Metazoa > Chordata > Testudines > Emydidae > Terrapene > Terrapene triunguis. The sequence continues at coordinate 2,647,048 of NW_020664746.1, read as the reverse complement.
TGGAGGATTTCCGCTCCATCCCCAGACACATTAACAGACTTTTCCAGTAGCTGTACTGGTCGCGAATGCATCCCAAGTCCTCAGGGCAAAGTAATCATTAAAAAACGCTTGCTTTTAAAATAAGTTTTATATTTTAAAAGGTAAACTCACCTGAGGTCCCTTCCATGGGGTCATGGTCTTGGATACTGGGTTGGGAGGGTACTTCAGTCAGGCTGAGAAAAAGATCCTGGCTGTTGGGGAGAACGGAGTGCTGGGTGCTCTCCGCAAGCTCGTCGTCCTCCTCCTCCTCTTCCCCGTCCGCAGAATCCTCAGGTGTAGTTGATGAGATTATCCCCGCCTCGGAATCCACGGTCAGAGGTGGGGTAGTGGTGGCGGCCCCCCCTAGAACTGCATGCAGCTCGGCGTAGAAGCGGCATGTCCGCGGCTCTAACCTGGAACGACCGTTTGCCTCCTTTGTTTTTTGATAGGCTTGTCTGAGCTCCTTGACTTTCACGTGGCACTGATCTGAGTCCCTATTGTGGCCTCTCTCCATCATGCCCTTGGAGATTTTTTCAAAAGTTTTGGCATTTCGTCTTTTCGAACGAAGTTCTGCTAGTACTGAATCCTCTCCCCATATAGCGATCAGATCCAGTACCTCCCGTACGGTCCATGCTGGTGCTCTTTTTCGATTATCGGCCTGCATGGTTACCTGTGCTGATGAGCTGAGCTATCTGTGGTCACCTGTGCTCTCCACGCTGGGCAAACAGGAAATGAAATTCAAATGTTCGTGGGGCTTTTCCTGTCTACCTGGCCAGTGCATCCGAGTTCAGATTGCTGTTCAGAGCGGTCACAATGGTGCACTGTGGGACAGCTCCCGGAGGCCAATACCATCGAATTGCGGCCACACTAAACCTAATTCGAAATGACAATATCGATTTTGGCGCTACTCCACTCGTCGGGGTGGAGTACAGAAATTGATTTTAAGAGCCCTTTATTTCGAAATAAATGGCTTCGTTGTGTGGACAGGTGCAGGGTTAATTCGATTTAACGCTGCTAAATCTGAATTAAAGTCATAGTGTAGACCAGGCCTAACAAAAATGAGCTCTGCATTCTTATAACCAGGAATATCATTTGCTGATCACAAGGGAAAATGACTGATTATTTTTTCACCCCAGCCAATTTTCTGTAATAAATCATGACAATGTTTAAAACCAATTATTTTAAATTAAAGCTAACAACTGTTTTGCAGAGCACTGCTTCTCATTCAAACCTTCTCATCTAGACTGTTCCTGAAGCAGTGTAGCTCTGCTGCATGCAACTAAAATCCGATCTTCATTTTCTGTTTCTGCTTTAGTTTTATCCATGTATGCTATTTGCAATTTACCTATCCATTTGTAATTCATTCAGCATCTGATCGGATTTTGTATTGGTTAAAAAGTGCCTTTTGTAAATAGGGAAGCCTTGCAAACTTATCAAAAAAGGTACCAGCCCAGGTTAGAATGGGTTAGCTAACATATGCTGTGGGAGCCATAGGCTTTGTCTACACTGCACTTTTGTCATTAAAACTTTTGTCACTCAGGGGTGTGAAAAAAAACACACCTCTGAATGATAAAAGTTTTGACGACGAAAAGCACCAGTGTGGACAGCACTTCGTTGGTGGGAGCCACTCCTGTCGACTAATATACCGCATGGCTGCTGCGGCACAGCCGCACCACTCTAATGTGCGCAGTGCAGACATAGAGAGGTAGCTATCATGTTCCAACATCATACCTTTACATCCTAAACTGGGAGGGTTTGCCAGTATAGCTATGCCAGCAAAACTTTTCTAGTGTAGCCCAGGCCTATACTACTAAGTTTTGTCAGCATAGCTGTGTCAGTCAAGGATGTGAAAAAAGCACACCCCCTATCTGATGTAGCTATGCCAGCAAAACCCCCAGTGTAGATGCAGCTTTAGTCTAGATAAGGCCCTAGAAAAAATATCTATTAACCTACCCTTGCCATGACACGAGCACATAGCACCTCCATTTGCCCCTCCCCACGTCATAAATACCCCCTATAAAACCATACACATACCTCAGGCCTGTCTATATTGGTCTTATTTGCATTGATGTGTTTTTCCCAGTGACACTGCCATGTGTAGATGTGCTGCATCAGTGCAATTTACCCTGGTATATTACTGGGGTAAGTTGCACCAGTTCACACCGTGTTTTACCCCAGTGCAGTGTGTCTATGAGTGGTTTACCTCAGTGTAATTATGTAATTACACCACTACAAATTTCCTTAGTCTAGATAAGCCCTAAGTGCTCGTACATATATACACAACGCCCAGACAGCCACTCTCTCTCTTTCCCTCTCTCTCTCTCTCTCTCTCACCCCCCCCCAGCCTTTCTTTTTCACACACAGTTCAATTCAGTAATACTTTATTGTCATGACAAGCTTCTCTGCCAGTGTTGCTACTGTGCATGTACATCTGAAAACAAACTCACACTCATGCACATGCAAACATTCATGCCCCGTTAACTCATTCACTCTCACATTCCTAGGCATATACACACAACCAACTCTCTCTCTCACACACAGACAGATATCTGTTTCTCACAGTCACAATACACTGATGTTCGCTCACTCAGGGCTACACTGCAAACTATGGTTGACGCAAGTTACGTTGGTATAAAGCCGCCCCAATTAGTATATCACTGGTGTGTGTGCATGCATTCTTGGCTCCTTGTGTCAGCGCTGCACATACTCTCCAGGAGTGCTTATATCGATGCATGGTGCAGTGCCCATGGGTAGGTGTCCCAGTGTACAATGTGCTAGCATCCAGCTCACTGTCTTTTGAGAAGTTTTGACAATGCATGGTGGGGCAGAAACAAGTTACGCAGGGATGACTGGGAGCAAAGGGTCAACTTCCCATAGTGCAACTGTCTCCATCCCACAATGTCATCTATATTCCATAATTTTAATGCCTTTTTAAAAAATCCCATGAACTCCCGGCCCTCCTCACTGTCTATCATCTATAACAGACACATGAAGCCTGCACAGCTCTACATTATTGTCATAAGCATTGCAAGCACGATCCTCCAGTAAATTTGCAGAGTCATAAGAAGAAACAAATCAGTGGGGACTATGACAATTTCTTTGAGGACTGATATCTGTGAGACATAGCACGAACCAATTTAAGGTTGCTGGTTGCGTTCACAGAGCACCTGCAGATGGTGGAGTGTCGCTTCTGGGCCTGAGATACGAGCACTAACTGGTGGGATTGCATTGTAATGCAGGCTTGAAATGACAAGCAGTGGCTGCAGAACTTTTGGATGCACATGGCCACATTCCTGGATCTGTGTGGCAAGCCTCGCCCTACCCTTCCATTGCAGTGAGAGCAAATGGTGATTGCACTGTGGAAGGCCAAATTGCTAGTGGTCAGCAGGAAGTCATTTTGGAATTGGAAAATCCACTGTGGTGGCCACTGTAATGCAAGTGTGCACAGGGCCGGTTCTTCCACTAGGCGACCCTAGGTGGTCGCCTAGGGAGGCAGGATTTGGGGGGCGGCATTTTGCCGCCCTTGGCGGAAATTCGGTGGCGGGGGGTCTTTCCGCTCCGGGTCTTCGGCGGAAATTCGGCGGCGGGTCCTTCACTCACTCCGGGACCCGCCGCTGAAGTGCCCCGAAGACGCGGAGTGGAAGGACCCCCGCCGCCAAATGCTCAGAAGAGGAGCACTGCCGCCTAGGGCGGCAAAAACCCTGGCACCGCTCCTGAGTGTGCAGGGCCACAAATATGTCTCCTGTTACACAGGACTGTGACTCTCAGCAATGTGTAAGACATATAGAGGATGGATCTGCAGCAATGGGATTCCCAAATTCACTAGTTCTATCCTCTCCCCACAAAAACTAACCAGTTCCCCTCCCTCAGATTCATCAATCTCTTCCTTCCATTTTCGCCACTCATTATTACTTGCATTATAGTAATGCCTAGGGTCTCCAAGAACAGAACAGGGCCCCACTGTGCTAGGCACAGGGAACAAAAAAAACAATCCCAGCCTGAGAGAGTTTACAGGCTAGGTTTATGACAGGATGCAAGAGCAGGATGAAACAGGGAGATAATGGTCAAGGGAGCACCTGAGGGGACAAAAACAGTAAAACAAGCAAGTTTTTGCATAATAAGTAAGTTTCTTCTCCTAACCACCTAGCCTTTGGCATAACCTACTTTTGAAGACAGGGATAGCCTATGCTACCATATTTCTGCATCTGCCATTAGATCAGAGTGGCATACATTTGTTTACATCTTTTCACAAACACTGGGCTTTTGAAATGTAAATGAAACTGTAAAAAATCCTTTTACATTCATTCTCAGGACTGCTGGAGACTCTATTAGGTATAAATGATGACAATGTTAGCATTTTAATGTTTGCTGTATGACATAAGCAACACTTCTGGCAAAGCAGAGTGATTTCAGAAAACAACACTGCAGTTTTGGAAGAGGAATTCTTCCATGTTACTCCCATCCTTTGGAAGTCTGAATTTAACATAACAAAGAGCCTGCTGGGCTGAGCTACTGGATCTCAATGTCCCATTAGCTCAATGACTGAGTAGCCCCTTTGTATTGATTGGTGACTTTTTGTAGGCTAGAAATTACTGCCATTCTGCTCTACTAGGCCCTGGATACCCTATAGAAATGAACTGTGGCTAACTGAACTGATGGGATATCTCTGTTCTAAGCACTAATGGTATAGTGTATCCACACTAACCATGCTGTTTTGAGATAAAACCCGTGACAGTTTTGGCCACATCTGCACAAGTGCTGTTCTACAGCTTTGCCATTGCTCTACTCCCTGGGTATCTCTCACAATTCCTATCACAGGCTTCTGGAACTTATTTTTGTGCTGCTTTCACTGGGGAGTAATAGCTTGCCCTGCTACTGTTGCTTAATTGAGTAAGATAGTAAGTTCCTGATTTTGGGGAAGGGATTCTCAGTTTTCTAGGAGTCTCTCATCTGTTGTCACAATTCTGGAGACTTGCAATAAAATAGGAAGGAAGAGCAGAGACCTAATTCTCCTTACTGTCCCCTCCTGCATCCCTCTGAGATGAAAAATATTTCTGAATCATTCATAGCCTTTGAAAACCTTTGGGGGCCAGTATTATTTTGTCCCCAGTACACATACCAGAGTATACAGAACAATTTTGAAATGCAAAACTGAGATCTTACCTCTGACATGAAATTGAAATCATTGCACAGGTGCAGGTTTTGAAGTTAAGGTGTTAGTAACTCAGCAGCAAGACAAATCTCATTATTTTGTAGAATACTGGGAACAGACATATTCAGCCCTGGGAGCTCCTAGATGGTTGCCTCTCTTTCAAAGCATGATGGCCTCAGGAAACAGTATGCAGGCCTTTAAAAATATGACCCAACAAAATGTTTAGAGACAGCTTAGGCATTAATATTAATGTTGGGTAGTTCTGGAAAACCCCCAAATCGACTTGGTTTTGTTTTTAGCCACAAATCATACAGCTATGAGTCCATCTGCTGTTTCTCCCTGACAGAGACTGACAAAGATCCAGGGATGATGGAGAATAAACACTGCAATTCAATATGCTACTCTGTAGTACTAACCTCCCCACAAACACATATTCTATTCCAACCACACATCCCTTCAAACAGTAGATTACCTAAGAACATGGTAGATTGTATAATACTGAGCTATTCAACTATTTTATATTTTAAAATTTCATTTAACTCAGGAGCTACATTTCTAAGGCATTTTCTGTCTCTAGAAATGTATGTACACATAAGCCCTTTACAAACTATATGAGGCTGATGCTGCAAGTATTAGGACCTAATTCACTGTTGCCCTGCAGCTTGTACAGTCAGTTACACCAGTGCAAAGTGAGCGTAAAGCATTATCAAATCAGAATGGTGTTTTATGCCTTCCTTGCATTTGTGCAAGTCACTACACATGATGGATAGCACTGGGTTGGTGAATCAGGCCCCTGGTCCTTGGGACTACAATGGGACTATGTATGTGGTAGTACTAGTATGCATTATGTTTGGCATTTGCAGGATCAGGTTCTGTTTACATACAGATCTCTCCAGCCCCTTCTGCTGTGATGGGAGGCTTCAAACCCAGCTCTTGGTTTATAACAGGGGTCGGCAACCTTTCAGAAGTGGTGTGCTGAGTCTTCATTTATTCATTCTAATTTAAGGTTTTGCGTGCCAGTAATACATTTTAACGTTTTTAGAAGGTCTCTTTCTATAAGTCTATAATATGTAACTATTGTTGTATGTAAAGTAAATAAGGTTTTTAAAATATTTAAGAAGCTTCATTTAAAATTAAATTAAAATGCAGAGCCCCCCTGGACCAGTGGCCAGGGCCTGGGCAGTGTGAGTGCCACTGAAAATCAGCTCGCATGCCGCCTTCGGCACGCATGCCATAGGTTGCCTACCCCGGTTTATAAGGTTTTATAAGAAAGATTATTATTATTACTTGCATTACTGTACTGCTATAACTGCATGACATTCAATTTTCCCAGTGTGGAAAGATTAAAGGCAGTGTACACAACTAGGCTTTGAAACTGCGGAGGGATTTGCTCCGGTATCCTTTGCCAAAATTTCACTACTTCCTCACCGTCATTGCTTTATGTTAGTTGCCTGCCTAATTACTGCCTTCCAACAGAGAGGTGGCTACATTTCAGTGATGCTATAAACCTCTTTAGAATCCTTCAGAAAGGATAACTATGTATTTAAAAAAAACCTCAAAACATTAGAGATTCAGGTCATTACTCTTCCACAAATTTCACTCTCTGCCAATAGTTTATCCCCTATAATTGCATTGGTGGGGATTAAGGCCTACAAATTACATTCATGCTAAGCATCTCTGGTCTAGCTCTTCCCCTTGTTTTCTGTCTTTCTTTCACAGATCTTCTCCTTCTGCCCTTTAGCTGTCCATCTATCTCCTCTACTTCATCCTTCCACATCCATGTCAACTTTCCAAAATATATAATGGTGGCCGATTTATAGCATCCCAAGGGGTTTGAATCTGGGGAGGAATGACCAAAACTGGGAAAATTTTCATAGTTTTGGGAAGAAAAGGCTAGTGTTGATTCAAAGTACCATATGAGCCAAACTGTAAAACATACAAGTGTCATTTGCTTTTTTCTCCCTTCTCTCCCTATTCTCCACTTCTCCTTTGATACCCTGAGTCTTTTCTTCAATCTCTTTTAGTGTCTAATTTTATCCCTTTTAGAAAATGTTATAGTTCACTCCCCTCTTCCCCTTAAAATCCTCTTTCTTCCAGACAATTTTCTTTCTGATTTGGCCACCCTTTATTGACTTTCAATATTTTTCCCTTCTCTTTTCCCATTTCTCTCCATCTTTGGTCCCTTTTGCAATGGGTCCTGCTCACTCCCCCAATGTGGGTGTCTTGAAACTAGAGATGGTGAGATCATTATATTATTTGTGCTGAAGCAACACCTGAGTCAGTATCAGGACACCAAGGTGCTAGGTGCTGTATGGACAGGAAGAGACAGTCTCTGTCCCAATAAGCTCCTAGTCTTGAATATGAGGATACTACCCTCTCATTGCAAGTGAGTTAACCTCCCACCTCTGTGCCCTTGCCCCCCCCCGACTCAAACAGGAACCTCCCCTTACACTGAACCTCAGGCCTAAGGCGCCCCATCTCAGTTTGATGGATGTAACTCTGCACCAATTAACAGCCTCTCAGAGGGCTGAAGGGGGAGGAGAGTCTTCTCTGCGCCAATAGGAAGGCACAACTGCCTCCTGAGTAGGCCCCTTTGATCTTTAGAGGTATTAAACTCAGCCCCTTCTTCCTCTTCCCGACCCCTGAATGAATGAAGTCTCTAGTGGCCAATGAGAAGTTTCCGTTCGGCTTGATGGACTTTCCCAATCTCCAATAGGAGCTTAGAATCGTGCCGTAGTCTCCAATGAGATGTCAATGATGAGCGCAATGGGCGGGCTCTGCCTCCCAGGCGGGCGGAGAAGGCCGCGGTTATCGATCCCGCTGCTGGAGGGAGGCGGCGGCGAAGCAGCAGAGAAAATGGCGGCCATGGCTGCGGAGGCGGCGGCGACTGCAGCGGTGCCGGGCGACGGGGGAGCCGGCGAAGCCGAGCCCGAGATGGAGCCCATCCCGGGCAGCGAGGCCGGCGCAGACCCCCTCCCCGCTGTCAGCGAGGCCGTGGAGTCGGCCGTGCCTGATGGGGACGAGGCCGACGAGGGAAAGCCCGCTCCGGGGGAGGCCGAGGAGCCGCCGCCGCCGCCCGTAGAGCTTGCCCGGAGCCCGGCTAGGACCCAGGAGCCGGAACCTGAGAGGACGGAGCCGGAGGAACCGGAGCTGGGTTTGCCCCAGTCCGAGCCTAGAGAAGCGCCCAGCCCGGAGCCCGAGGAGGCGCCGCAGCCCTGCCCACAGCCTGCTGGGCACCCTGAACTTCCCGAGGAGGAGCCGCAGCCCTGCCCGCCGGCTGCTGGGGGCCCCGTGGAGCCGGAGCCCGGGGAGGAGCCGTGCCGGCCGGAGGAGGAGGAGCCGGATGCTGCTGATGCTGCCGCTGTAAAGCCGGAGCCCCCGGCTGCCGGCTCCCCGGTGGCCCCGGCCGGGGGGGAGGCGGAGGCTCCGCTGCTGCCTGGCTCGGAGGTGCGGGTCACCCTGGACCACATCATCGAGGACGCGCTGGTGGTGTCGTTTCGGCTGGGGGAGAAGCTCTTCTCCGGGGTCCTCATGGACCTCTCCAAAAGGTGAGATGCCGCTGGAGAACAGCTCCTCCCGGCCGGGGGAGATCAGCGCTTTAGGGGGATCCCCGGGCCTGACCCCGAGGCCCTCAGGGACTTCCGCAAAGGGTGAGAGCGGGCCCGGGCTCCGCAGCTTTCCGTTAGCCGCCTCCTTCCCTCCCCTCCCCGTTGAGAGATGGAGTGTAGGGGACTCGGGCTCTGTACAGAAGTAGTCCTTGGCCCTCCATCCTTCCTGGTGATGGAGGCGGGGTGCTTGGAGCCGATTTACCCCTTCAGCTCTATCCCGTTGTGTGAGGGAGGAGGAACTGCCCCGTGTTAATTACTCCCTATCTAAAGAACCCGGCCCTTATCGCAGGCTAAGCCCCAGGCCGTGCCATGATGGGTAGGAACGGTGCCCCCGCAGCCTCGTTGCATTGAGACAATGCCTAACAGCACCTTCTCCGATCGCCAGTTCTGATGCGATGTAGCCGCTGCCACGCACGCTCTCTGGTCCTCTGGCCTACTACTGGGTTAAAGGTAAGGGAGAGGCCCTTTCCTTTTAAGTAATAAAAATAGGATAAAAGCTGGTCACTGACCAACAAACCTCCCACCCCCCGTTTTGTGCTGCTGTTTTAAATAAGAGTTGTTGCCTTGTGGGAATTAGAAAATATGAGAGAGGCAGGAAGAGCACATGGTCATTTCCCTCTAACTCAGTTAGGATTCATCTTGGGCCTTCCTAATCCCACCATCCTGGTAACAGTCATGAGCTTGAACGCAGAGCATTGGCCTGAGCCTCCCCAAATCATAGGGGTCTTCAGATCCAGAGTTCTGTTTTGGGTGCTCATCTCTAACTTTCAGCTTGCATTGACCAAGTCACATCATATTATCCTTTAAAAGCCCACTGACACCTTTTGGATTACAGCAATCTTCAAATTGAAAGGTTCTTGGCGCCCTGAAGGGTTTACTAGTATAATTCTCCTTGTGTATGGGGAGGGGCTTTCTCTTCAAGGAACCAATATCCACCTAGTAAATCTGGGCCTGAAGAGACAGTTTTGTTAGTTCAAGCCCAACATTTTGGGGAAACTTGCACAACTTGATGGGAGTAAAAATTGCCCAGAAAATTCTAAGGAAAGTATTTAAGGATATAAATATCTCTTCCCCTCCCTCCCCTTTCTTCGGTGTTTGTAGTCTAATACTTCAGCATTAAGCAAGTACAGAACAAAGTGACATTGACAAGGCTATTTTCATTGCCTGTTCTAAGTGAAGTGCAAAAAGAAAAAACAAAAATCTTGGAAAACGGAATTTGCAAATGTTCTTAAACTCCACTAATCCAAGATAGTGGTTGTGACATAGAGAACCTGTATGAATTTTAAGGAATTATTTACCTTTGTAGTCTCTCTGCTCTTAGTGCTTCCTTTAGAAATGGGACCAATGGCTTTGAGCATTTTTGCTTTGGGGTCAGCTTGTTTTTTGGGGCAGATGTTTAGAGAGGTGTATGGCCTTTTCTAAGTTCAATGAAGATGATTTAAGATGTTAGAAACATCTTAAAAATCATGGAAGCTAATTCCACAACTCAGAATTTAACCATCTATAGTTTGAAAAGTCTAAAGGCACTTTCACATTTTATTAAATTGATTTGAGACTGATCTTTAATTGTGTACATTTTTAGCATGAAATACTGAAAAGCCCCAAACCAGTGACGGGCACATTCAGTTACCCATCTAGTTAACTTATTTTTTAATTCTATTCTTTTGTAGATCTGAAATCCAGACCCTCAGAGTTGCTGGCTCTCACTCTGTTCAGTCACTTGCACTATGTGGGTGTCAAATCACTTGCCATTAAATGACTCTGGATCCTGTATGTATGAGTAAGGAAAATTCTGATTTCTTTCCCCTCCTGAAAAAACAAACAAACAAAAATTACCTGCATCTTATTAAACAGTTACATTTGACCCAGTGTATTCTCTCAGATGTAAATGCCTGTGGTTTCTGGGTACAAAAATTGTCTCACCTCTGAGGGTCCTCCAACATGTGGATTTCCAATATCCCTTTGAGGCACAGGGCCATCTGCATAGAAGCACTATGGCTCCACACAGATGAGGAGGGGCTCCTTGATTCCTTGGTACTGTGGCTTCAGTGGATCCATGCTTCCAAGATTGCCCCAAACCATTTGTTAAAGGTAGGGGGAAGCATTCCTCATCACAGGGCTTTGTGGAAAAGGTAGTACAGCTAAGGGTTGTATTACCTTTTCTTATGGGCTGATGAGGGAATGATGCATCTTCTGTGTCTGTCCCTCTGTCCATGTGCATCCTGGACTTCATGGATGGTCCCTCTTCACGTGGATGTGGAAGATACAGTTTGGACTCTGATTTAAAAAAAAAAAAAAAAGTTTAGGAGCGGGCCTAGGGTGAGAATTGGACTTCCTTACATACAGGCTCTGCAGTGTTTTGCTAGTGATACCAGTGTATGTGAACTGGCAAGTGAGATCTGGACTCAAATCCCCAAAAGAAGAATAAAGTAGTAAGTTAACTTTAGAAATGTACTAGGCACGTTTTAACTATAGAAAATTCAGCACTTAAGTGTTAAACACATTTTTTTTAAGATAAACTCAACTTCTGTGCTATTTTTGTTTTGCTGCATTATCTTATCTAGATTTTTATGCTTTGATGGCCTGTTACTGCCTTAGGATAGTGCTGTCAATATCAGAAAACTATGATGGTCTCTTCATTTGTCTTTATGAGATGTATAATTCCTGTAGCAGGTCTTGTTTAAAAACATCAATAGTACACCGCTACCTCGATATAACGCGACCCAATATAACACGAATTTGGATATAACGCGGTAAAGCAGTGCTGCGGGGGGAGCTGCGCACTCCGGTGGATCAAAGCAAGTTCAATATAACGTGGTTTCACCTATAATGTGGTAAGATTTTTTTGGCTCCTGAGGACAGCGTTATATCGAGGTATAGGTGTATACAAGTTTTGACTAACCGTAACTCTCTTTTGGGAGTGTCTGTTTACTGAATGTTGCAGCTTTTTATAGGAATAATTACACTGGGGAAAAACCAAACCAAAAGCCCCACAAGTTCTAACATGGGTTCACTTGAAAGGGTGGGAATCCTAATATAGAAAAAAATATGGCCATTGGAACTTTGCTCCCACCAGTTCATCTGAATTTGTGGAAATTTTTCTAAACTTCTCCAGTGCAGACATGGCCACTGCCTCCAAATCTGCTTCTTCTAGAAATCTTAAACTTATCGGTTCCTATGCAAGTCAAGTAAATTTTTGGTAAGGATAAAGAAATCTAACCTAGTCCACTCTTTGTTTGTTTTTTTAAATGGTTACCAACACCTTCGGTTATAGGTTCTAACTCACCCTACCCACAGTGAACTATGGGTGGAGGAAATCACCTTATGCTCTGAAGAATGAGGATTAATAGCACTTGTATTCTAGCAAATGGAAATGAGACTGCTGTTTGCCTCATTATTGTATGGCAATGACTTTGAAGGTTAACTTGTGTGTAAAAAATATATGCATTTCATGCAGGCAAGTTTATTGCCCCTCTGAATTTTACTGCTGTCACCCCTATATTGTGGGATGTAAGCACAGCCAAAATGCCTTCAACCAATTCTGTTGCTTTTCTCTGAACCTCTACTACTATTTCTGCTGCTGAAATGAAATGCTAGCCTTTGTATTTATTCCAGCAGAGTTTTAAATGAGGTCAACAGTGTATATATAAAGGAACATTGTCAATTACATTTTTAATTGACAAATATCAACATTTTTTCTGTTGGAGTACCCCCTTTAAAAATAATGTCCTATTTAAGTATTTATGGCCCTCATCACTGTAGTGCAAGTGCCCTAATCACTAATGAATTTTATCCACACAATATCCCTGTGAGATAAGGATGTATTATACCCACTTTTACAAATGGGGATCTGAGGCACAAAGAAATTTAGCAGCTTCCCCATGGTCACATAGGAGGTCAGATGTTGATCTGGGAATTCAACCTGGGTCTTCTGGGTCCCAGTCCAATTCCCTAGATCAGTGTTTCCCAAACTTGGGGCGCTGCTTGTTTAGGGAAAGCCCCAGGCGGGCCGAGCCGGTTTGTTTACCTGCCGCGTCCGCAGGTCTGGCCGATCGCGGCTCCCACTGGCCGCGGTTCGCTGCTCCAGGCCAATGGGGGCTGCAGGAAGGGCGGCCAGTACATCCCTCAGCCTGCGCTTCTTCCAGCAGCTCCCATTGGCCTGGAGCAGCGAACCGTGGCCAGTGGGAGCCGCGATTGGCCGGACCTGCGGATGCGGCAGGTAAACAAACCGGCCCGCCTGCCAGGGGCTTTCCCTACACAAGCGGCGGCCCAAGTTTGGGAAACACTGCCCTAGATAATTCCAATTAAACATTCTTCATACCCAGGACCTAGTTCTTATATTTTTATTAAAGGGAGTTTTTGTACCTAAGCTGAAGTTCTAAAATGTCTTTTGGGAAATTCAAGAACAAGCATCACTGAGCCCACTCTCCTCCTGCTTACACTCCCACACGCCTGCCTGCTGCTGATTTTAATTCTAGTAGTGCTGCTGCTATTACCTTTACGCTCCTCTTGCATCGTCTCAGGAAGGTAATGCTTGAGAGCTCCTTCCTAGTGCATAAGTGGTGGTATCATCTTAATGCATGAGATGGGAAGTGCAGCTGACTATCAAAACAGAAGTTGATCATGCACATGGTGAACTTGGATAGAGATATTTTCTCTAACATTTTAATTATAGTAATATCCGTTGCCATCTGCAAAAATTGTTAGACACAATCTCCTTTTAAATTAATGTGTTTCTATGTATGCACTGTATTCTGAGGGTTTTATGACACTGCATGCAGCTATATTGGTTTCTGATACATTAATGCCACCTGCTGGCTCAGAATTGCTGCAAGGCTCACTCTGCACCTGGAGGAAGCAGACATTAGGAAGTATAGCACTTCTAAATCTTAAGAGGTGGTGTGAGAGTGCTTTTCATCCTGTTGGAATGCTATTCCAGGATTTAAAACTACATTGGGCTGAGTCTTAAGACTTCACCGTGTCTATTTTTTTTTTAAGTTCTATTTTCTTGTGAACAATCACAGAATTCTTAGTTTAACAACAGAAAGATTTTGTTTCTAGCCCTGGTATATCATGATGTACTGAACCTTAAAAATCACAATTCTGACGTGCAGGGTTTTTTTTTCCCTTTTTGAATTTCATCATAGCAGCTCTAGAAAGAACAACCATGAGAGCTAGAAACCAAAGTCTTCTGCCATTTGAAAGCATGAGATACCAGACTTCAGAGGAGAGAGCATTAATCTGTAGCAGTCTGACATATTGGCAGACAAAGTTATATGAAAATTGGGTTTTGGTTGGAACAAAATGGTAATTAAAATGATTTTTAAAAGCAGAGTTGTCATGTAACTTATCCAGTTGGCTTAACTGAACTTTATAAATCTTCAGCTCTTTTTGTAAAATTATTATTTGTTGCTTTGTTATGGCGCGCTCTCTCAATGATACTTCTAAAGTGGTTAGAAGCTTATGTTGCTTCTGCTCACATAGAACTTCTACTTCCATATGTAGAAAGAATTTGTAGATCCCAGTGAGGTTATGTGAACTGTCACAGTTGGTCCAAAGATTGTTCGATGTAAACACATTTTCTCAGTGTTTACAGCTCAAACATGGCAGCTTGGTGTTGATTAAAGCATGAGCTTTGGAAAGTGAAATTGATTAGTCTGTCTTCACTTTTAACACCAAGCAAAAGTGAAAAATAAGATTAAACTTGAATCTTTCCGTTCTGAGAATCTAAGGTTGTGGTAACGATATAGGTAAACTGTCTTTAGATATTTTTTTACCTGACTGTCCCTGAAGGGGTAAAGAATTTTCTCCAGTCAGCTTCCTTAAACCAATGTAGCTTCTATTAAAAAATACAAGAGTACTGAAAAATTGTCCAAATCCCAGGTTGTCATGAACTGCTTACATTTTGGTTTTGGGAAGGAACCACGGTGCAGGTTGATATTGTCTTTAGGTTTTATGGAACTACTGAAGTTTACAAAGTTAATATTCAGTAACAAAAATTGGGGGGGGGGACCAACTTCTGCCTATCTTTTGACTCTAATATTGTTTCTCCTTCCTTCCTTGCCTAATCTGCACCATGTCACTAAGGCTATGGCTACACTAAAGTTTAAGTTGATATAAATTATGTCACTCGGGCATGAATTAGCCATTCCCTTGAGCGACATAACTTATGCTGACTTAAGCGCTGGTGTTGCTGTTGCTGGGAGAGCCGACATAGCTACCGCTGCTTCCTGGGGCTGGAATAATTAAGCTGATGGGAGCCATCAGCTTAGAGCAGCTATGCAGAGAGCTTACAGTGGCACAGCTGCATTGGTGGGGATGTGCCTCTGTAAGCTTTCTAGTGTAGCCATAGCTTAGGAGTCACAATCTCTTTCTGGTGACTAAAAAGTAGGGAAACGCAGTTGTTCTTTGGACTTGTGAAAAAGCCAGGTAGGACAAGCTGTTTAGGAAACAGCCACAAAATGTCAAATATCTCTGTAGTGTCTGCTTTTTTCTTTGTCCATAATTATGGGCTCTTAGGTGCTAGTGTAATGCAGATAATTAAAAAGAATTATGGAGGTGTCAGTTGTAGTTGGATTTTCAGTTAAAGTATAGATTTCTCTTATGTATGAAAATTACAGCAAATTCTTCCCAAAAGCCTAGCACTTCCTCCAAGTATAGAGCAGTATTTTTGGAAATTTAAGTAAATCCATTAATCAAATTAAAATGAATTTTAAAATGAGTCTCCTAAGATATTGTGTATCCTGTCAGACCTCTTTATTGTTCCTGATGACAAATTCATTTTAATAATGGAATAAATGCGGACTCTTCAAGCTTCCCTTAGAGTAAAAAACTTCACTGGAATCTTGTACATAGACTATGTTTGAAAGAAATAATATATTAAGATTGTTCATTTTTCCTCTTCATAAAAGAGAGGCTGAATAAGATCCCATCTAAACTTAAATTTTGCTGGGATAGCTATACTAAATAAAGCAAAATAAACTTTATAACTACATCTGCACTAGGGCTTCAGCTGGTTTACAAAGAAATCACACCACTAACTGACACTCCTGTGGTGGCAAAAGTTTCCAGTGCAGACTACAGAGAACTCCACAAAGAAATGCCCTATTTTAAAATGTCTGCCATCTTCTGTTGTTCTCAGTTGGACTGATCTTAGAATATATGGCCAGTGCATATATCTGCTTCTTATAGTAGTGTTCTCCGCCTTCTGACAGCATAGGATGCCACCATGTTTTCTGAGGGCAACTTGGCTTCCCTTCACTTGAGGGAATGTGGAGACAGAAGGGTGGAGGGGAAACTTGGGTGTACAACCTGGTATGTTCTGACTGCTTTATGTCACTTTGGAGCACAACTAAATATGGTGCTAAAAGTTAAAATTGAAAAAGACTTCAGTTGCCATTAATCTTTAGATCGTTTGAAATATTGCGTGATAGTACTTTTTGACTTTCTGGTTTAGTGTTAGATATTTTAATTAAAAAGGAAATTCCCAAACAAACTACACTGGGGTGAAGTGAAGGCTGAGCATATACATCAGTGATTCTTTATTGATTGAATGACTGTAATCAGTGCAATGTGCTTGTTGAACTTTGAAATTAATTAAAGAATGTCTACTAAAAAGGGATTGCACAGTTTTAACAAAGCCAGTTTAAAAAGAACTTGAGTTTATAGGTATGAAAATTGTTTAGATCAGCCCAGAGTCCCTAGCACTGTGTCATGACAAAAGAAAAAAGCTGTACTTAGTATCCAGGTTAAAGTTTAAAAATAAAAACCCATTTCAAAATTGGCACGTATTTTTTACCTCAATGTAACCTGGTTATCTAGACATGCTGATGTGGAGATGAAGCTGCAGAAAACTTTACATGGAGCTTCCTTCCAATTCTTCCAGGAGGAGAGGGGAAGGGCTACATTCCTACCTTTATGGAAAAATCAGGGGTTTGGACCCGCCCCATACACAGATCCTTCAGACTTCTCAGGAGATGGCCCTGGGTGTCTATACTGAATGTGGTTTCATGAAGCTGTAGTGGGGAGTGCTGCCCGTGTGGTTGTCTATTTCAAAGAGGGGTTTCTAGCTTCAGGGTTGCACTCTAAGTAATACAACTTCTACATCAATATTTTCTATTGGTGATCAGTGAGCTTGCTCCTCGCTGTTTGCAGCTGCAGACCCACAGGGTCCTCTGTGGGTGGGAAAGATGCAGTGAAAAAAACGGATTCCTCTGTACGTAAGGGGAGCTAGAAGCATGCAGCTGCAAGCAGTACAATGTTTTCTCAAACTCAGTGTGCTACGTGAAGCTCAATCGGGGCCTTCAAAAAGCCCTATTTGATATTGATCTAGTTTCTCTGACAGGTGTAACTGTTAATTCCTGATGTAACTTCATTAAAACACTCAACTCAATATTTAACTGTAGAAATATTTGACTTCATTTGGAAGATGTTTACGTGCTCAGAAGTTATACCAAATAAAGACTTGTGATTGTCATTTACATGTAAGTGAAATATATTATCCCATAAGTATTCTGTTTATATGTAGAGTCCATCAGTCCAACACTGGCTGCGTGGGACATGCATAATTATTACTACTGGCAGATCCTAATAAGCAACGTTTGGGGTGGTAAAAGGCATTGGCCACTTATTATGTGCTGTTTCTACGGAAATGGAAGTAACTCAAATTGGAGATGCAAGCTGTTGTTCTGGAACTTTGACTAAATGAAATACTGCATTTTCTGAACTGTGAACTCTGGTGCCATATTACTCTGGAGGGAAATAAACTATTGAGAAAATAATTCAGCTTCTGTGGATACCTACTGGTGTCCCGGTGGATACTTAGTATATATTTAGGTAGACACTTTTATTCTGCTTAGTGTAGAATTTTAGTGAAATATTAGGGGTATGTTCTGGATACCCATGTTCAGGATACTGTGCTTGGTGTTAAGTAGCTTACATAATATATAACCAATATAGCTATTGAATACTCATGTGCATAAACAGTCAGATTGGAGCTTTATTATTAAACTAATTCCTTCAAATTCTGAGTAAAATATTTCAATTAGGTAGATGATGCATGAAACAAAGATGCTCAGAATTAAATGGTGCTAAATATTTTAATAAATGTAGCCAACATACTACAAAATGTTTGAACCTTAAACCAAATGATTCCTGTCTTGGCTTCTGCAGAATACACATAAGGAATACTGTACTGGGTATGAATAACAAAAAAAAAAAAAAAAAAATTGAGAGAATATTTTAATTTATAATCAGACTATTGTAGGCTGACTGTCAGTGATAACACATCAGAGGTCAGTGGACTCCTTGTAAATGATGTATTAAATCAAATCTGATTCTTTCCTGAAATATCAACTTCCTGTGCTGATTTAGATTAGTGATCATGCATTCTCATAAGAGTTATGCCCAGACACCATGAAATCATAAGTCTTTTCAAGAGACTGAAGAAACATGGCTCATGTTCAATCGTTAGATTTAAAACTATCCTAGTTGGCTTTTCTCTGCAGGAGGTTTTGTTAGTTTGCTAGAAAAGCTTTTTTCCTCTTTCACTCCCCTCCTCCCCCATGTAGTTTGCAAGTGCAGGAAGGGTTCACTTAAGTTCTACCCATTAAAGTAAACCTCCATGCCATCATGCATTGTTTAAATGCTTGTGTGCATATGTTTAGACTAAAGAACACTACAGATAATTCCTAAATAGGCTCATAATCGTAGAAGAACGTTTATAACATGTACTCACATTTCTTGCTTTAGTCTTGACTTAATTCACATACAGGCAAAGACTCAAATATTTCACGTTCTTGTGGTAGCTCACGCCACTTGAGAACAGAATTCTGAAAGTATACATAATTATTTTCTCCTCCTTACCCTTCAGAGAACTAATTTATGTAGATTTTGCTTTTTTCTAGTTATATCAGTTTATCAAAATTTATGTGAGAAGCTTCTGCAGCTTTTGGTTTTACTGATGTCACTTAACTAGTCTATACATAATTACAGAGGACCACATAATTAGCTCTGAATATTCATTAATTCTCATAGCTCACAGGACTTGCACAAAAACCTTATGAAGTACTTGACCAGTGATGACTTCAAAAATTTAGTGATGTGGTAAATTTGGTAGTATCAGAAATGGTCTTTGTTTTAAAAATAAGGCTGATCATGCTCCAGTAAGTTTCCTTATTTTGGTACAGGTAGTCTGGCTGTGCCCTGCTTCTGCTACTTCATGTTTGAATCATTCTTCACTCTTCTCTGGAGTTGCTAAATCTTTCTTCATTTATTCCGTTTTTAACACTTCTTCTAGCCATTCCCTCATATCCTAAGCACATAAAATCCCTAACAGCATTAATGCTCATGCACCCAGTTTGTTATCTCAGAGGCTGAAATGACCTCTGACTGATATGTCAAGCTCATTACTTAAATGTGGCAGTGCATTACTATAAAATGTTAATAGGAATAGTAAAGTCTTCCCTCAGCTATATATTTCTGAAACAAGGGGACAGGTCCTGATTCCTTCTGTGTCACAAAGCCTCAGGAAAGCCAGGTTAACTAGCCCTCTGAGGGGAATTCCTTGGTTGGTGGCAAAAACTGGCATAGCATTTTCTACATCAACCCCTTCCTGATATGGGTGGGGTTTTTTTGACAAAGGCTTGGAACACATCTTGGAGGCTCATATGCAGCCATTTGTAAATTAGAGCAGTTACAGGTCTGCTCTGAATTATGCCAGACCTGGGCTAGTACCTGGGTTAAGTACTCTTAAACTACCTTTTGCCCTGCCCTCCTCCAGTCCTGTGCCAAGCACAGCTCAGGCTAGGTCTACGCTACGGGGGAGGGGGGGGTCTACCTAAGATACGCCACTTCAGCTACGTGAATAGTGTAGCTGAAGTGGCGTATTTTAGGTCGACTTACCTGGCTGTGAGGACGGCGGCGAGTCGACTGCTGCCGCGCTGCCGTCGACTCCGCTTCCGCCTCTTGCCGCGGTGGATTTCCGGAGTCGACGGAAGAGCCATCGGGGATCGATTTTATCGCGTCTTCACTAGACGCGATAAGTCGATCCCCAATAGATCGATTGCTACCCGCCGATTCGGCGGGTAGTGAAGACGTGCCCTTAGTTACATAAGAGGCTCTAGCACAAGATCTTTCCTGCTTTGCAGATGAGGACTTAGGGTGTAGTTGTAGGTTGTGTAATTACATCAAAATGAATGAAAAGCTATAAATTACATTGTCCTATGAACAATATAAATCACTCATGACTGGAGTCATGCATCAAGAATAAATTTTATTTTTGTATTTAGCAGATCATAGAAACTGTGGTGGTAACTTCAAGGGATGTCATTCTGTTTAATAAAAAGTAATATTGTACCTGAGACAGGTTCTTTGTGCATGGAATGCTCTTGCTTAGCTTTACCATTGTATTTGGATATGAGGACAAATTGAAGATATCACTTGCAGTGTTTGCCACTTTGCATTTATTTCAAACTGAATGGTTAAACAGGCCTAACTTATGTTGCATAATTGGTTTTGGTTGTTTTAAAAGATGGCATTCATTACAAACCTTTTAGACTTACAGGATGTACTTCAGTTCAGCACATAGGCCAGTAAAGGTGACTCATGATGTCAAGATTAATCTGAAGAGTGGTGATGCGCTTTTCATCTTTGAATTTTTATAGTGGCATTTTTCTTGTGGTCCTTCTTCACCTTTGCTAATACCAGTTAACCAAAACACTTTCTTTTAGAACTTGTAAACATGTAGAAATTCTATCAAAATTTAAAACCATTTGCTCTGTTGTTCATTTGTAACATCTAGTCTATATAATACAAAGAAACTGAGAGTGGAACAAAAACACTTAGCAGAACACCTTTTTGAGGTTTTGTATATAGTGAGTGACTACAGAAATAGAGATGGGGCTTGATTTTTATTTTTTATTCAGTACATTGTGGTATTTCATCTGATAAATTAGTGAAAACTGAATAATATTTGGCAAGTTACTTGAGTAATCACCCTTACTGTTTCCCTTGGCTTTGTTAGATCTGCTCCCTTTCTGTCTTTTTCTGCCTCCCCCCCCCCCCCCATGCAATAGGAAAGAAATACTGTTTGTGGTCTTCAGTGTTTTCCTTCCTTCCTTCCTTTCTCTATCACCCCTACTCTCTTCTTCTAGTTCTCTCCTTCCCAAACCTTTCCACTTCAATTCTCTTTTCTAACTTACCCTGTCAATCTCTTCCTTTCTCCCACCCACATGCTCTCCCCACCCATGCATCCAGACATAGACTCAGGAACTTTACTACATGCCTAATAACCAACAAATTAAACCTATTAATGACCGAGAGATACAAGAGATGGAAAGTAGCCCATTGCTGTGGGGCAGTGTCCAAGTAAGAAGCCAGCACCCATCTAGCTGTTGGGGAAAACTGCCTGTACCGAACCTGATTTAGGAGCTTCATCTTTCAAGTCATACAGGACCAAATTTAGGCTCCAGTGAACTCTTTGTACTAGAAGTGTGGACTCTACAGTGGTATTGTCTTATCCCATGTTTGAAAACATTGGGGGAAGTCTTGATTAATGTTAAAATACAGTAACTCCTCGCTTAACGTTGTAGTTATGTTCCTGAAAAATGCAACTTTAAGTGAAACAATGTTAAGTGAATCCAATTTCCCCATAAGAATTAATGTAAATGGGAGGGGGGGTTAGGTTGTCTGGTGAAAAATTTTTCCCTGGAAAAGACTTTTTTGTGTGTGTGTAAGTTTTAAACAAACAATTTAATACTGTACACAGCGATGATGATTGTGAAGCTCGGTTGAGAAGTCAGAGGGTGGGATATTTCCCAGGGAATGCCTTACTGCTAAATGATGAACTAGCTTTTGGCTGAGTCCTCAAGGGTTAGCCCATTGTTGTTAGTGTAGCCTCACACTCTACAAGGCAGCACAAATGTAGGGAGGGGGAGACAGCATGGCAGACAGAGACAGAGAGACACACCCTGTGTGTGTGTGAGAGAGGGAGATGCGCATTGCCCCTTTAAGTACGCTTACCCCACTCTTAAGTACACTGCCTTGTTAAGTAGATCAGCAAGTTGAGACAGCAGCTGCTCCCAGGAAGTTCCCTCCATCCTGAGCTCTATCCTGTCTCCCCCCTGAAGATGGGGTAAGTGGGGTGCAGGACCATGGGGGAGGGGTACACCCTGACATTAGCCCTGCTCTCCACCTCCCCTGCACAGTAAGCAGGAGGCTCCCGGGAGCATCTCCAAGGCAGAGGCCAGGGAGCAGCACATGGCAGTGGGGGGAGGGACAGCTGAACTGCCAGCAATTGATAGTCTGCTGAGCGGCTGCAACACAGGGAACTTAAGGGAGCGGAGAGCCGATAGGGGCACTGCTGGTCCACCCTGGTTCCAAGCCCCCACCAGCTAGCTCCAACGGGCTGCTCTTCCTGCAAGCAGTGGACAAAGCAGGCGGCTGCCAAACGACATTATAAGGGAGCATTGCACAACTTTAAAAGAGCATGTTCCCTAATTGATCAGCAACGAAACAACGTTAACCGGGACGACTTTAAGTGAGGAGTTACTGTACTGTAAACCAGTTCTGACAGTAGAAAGTTACAGCAAACTATGCAATGACAGTTCCTGGTACATCCATTATAAGCACTACATTTTATAATGAAGAACCCAACTTCACAGTGAGTTAATACAATATACTCTTAAATTGGTATGTATCTTAATTTAAATGTTTCCAAGAACTGTCCCATGGGTCCTGTGCTTCACTAGCCCCTAAGTTTCACAGAACTTTGAGAGGGAAGACAATAGGATTTGTTAAGTAGGAACGGTTGAGCATCATTACTACTTGTTTTTGCAGCATCCACAATGGACTAGGTGTTATCTAGTCTTAAAACAAACCAAAAAAAAAAAAAAAAAGCACCATCCCTGTTTTGAAAATCTTATACTGTGTAAAGTGATTTTAAAATTGTTTCTGGTTGCTAGATTTATACTATAGCAAATAGAACACTTTCCAGTAAGCACTTGATGACCAAAATAAGAGAGGTTACTGAGCGTAAAGCTGACCTTAGATTGTGGCTTCTGATTTTGTCCCTCTTTCAACAAGGTCAAACAAGTGATTGAAATCATTAGGTGCGCTTCTTATTTGTTACAAATTGTCTACGTTTGAGCTGTATATGGAATTCACATCTTTATATAAACTTGACTGACCTCTGTTAATGTGATGGGACTTAAAAGCCAGTTCTCAATGTTATTTACCATGGTTCTGCAATACTTCCCTGAAACAAACAAACAAAAACAAAAAACCTAAGAGCAGAGAAACCCACCCTCAAAACTAGCTATTGTGGAGGTTTCCAAACTGTCTGCTTGGAATTGGAGGTAAGTAGAACTGGGTGGGAAGTGGAGTTTTTTAAAAATATGTTTAATGGCAGATGGGGAGTGAAACCCTGCAACACAACAGAATATAGTTAGTTCCTAAATGAATTTGCTGTCCTTTATTATTTTTGTTTGGGGAAAGAACATCTTAATAATAACCCAATATCATCTAATCAAACTATTGTTGTCCTCTTTAGGAAAAATGGCTGGGTTATTGGCTCACTGAGGCAGTAGACAGAAGTCTCTCTAAACTAGAGACTAGGAAAAATGTAGAACTGGACCCAGGATCTGGGGGTGGGGAGAGGGGAAAGGTGGAGTGTAAAATGGCTACATTGTGGTACTTTCCTGTCTGGATATTGCCGCTTGACAATGTAGCCCCCCATCTCAGTCTGGTCTGGTAGCTCTTTGGGGCTGACACTTATCAGAAACCCATGTATGAAGGGGTGGGTAGATGTGGAATGAGTGGATGTAACTGAGAGAGGAAAGAATTGAGTAGATAAGATAGAAAAGTAGGCTTTTAAGAATAGGCAGGTAATTGGGGGGGAGGGGAGAAACAGAAGAGACAAAATATAGGAGAGGTGGTAAAGAGCATAATTGTGACTATAGTAAAAGGATGGTATTCCTCTGGTGTGAGAGGCCAGTAGCTGGCTGACTGATTAACCCCAGCTGCCACACTTGGGAGAAGACCTGAAACTTAATGGGCTGGTCCTCAAAAAAGGAGGGGGGGGGCAGCCAGTAGAGGCTGGAGCTACTGTTGGGAGGAACTGCGCCCAGAAACAAAATGGACAGAAGGGAGACTGGAAAATCCTGTTATCACAAAGGCTCTGAGGTAAAAGTCAGGAACTTCTGGGCTGAGGAACTTACAGGCTTGGGGGACAGACTTAGAAGTTTTGATCTTGTTTTGTTGAGGAAACTAGAAATAAAATAAAAGAAACTGCAAGAACTGACCCTGTTGGAAATGACCTTCTCCCAGAGTCCAGGGAAGGTTCACAGGGAGAGTGCTGGCACAGCCAGAGCAAGCCTGGGTCCAGCTGGAAGAGAGGGCTATAAGACAGGCCCCAGTCCTTTACAATAATGTAGGGAAAGAGGTGTAAAAAGAGAAAACATTGGAAAATGTAGGGAAAAAACCCATTATCTTTAAGAAAAATAATTAAATGGAAAGCTTATCTAGGGTTTTTAGTTACCATTATCAAGAGTACAGCTCTCTTGTCCATTTAAATTGTAGGGCCTTAGTGCATGGCAGCTAATGTACTGCCATATCTTGTCTGGTAGGTTTACTTCTTGGGATAATGTCTATTGTATGCATTTTCCAAGTTCTGATACCTTAATCTAACTGATCAAAAAGTGGATACAGATCTTCCTTATCAGTATGGAAGAAATTAAAGTTTCTTGATAGCAGTGACTATGTAATGCAGTCAAAAACATTGCATTTTAAGTATTGTGAATTTAATAGTTAGCTGATACTGTAAATACTTTCCTAAAATTTAACTTTCCTATGAATAAATTACCTCTGAGCCTCAACAAGACCAGAGTGCTACTTGTGTAATGTAAGTATTCTTTGACCTGATAAACATAATGGTCCATTTGGTGGACCTTTAAGGCAGTTAAAATCTCAGATTTTCAAAAATGAGTCCCCAGTGGATTTATGCCAGGTGTACTTTCTCCAAATAACTGTAGAGGTATTTGTTCTTTTCTGAGTGTATACATAATACAATGTCTGAAGCTTTCAGTAATACATCAGAGAAATAGTTAAAATGAACAGTGTTCTTCTGAATTAATGGAGGAGTGTCTAAATTTTAGATATTAAGCAGGTAGAGCCCCCTGAACTGAATTTCAAAGGGAAGCTAGTTTATTTTGTGGGGAAGGGAAGAACAATACACACTAGCATGTGTAGAGGTGCACTGTAGTGCTTAAACTGTTAACACATACTATTCTTGTTCTTTTCCCTTATAGCTCAAAGGTCAGATGAACAGAACAGTAGCTGGTGTGTAGGTAACAGTCATGACTATGTCAATATGTTAATTTTCTGTAAGTTTTCGGATGTTTCCTTTCAGCACTTTTGTGGAAACCAAACTCCATTGAGGTTGCTCTTCCTCTGCAAAATTATATATGGTCTACAACTGGGAGGACTAATGGCCCATGTCAGTTTGGATGCAGCATATTCATTTCAGCTTTTCTGAAGATTGCTTTGTTTATAACCTCTAACTTTTTTTTACCACATTTAATCAGTATGTATTAAAGTAAATCAGTAAAGACTTGTTGACAATGTAAAGAATCTTCTAGCACATACAACGCCCTGTTTCATAATAGAGCAGCATACTTGCATTTAGTTAAGCTGTATTGGTAAGTGACACTAGTATATAAGTACCTAACTTCATATACTGCAATTATGCACTTAGTTCATGTTGAAAAGAAAGAATGGTACAGCCAACACTAGTGCATGCTGCATGACAGCCTCTTATCTATGGGCTTGTCTGAACAGCAGTGGTTAGCTCAAGTTAATGTACTCAGAGTGGTTGGTTAGCAGCTAGTGAGTTGTAACTATCTGTTGATCCCCAGTGCATTATTAGCTCATGTGAACCTCAGTAGCACTTAAGCTTCAAACCATATCCCTAATAGTCTAGCTCAGGGGTCTGTGTGTTGCTCTTGCTTCAGGCAGCGCCCCCAGCAGCTCCCATTGGCCGTGGTTCCCCATTCTTGGCCAATGGGAGCTGCTGGGGGCGGTGCCTGAAGTAACAGCAACACACAGACCTCTGTTCTTCTCCTCTCCCAGGTTCCAACCGCTTCCCAGAGCGGTGCGGGGGCAGGGCAGGCAGGCAGGGAGCCTGCCCTGCCCCTGGTGCACGCCAGGCCAGAGCCCGCCCCCTGAACCCCCCCCGCCGCCGCACCCCCCGCCCTCAGCCCCCCGCCGCACCCCACGCCCCTCCTGCACCCCAACCCACGGCCCTGAGCCCCCTACCATACCCCGCACCCTGAGCCTCCTGCTGCACCTTGCACCCTGAGCCCCCCGCCACACCCCACTCCCCTCCTGCACCCCCTGGGGGCAGGGAGGGAGCGGAGTTGGGGTGGGGATTTCGGGGAAGGGGTTGGAATGGGGGCATGGAAGGGGTGGGAAGAAGCGGGGTAGGGGCGGGGCCTCATGGAAGGGGTGGAGTGGGGGTGGGGCCGAGGGGGGAGGTGTCAGTAATGCGGCCCTCGGGCCAATGTACTAGTCCTCATGTGGCCCTCGCGGTCATTTGAGTTTGAGACCCCTGGTCTAGCTACCTTGAGTTTAAAATACCACTTAACTTGAGCTAGAGATCTTGTGTGTGAATCTGAATCAGGTTAGGGGCAAAACTCGAGTTATACCTTAAGCTAATAAGGCAGTGAAGACAGGTGCCCAGTCAAAATTGAGCCAATGTCTACTGCTATTTCAGGGATTTCTTTTCCATTGGATTAGAATTAAATATTTGAGTCTGCTGCACATACTGCACGAAAACAGTTGTAGCTGCAATATAAGTCTTAAAACTTGGGTAGGGCTAGTTGGGAGAAATAGAATGGCATAAGACATGCTGTGAGGTGGGGGAAGAGAAGGGAGAGCATATTTGTACCAAGTGTATTGAAGTAACAAGGATATCTTTGCCAGAATAGACCCAAAGTCACTTGGCATTCTGTCTCCTGTACGTAATGCATCAAATGATCACGTACTGTTCTTAAGGAAAACTTCTTGTGTATGAAGAACGAAGTTTGCTATCACTTACATTTTATTTTATCCATTATAACAGGTACTAGCATGTATATATTGAATACTTTTAAAACATACTGAATCTGCTTTGATAACTCTCAAAAAATGTTCTAAATATTTTTGTATTGCTCAAAAGACTTCTAGGAATTCTGTGCCTCGATTGGATTAGCATGCAATTTAATTTGTGCTGACTTTCTTGGGAGGTAATAAATCCACTCTCCTTTGGAATTAGTTATCTCTCAGCATTCATTTTCTGCAGAACTACAAAGTAGATCCTGTTTCCATTAGTGAGATCTTGAGACTAGACTACAGTAATGAGTGTTTAGGGCCACTTGTAGCAACCACTTAAACTGTAGCTACTGCAGAAATTGGTACTACTGTTTAAGACTTGTTCATGAGTCTGGAGCCTGTGTTCAGTGACTTATACTAACTATATATTGTTAAACGTACAGGTCCAGTGTCTTGTTTTGAGGAAAAATAAAACTACATTCTTAGACTCTGGATAAATAGCTAAAATGTCTTAAAAATAGCAATTCCTTAGCAGGGACCTCTTAAAAATATCTGTTTCAGTGTAGTAAAAAATGAGGACACTTAAAATTATCTTTTTTTTTTTTCCCTTTAAGGTTTGGACCCCATGGAATCCCTGTGACCATATTTCCTAAAAGGGAATACAAGGATAAACCTGAAGCCATGCAGCTCCAAAGTAAACCATTCCAAGATGAGACACAGGTGAAGTGTGAAGCCAGTGGTGCAGTCCCTGATGACTCTTCTCCCATTCAGCCATCAGAACCTAGCCTCGCTAAAAGCCTATGGACTTCTAAACCACCTCCCCTCTTCCATGAGGGAGCGCCATATCCTCCTCCTTTGTTTATCAGGGACACGTATAACCAATCAATACCTCAGCCTCCGCCCCGAAAAATTAAGCGACCCAAGCGGAAAATGTACAGGGAGGAACCCACTTCTATTATGAATGCTATCAAATTACGACCCAGGCAGGTCTTATGTGACAAATGTAAAAACAGTGTTGTTGCAGAAAAAAAAGAAATTAAAAAAAGTGGTAATGCAAGTGACTGCTTAAAATATGAGGATCATAAAAAGCGAAGAAATGAGAGTGTAACTACTGTGAATAAAAAACTTAAAACTGACCACAAAGTAGATGGAAAAAGCCAAAATGAAAGCCAGAAAAGAAATGCTGTGGTCAAAGTTTCAAATATTGGCCACAGCAGAAGCAAAGTAGTTAAAGTTTCTGCTCAAGCAAACACTTCGAAAGCTCAGTTAAATACTAAAAAAGTTCTCCAGAGCAAAAACATGGATCATGCAAAAGCTCGGGAAGTTTTGAAAATGGCCAAAGAGAAGGCACAAAAGAAACAGAGTGCAACTTCCACTTCCAAAAATGCACATTCAAAGGTCCATTTTACACGACGTCTTCAGAACACCAGCTCAGGTTCCCTCCCACCCCGATTGCGTTTAAAACCACAAAGGTACCGGAATGAAGAAAATGACTCATCTCTCAAGACAGGACTTGAGAAAATACAGAGTGGCAAGATGGCAACTAAGCCCCAGTCTCGCTGCTCCTCCACCCGCTCAGCAGGTGAGGCCCCTTCAGAAAATCAGAGCCCCTCAGAAGGCCCTGAAGAGGCCAGCAGTGAGGTTCAGGACACAAGTGAAGTGCATGTAACTGTTGATCAGGATGAACACCAGACATTGGGCAAGAGAGGCAGCAAAAGCAATATAACAGTTTACATGACCCTTAATCAAAAGAAATCTGACTCTTCCAGTGCATCAGTGTGTAGTAGTGATAGCACAGATGATTTGAAATCCACCAACTCTGAGTGTAGTTCTACTGAAAGCTTTGATTTTCCTCCAGGCAGCATGCATGCACCTTCCTCCTCCTCCTCCTCCTCCTCTTCAAAGGAAGAGAAAAAGCTCAGTAATTCCTTGAAAATGAAAGTCTTTTCCAAAAACGTCTCTAAATGTGTCACACCAGATGGCAGGACCATATGTGTAGGGGACATTGTTTGGGCCAAGATTTATGGCTTCCCTTGGTGGCCAGCCCGTATTCTTACTATAACTGTGAGCCGGAAAGATAATGGCCTTTTAGTTCGACAGGAGGCCCGCATTTCGTGGTTTGGGTCCCCAACAACATCTTTTCTTGCTCTTTCACAACTGTCCCCCTTTTTAGAAAACTTTCAGTCGCGCTTTAATAAGAAGAGAAAGGGCCTTTACCGCAAGGCCATCACAGAGGCAGCTAAGGCTGCTAAGCAGCTGACTCCCGAAGTTCGGGCCCTGCTGACACAGTTTGAAACGTGAACGTGGAAAGTAAGGTAGGCAAGAATTTGGAGGCTCCACAAAATTTATAGCCTAGTTAGAGAGCTACCATGAAGGACTTGGCCAATTCAAAACGTTGCACTCGGTTGGCTGCTCTTTTTATACTAAAATTGTTCTGATTTGTAGCTGTTTCTTAAAAGTTAAACTAAACAAATTGAACATGCAATCAAAATTAATCTAAAGTGAGAACGTCAGTATTTTTCAAATGAAAATCTTTTTTTAAATTAAAAACTCCTCCCATGCATAGGAGCCATAGCCTCAGCTGAAGGGCAGTTTATTTGCAGGGAATTTTTAGTAGTTTCTAGCCGGTATGTATCTAGTCACTATATGGCAAAGGGTAAACAAGGGATGGAAGTAATTAATAGCTGTGACCTGGGTGGCCCACCAGGGGAAGTGTAAAAACTTAAGCCCTGTTTACGTTGGCCTTTAAACCTTGTTTCAACACTTCTGCATTAAGTAGCTTCTGTACATATAGCTGGTCGTGTGAATGGGGCCAAAGTGAGTTCAAACCATGTTTAAAAACATGCTTGGTTTCATCCACATGGCCAGTTTAAATTATGTTAGAAACCAATTTAACTAACCCCTTTAAACAGAGTTTAAAGGCCAGACTAAATGGGGTCTTGGTGACCACTTTTTTTCCCAAACACTCAGCCTTTCTATGCACACAGGGGCACAAGTACGACACTTCAGGGTCTGACAAGCTGAGGGGATGCCTCTTGCCCAAAGGCAAAGCTGAAATGTTACTCAGTATTTTGGGATCAAGGGCTGTTAATGCTGCATAGGTGTGAATCATAACTTCCTGTCTTTCTTCCACTGAAAAATCTTCCAGGCCACTTGTCTGGGAGTTTAGAGCAAGAGAGGTTTTGTTTGAATGTGTAAATAATTGATTGCTGAAACTAGTCAGATTTTCTTCTGACTGGTTGTTCCTAAATTCTTAGGATACGTCCTGGTAAATTACACTTTGTGAATTGTCAGATGTGTAATTGTTGCATTTTGGATGTATCTAACTTCATATTTTTTTTAATATTTCCGTTTTAAGGTATCTGTTTGCAGGTCAGAAAATGAGAATATGTAATTGTGTAATGCTCTGAAATGTACAAAAACTGTAAATAAAATTGACTAAATCTGAATTACTTGTGTGTGTTTCTCAAAAAGCTTTGAAAAATTTTTAGGGTGTTTTCTGTGTACATGATATTTAGAGGAGACACCCCCTTTAAAATGTAAATTCTTTCTCATTCAGCACTTTTAAAAGATCATTTGCTGTAAAGTACTATTGGTATATACTTAGGGTTCTAATTTTGAGACTAAGCATTCATCTATTTCCCCAAAAACTGGCTCTTGTAGAGAGCTCTTGTCTTAGGTAAAGCTTGTCAAATTATTTCTCCATAAATTCAGTTCTGTTCCATAGATTTGAATAAAGACAGAAAATATGACTTATACAGTAGGGAAATGTTTTCAAACACCATTTTTTCCATCTGTCAAAAGCTAATTAAGCCCAATCTCCACTATTGTTAGCTACTCTTGCATGTCTGTTGCTCAGTGTTGGCATTTTCATGCAGTTGAATTTACATTTTTCCTTCCTAGTTTTGGTCTATACCTGACCATTTGAGTTACTATCTTTTTTCCTGTTCCAGCTTTGTACGATCTTGTGAAGAATTTGGCTGCCTTCATTCCAGAACAATTCCCATCCCAAGTTTTTCCATTTTGTTCATATTGGCAAAGCACAGATGAGGAATACAAATTTAAACTTAAATTGAATGTAGTTGTAAAACTAAAATACACAGTGTCAGGATTTAGTGATTGAACCCATTAAAGAATCTTTATTGTGATGCAGTTTTAGAAGATTAATATGCCGCCTTGCAACTGACAAGTCAGTTGGTTTCCAAAACACTGAGTGTCTTCCAACCTTGTTCAGTTACTCTGATATCAAGTTCATGTAACTACTGAATATCTAGTGTGTTTTAAAAAAAAAAAAAAAAACCCACACAAATACATGTTGGTCCAAATTGATTTTGCTCAGATTTCCTGAGGATCTCTCTGCAATCTGTGTGGTAGATGCTAATTAACTTTCCAACTATACTAGGTTTTTTCCCTAACAAATTCCAAGAGGTCAGTCAATGCTTTTTGAATGTAATAAACACACAATGAAAATTTTCATAATGTGAAATCCTGTTTCACTCTTGTATTTATATATTCTTTCCTGCAAACAGAAACAATTACAGTATTTCAGTAAATAAGCCTTACTTTGTGATTTAAAGCAGGCTGTTTTCAGAAGACAAAAAATTCACTCTGTGGTTTTTTTTAGACATCTCTATATGTATAGAG
This sequence comes from Terrapene triunguis, assembly GCF_002925995.2. Taxonomy (NCBI): domain Eukaryota; kingdom Metazoa; phylum Chordata; order Testudines; family Emydidae; genus Terrapene; species Terrapene triunguis. The sequence continues at coordinate 2,615,542 of NW_020664746.1, read as the reverse complement.
CAGATACCTAGTTTGTCAGGCAGCTCAAAATGAACTGATCCCACATCATAAAAGCCATCTGATGTTCTGAGCCAAAAATCTGAGGTAAAATACTTGGATATTTAACTTGCTGCAACTTTTTAAAATATTTAGAACTTTTGGATAGTATCTTCTGTAATACAGTAACTCCTCACTTAACGTTGTAGTTGTTCCTGAAAAATGCGACTTTAAGCACATCGATGTTAAACGAATCCAATTTCCCCATAAGAATTAATGTAAATGGGGGGGGGGGGGAGATTAGGTTCCAGGAAAAGTTTTGCGAGACAAAAGACATTATATGCGGTTTGACTCACAGCTGTGACTAGGTAAGTGAATATCCTCTGGCCTCAGAGCTCTGGTGAGGGTGTGGGCCAACAACACCCCCCCGCCCCACCCCCCAAGCCTGCTGAGTCCTTCCTGTGCAAACTCTGCGGGTTTGGGCTCAACATGGGAGCCAGGCAGAGCAGGCAAGCGGCAGCACTTCGGAAGTGACACTGCTGAATCCTTCCCCAGCACCCAGTGGGGATGTGTCTGCTAGCCTCTGAGCAGCAGATCACACAAATGCCTGCTCAAGTTAGTCATTGAATGCATTCCCCCCCGCCCCGGGGTGCTGGGGAGACCAGTCGTCTCCTAAGGGAACCAATCTGCCAGGTTGCATGGTACGCTCGGGACACACAACGCAGAGGCACTTGGCCTCTAGATCCCTGCACAGCTGGAGACAGCCATAGGCTTCTGGGGCCACAGGCGCTGACTTTTCAAACTGCTGGGGGGTGCTTGACCCCCTGGCTCTACCCCAGGCCTGTCCTCACCCCACTCCTTCCCCCAAGGCCCTCCCCCGCCTCTTCCCACCCAGTTCTGCCCCCGAGCATGCCACATCCTCGCTCCTCCCCCCTCGCTCCCTGCATGCCACGAAACAGCTGACTGCGGGAGGCACGGAGAGGGAGAGGGGTGCTGATTTGCGGGGCCTGCTGGTAGGCGCTGGGGGTGGTTGTGGAGGGTGTTATAACAGAACATTGCGCAACTTTAAACAAGCATGTTCTCAGCAACTTAATAACTAAACAACTTTAACCAGGATGACTTCAAGTGGGGAGTTACTGTACCATATAAGAGTAGCATAGTACTAGTGTATATAGTGTTCAGAGACTGTTCAGTGAGTTGGGAAAGAAACAAATCTATTTCAAATATAAGTTCACAAGAAACTCTGTGTGCATGTCTTATGTAATGAATGGTCATCATGACATATACACACACACGTTCTGTCTTTGTAGTGAATGACTTTTTGTAATACAGAATAGTACAAATCTTGCACATGTAATATTAAGAACAAAAACTGTTCTCTAGTCTAATACTTAGTCTCGTAACCTAAAACCCGTCAGTTCTTTGCACCACAACACTTCATATGAATTGCCTAAAATGCTTGCTTAGGTGAACTTACTTTCACCACTGTCTTCCTTTTAAATCATGGAAAAGTATCTGTGGTGTACTCTCCGTCCAAAGATTTAGTTGAGTTAGTGGTGGAGCAAATGTTAAGGATTGTTAAAACTTTTTAACTGTAAACAGCTGCAACTGTACCTCATACCTTATTACCCTGTCCTTGGGGACTATTAAGTGATGGAAAATTTGAAGTTAATCCAATGCAACCTGCTCTGTACTTGCCAGAAATTGTTTAATGTGCTCACCGGATCCCAATGGATGTTTCCACTGTGAGCACAGGCTGTGCTGTACCTGTGGTTTTCAGTATATTCACAATCTGATAGCTCTTTAATCAATTTTAGATCATTTTAATGACTCATAAATACCTGATAGTAGGTGCATTTGTTTTTACAGTGCTTGGATGATGCATCTTGTGTAACTAAGCTATGTAATTGTTAGTGCACATGGTACTGCTGGAATCATAGAATAATAGTTAAAAGGGACCGCAAGGGTCGTCTAGTCTAACCCCCTGCCAACATGCAGGATTTATTGTGTTTAAACCATCCAAGACAAATGACTATCTAGCCTCATTTTCAAAATCTCCAGCGAAGGCGCTTCCACAACGTCCCTAGGCAGTCTTTTTCTTTGTCCTACTGTTCTTACAGTTAGGAAGTTTTTCCTGAGATTTAATCTAAGTCTGTGCTGTAGTTTGAACCCATTGCCTCTTGTCCTGCTGTCTGTGGCAAGCGAGAACAACTTTTCTCCATCCTTTTTTTTAGGCAGCCTTTCAAGTATTTGAAGACTGCTATCATGCCCCCCTCAATCTCCTCTTTTCCAAACTAAACATACCCGGTTCCTTCAGCCTTTGCTTGCATTCCATCCCTTTGATCATCTTTGTTGCTTGCCTCTGGATCCTTTTCAGTATCTCCACATCCTTTCTATACTTTGGTGACCAAAACTGGACACACTACTCCAGCTGAGGCCTAACCAGTGCCGAAGTGAAAATGTACTATTTGATCATCTATCAGCAGCCTATGTATTATGAAGGAAAGTGTTACGCTGCAGTAAAGGGTAGTGGTGATTTGCCTAACTTGCTGCCAGCCTAAGAAAATACATCACAGCCAGTGGATTATGGGGTTTGCAGTTCTGCAGTTCTTTTTCAGTACATCTGTTATCTACCCAAATTATTTCAAGTGAGAAAATAGGTGGCTGTCAGCCATGAATGTGGATACAAAACGTAACTTTGCTTTGAAGGCCTCAAAAGCTAAATTAGAAGCATCTGATGTGAAGGGGAGAGAATATAATCCCAATAAATCCCTGTAAGTATCATTGTCTCAGAGGTTTGGAGTAAAAATACAGTCATTCATCCACATATGAAATTGAATTGAATGTTGTTTGCATCTTCTATTGAGCAAAGTTCTACAGGAAATTAAAAACAAATGTTTAAGAACTCTATTTCATTAAATCTCTATGAGCTATAACTTTTAATACAGATATTATTTAAAAGACAACATTCATGCTACTTAGCTTCTAATATTTGACTAAAACAGTTTCTTCATTCAATTTCAGCATTGAAAGGATTTTTATTTGGCTAAACTGTATTAGGTCTAAGAATATCAAGATTTTTCAGGGTATGATAAAACCACATTTAAAAAAAAAAAAAGTGTCTTGTTCTCAGGGTAGCCAGACTCTCGCCTTAATGGATCATACCAATGGAAAATTGACATGAGACTTGTAACGTTCAGTGCCAGCTTAAGGTGCAAGGCAAGCTACCGCACTTTCTTAAATTTTGAAATGCCACATGACTCGCATGCTGTGCTTCAACTTTTGCTTTTGGATGTACAATAGGAGCACTTAATTGGACCAGAGTAGCAGTAGGAAGGTGTATCCTCATGTCCTCTTGAATCATTACTCATCATCCTGATGGGTGTTTTGTGAAGCAGTGTTAGGAAATAGAATTGGTCTATTTCCTGAGGAGATTAGGAAACAAGCTAATAAACAAGAACAAGCAATGAAGCACAATAAGTTAATTCAGCTCCTGTCTCCTTTCATTTACAATTTATAATTTATTCAAATAGATAATTACAAGAAGGGGCATAAAATATACCTGAGGTTACACAGGCAACTATATAAATAGGAACAGCAGATAAACTGTCATATAAATGACTAAACACGAAGTAACAGGCGTATTAGCAGTCTATTGTTACAGGGGTAGGAGTTAGCTATTTTGTGCAATAAATCAGTAAACATGGAGGTGAGTAAAGTTACACACAACACTTACAATGATGAAAGGTTGAGATGAGATATCTTGTCCCTATTTTCACCTAGGTGTTGTAAAGGTAGCCATAAGAACTGGGTGTTGTGGGACTAGAAGGAGAGCAAAGCTGAATGGCACGCAGGGTCAAAAATAATGGTGTAAGGAGTGGCATGAGTTGCTTGTGGGGGAATAGTTTGTTACACCGACATAAGTGCTATTGTGCACATCGCTGTCAGCAGGAGAGCTGCTTCTCCCACCAACATGCTGCTCGCAGCAGTGCCTTTTTTTTTAATGCCAACAGGAGAGCTCCTGTCGGCATAGAGTGTCTTCACCAGATGCACCGCAGCAGTATCGGTACAGCTGCAGCGCTGTACATGTAGACATGGCCTAAGACACCTCCTTATCCATCTGTGTAGGCTCCCCACATCATTGGTCTGTGTGTGGTGGGGGAGAGCTGGTGCTTCAGGGTTGTTTCTCCACCTTCACAGGATGGGGAGTCTGGATGCTGTCTTATTTTTCTCCTTCAGCCCCCAATCCAAAGAAGCTGGTGCAGAGGGTAAGTAAGCGGTACAAGGTATAGTTTGGACCAAAGGGGAAGCAGGGATCAAATGGTGACTCTGAATCAAAATATGGTGCCTAATGTGCTCCTGGGGTAGCCTAGAGCTTGTAGGTAACTCCATGATCTATTCCTTAGGGAGCAGATTCAGGTCCTGCTCCTGCATTATCATCAGTAATAGATTCTGCAACTGGAACTCAGTTTAATGATGGTGATACATGAACTAAATCCAGCTTACTCTCCCACCAGTATTTGCTTTGCAGTGATAACAGGTGTATAAAATAGGGAAGACTGACTGACTTACTGTGATACAGCACAAATCTCTACTGAATTAGAAGTTATTGCTTTTCTGACCCTAACTGTGCCTAGACTTTTTGCTGGGCTCTGGAGAAGATATTAATATTTATTGTTGGTATTTGATTATGCCCTGCCAGCATTTCAAAATTGTAGATACTGTGAAACAAGTTCTGATAGTTCCTCTGAAGATGAGCCAAATTGTAGGTGTCTAAGAAGTGTTAGCTTGAGTCTAAGGTGTAATGATGTCTTTGCTCAGGTTTGGCCAAACTGCAGCTCCCGAGCCACATGTGGCTCTTTTACAGTTAAAGTGCAGCTTGTGGAGCCCCACACATCCCCCTCCCCTCCATTCCCTGTCTACCAGACTGGGGACGGGGGGGTGAAGCTAAGGGCTTCTGCCCTGCGGCATGTTGGACAAGCCTGCTGGGGCTCAGGATGCATCTGACTGGGCTCGGGGCTTCAGCAGGAGTGGGGCTGAAGCCTGAAGCCCCAGCAGGCGCCTCCCATGGGGCTGAAACCCTGAGACCTCCCTCCGCGCAGGACAGAAGCCCCAGCAGGCATGCCAGGCTCTTGAACTTCTGAAGATTATCGTATGCAGCTCAGAGGGTCAGGAAGTTTGGCCACCTCGACTTTTGCTGCTTTGTGGTTCTATCAAGAACTGAAGAAATACTTTTTAAGGATCAATAAAAAATATATTTTCAGATTATACTGGCATCTATGTGAATAAGCACTTCATAAAGAATTGCATGTTATTTAATGCTCTTTGGTCTTTTTGAGACCAAAACCCATCATTTCAGTATTGATATTAATAAGGTGCATGTTAGGACCTGTTTTTCTAAAACATCCAGCACTAAAACTAACCTTTTGTACTCATTTATTTTAATCAATGAATGATTAAAAAAACTAGTAACATAGTTAAAATTCTCTCTTAGTGGTCTTTCTGGACAGGATCCTGGGTTTAATACCTTTTTAGAGATTTAGATTTGATTGGTTGGAATATAATGGAAGAGCCTTATACCTTCTCAGAGAATTACTTTTCACAGGAAGGTAAATGTGTACAGCAAGTTTCATTATAGCTGCTGGAATTGGAAATGGACCAGTTGCCTTTTGCTGACGGGTTGAAACCATGTGATCTATCAGGGACATCCATGAAATCTTAATTTAAAGGTGATTGGCAAAGAGAAGAAAATATTCATTGCACCCTTTTTATGAATTAAGGAGATTCCTACCTTGTTTCTCTCCCATGGGAAAAGTTATTTTCTCTTATTTTTTCATTAGAAATGATAGGGCATATTGAGGATTTCTTAGTAGACTGTGGAATTCTAAAATCAAAAGAGATGTTAAGGGGAAGAGATTTTTCCTCAGATTGGTGGTGGTGTTGATAACACTCATTTAACTCCATTGCCTGGAAGACAGTGGGGAGGAAAGCTTGCAACCAAGGGCTGAGGGAGCTGCCACTTCAATCCTGTAGTTTTCCAGGGAGTCTCTAGAAAACAAGGGAGACAAAACTTAATGTGAAAAATGTCTCTTCTCAAAAACAAAGGAGTTTTCATGTCCTCTTTATACACCAAAAAAGGAGAAGAAAGGGCACAAACACACTTACTTTCTTTGCAGGCTGCCTTTAAGAATGAAAATAAAAATGGCTTTGAGCCAATGCTTGCTTTTAGGCTGGAATATCATGTTAACATGATATTTTGCTGGGATTTTCCAAGAAGTTTAAAGGAATTAGGTGCCTAATCCCATTAAAATTCAATGGGAGTTGGGCATCTAACTCTTAGACTCCATGGAAAATCCAGGCTTTTATTTTTAGCTGTCAGTTGAGGTTTCAGAATATATCACAGAGCTGGTTTTGCTATTTTTTGGAAATTCTTCTCAGTGTGTATGCTTGAGTGAGTGACAACTGATGTAAAGTAAGGAAAATATGAATCTGTTGGTGGGTCGGCTGTAATTTAGTTAAAAGCACTACATTTTCTAAAATAGGCTTGGGGGAAGGGACGCAACAGCCAGACTTACTTTTTTGTAGTTCATTAATTGGAGAATAAAGTTAACCTCATTCCAAAAACTGGTTAAAAGATGGGTGTTTATAAACTAGTAGCAGTAATACAGAGTGTAGTGCTTCTCCTGGGGTGTGGCTTTATGTGTAGCAAAACTTTACTGTTAGTTCTCTATGCAGAAACAGACAATTGGGTAATTGTAAGTGCTGTTTTAAATTTTTGGGCTTCCAGTTGAGAACCAGGGCTCCTTCCTCTTTTCAGATCCTCCCTCCCTTTTTCAGGCACACTAGGAGGGATATTTAGGTTTTAACTTGCCTTATCATTCTGAGCTGCTTTTTCTCTTTCTGTCTCTTCCCCTTGCTGACTGCCATTGTCTGCTTCAGAATAAGTAGTGTGCCACCTCTTGGATTCAAGGACACCTCTAGAGAGCATACATTAAAAAAAATTAGAACCTGTATTACAGTGATAGTCAGCAGTGATGCAGCTACACTAGTGCTAAGCTACAGGTATCGGCATGGGTCAGGTAGAGCACGTTTACATGATACAGTGGTAAAAGTGCCTAAGCCCTGTCTATACTAGTCCTGCAACAATAGCTTGCAGTTGCTTTGATAATTATACTAATTTTTCTAATGTGGACAAGGTCAAAGATTATTACACTACTTTTATCCATAGTTTCCAGCAGTCCACATAAATAGGGCCCTCCCAAATTCACGGCCGTGAAATCTGGTCTTTGGTCTTTTGTGTACTTTTACCTTATACTATACAGATTTCACAGGGGAGACCAGCGTTTCTCAAATTGGGGGTCCTGACCAAAAAGAGGGTCATGAGGGGGTGTCACAAGGTTATGGTAGTGGGGTTGCAGTATTGCTACCCTTACTTCTGCACTGCCTTCAGAGCTGGGAGGCCGGAGAGCGGCAGCTGCTGGCCAGGCGCCCAGCTCTGAATGCAGCACCCCTCCAGCAGCAGCACAGAAGTAAGGGTGGCAATACCATACCATGCCACCCTTACTTCTGCACTGCTGCCTTCAGAGTTGGGTCAGGACCCCTACAGTTCCAACACCCTGAAATTTCAGATGTAAATATCTGAAATCATGGATTTTAAAAATTGTAAATTTCTATGACTGTGAAATTGACCAAAATGGACCATGAATTTGGTAGCGCCCTACGCATAAATAGTCCCACCGTACTGCCTAGACCACTGTAGGTCTGCTAATAGCAGTCAAGTGCTGCTGTCAAAATGTCTTTGCTATCAGAGATTTTCAAATCACTGATTATACAATGCAGTGAAACCACTGAATGAAATAACAGAAACAGCTGCATTCACAGGGGTGATGGCATTTAAGGACACAGACATTGTACCGACATAGGCAGCTTAGAAATGTAGAAGCATTGGCCTCTGAAGATCCAATCACACTTCATTCTTTTCAGCAACTCCAGTTTTCAACCATTCTTTGTACCTTTTGTCCTTTACATCAGTAGTCAGCATTTTGCGTAACTCACGACAAGGGATTCCTCAGCATAAGAAATGTTCCTCCATGGTATTTGTTTTGCGGGCCCTGGAAGGAGAGTAGGAAATGTGTGACAGCACATATGTGGTTTCATTTTGTAGTTAGTACATTTTGAAGAGACTGTGATTCTCTACTCTTGCTATGTCAGGCCTTGTCTACAAACAAAAGTTGTACTGATGTAAGTAAATTGATTTAGGGTATGTCTACACTACAGGATTAATCCGAATTTAGATAATTCGAATTTGGGAAACAGGTTGTATAAATTCGATTGTGCGCGGCCACACTAAGCACCTTAATTCGGTTTTAAACCACATTAATTCGGTGGTGTGCGGCCACACTACCCCATTAACTTAAACACAGTAATTCGGTGGTGTGCGTCCACACTAACCCTAATTCGAATTAACAAAATCGATTTAGGCTCTACTCCGTTCGTCGAGGTGGAGTACAGAAATCGATTTAAAGGGCCCTTTAATTCGAATTAACTGGCTCTGTAGTGTGGACGGGTGAAGGGTTAATTCGGATTAAGGCAGCTAAATCCGAATTAAAGTCCTAGTGTAGACCAGGCCTTAGAAACCAGCAAAGTTAAATTGGGGCAGCCCCTGTGTCTGGATGCTCTGCAGTTGGTTTAAGTCCTTATATCAATTTAACACATTGATTCCGTATTGACCTATAGTAAATCAGTGTAAGGCACTCTCAAACCAATTTAAGGGTACCTTACAGGGTGGCTGCCCTGACTTAACTACACTGGTTTCTAAATCAATTTAGTTAAATCAGTATAACTTTTATGTGTAGACAAGGCCTCAAGAAGTGAAAGTTGTTTTTTGTTTTTTTTAATGCCACTGTTTTCTCATTACCAGTAGCTCTCATTGAACCTGTTTGCTGGAGCATAAGGAACCTTTTACTAACAGATTTAGGAAATGAATCACAAATGATTTCCTAGATGCTTGTTCTACACTATTTTTTCAGTAATGCTGGTGGCAGTAGAGCTAATATAGCTGTTGTGCTCATCTGATGTTTTTGAATAAGAATTTGAGGCAGCAAGAAGAGAAACTCTGCAATGATAAGAACTTATTTTGATATAACTGGTTTGTTAGGATGGACTCGGTGAATCTTTTTGTTTGTACCGCATCTGACACACTAGCACCCAACCTGGTTGTGGCCTTTAGGCATTACGGCAATTTACATGTTTAATAATAATTAATAATAGCTTTATTGTGCAGGGAGTTGGCTGGTGATAAGGCATCCTAAGTGAAATTTCTCATCAAGATTAATAAAACACTGGACCAGTAATCACTTTATAGAAAACTTAAAAATATTTTCATTAACCACTGGGAGACCCATTGCAAATTCTTGAACTCTACATATTAGCAAATGAACAAACTCAAGAAAACAAAATGTATCTTATTCATTCATTTTGCCAGTTGTAGTTTAGTTTTAATTATTTATTATAGTACTTCATATTACTGTAGTATTAGTAATATGGGAGCTCACTAAAACACCTACTATTAAATCATTAGTGGGAGTGAGGTAAGACCATCAGTTTTTGGGTGGGTGGATTAGTAAGGATTTACTGTATTCAGAAGCATTATTTCTTGTAAATATGTTTTTCTGGATTTTCCTTTACTTGTCTTTTTACTAAGTATCTTTGCCTGAAATCAGGACCCTTGTTTCCTAAGAGAGCAACTGCCCCATTTGCTTTTTCACCATGTGTGATCATAATATTCTGTCATACCGTACTCACGTCAACAGACATGGATATCCTAGGCAGAACATTTTTTACTTCAACTGAAGAATTGTTTGAAGGACCACATGCTCTCTTAAAAAATAAAGATCATGGAGGGTTTTTTTTTAATGTGATTGCTCTTCATAAAGAATGAGAAGCAAAATACAGAAACTGATAGTTTATTTACCATCTGTTGTTGTTTTTAAGCAAATTACCACAATTAAGAATACAAGTTTTAGTGGTTTGTACAAATACAACGTGCAGCACTGTGAAGTGTTTTTACACGTATGTAGAGCCCTAGGTAAGACATAATCTCAGCTTCCTACCTCTTTAAGATAGGATTTTCAAGATCTGAAAAACAGATTGATGTCCTTTCTGTGGACCTTCTTGCAAGGGAGAGGAGCAGGTATTTTTGTGATGTCCTTTCTTAGGAAGCAAGAGAAATCTAGGACAGTGAGCATAGTGATGGTTAACCATGGATGTAGGTTAACAGTCACTCTGCCACAGTGGCAAGTCAGCTGTTTAATTGCCACACTCTGCTTTTGAATATAGTGAAAAAACAAAATACATGGGCCTGATTAACTTCTTCCCTGCTCCTTATGTTGAGATTTACACCAGTGCAAAGTGGGTGTAAAACACTACCCGATGAAAAGGTAGTGCTTTAGGCTCCCTTGACAGGCGTAAATGACAGCACAAGGTGCAGGTCCACAGTGAATCAAGCCCTGTGACTTTCAGTTATTCTAGATAGTTATTTTGTCACATTGGATCTAATGCAAAGTCCTTCTATGTGTATAATATATAAACGATGTTTACTAGAATCTAGTTCTGTTTGCTAAATGTTATTTCTGAGAGAGACTTGAGCCCTGCAAGTCCAGTCTAGTTTAAGTTCTTAAAAGGTAGTTGATGCCTCCTTATTTTCCATTTGGTTGTCAGTACTTTTTCATGTCATTTCTGTAAAGCTAAAGAAATCTACCCGGAAGGAATTCAGGAAGACAGGCAACTAAATTGTGATTTTTTTTTTTAAAAAAAAAAGTCGTGAATGAATGCTCTATTTTTGTTAACTTGGTCTTTTCTACCATAGGTCTCAACAAATGGCAGCATATTACATCAGACAGTGACGAGTCCTGCTGCTCCCTTACAGTATCTGACAGACCACTGTGGATTCAGATTGGGGGCATTGAAGTTAACAGTGAATTGGCAGGTCTGTCTGTTTTAAGCCCTGCCTAAAGTGAAGGGGGCATTATGTCATCAATTAATCATCCCCCAAAACAAGTTAGGTTAGAGCTGATGAATTCATCACTCACTCAATTTCCTACTTCCATTTGAACTTGGCGCACCTGTACCTCATGTACAGACGGTACATTTCAGCTGTTTCCACTGACACATACTTGGTGATAAGGTTGATGTGTATTAGCTCCAATTTATTCAAGAAAATTTCCTTTTCACATTGGCGTCCGAGATTTGCATTATATGATCATATTGAAATAACAGAGCTCTGGGTAAAGATAAAAATGTTTTATAACAAAATGAGTACTGTATCTTTTAAAATAAGGATCTTAAGGTCACTTTTTCATAGTGTCGACAACATCTTAATAGAGACAGTCTTTTGGACACCTGCCCTTCCATTTGTGATCATGTGGACCACCTCTTCCTGCCACTGGCAGTTACATAACATACTGGTGGCTACTACAGCAATGGCTTACCTGGACAAGTAAAATTAGGAAAGTATTTAGTGTTGTTTAAGTTGCATTTAATGTGATTTAGAAGCTGGAAACAAGGAGGAGAATTAAAACCATGTGACCAGCTAGATCTCTGCAGGCCACTAGAAAGTGGTCCATGGACCACAGTTTAGGATCCACTGCTCAAAGAACATGTTTGATTGTCATTTTAAAGATTGACATTTTTTTTTCTTCCCAATTCCCCAATCTAGGAGACCATCCATATTCAGGATAGCACTTAACTTTAAGCATGTGCCTTAATCCCATTGAAGTCAATGGAATTTAAAGCACATGCTGAAAATTAAGCAGATGCTTAAGTGCTTTCCTGAATTGAGGTCTAAATTAGTATTTGCTACTTGGTACAGTATTTGTTTGATATGGACATATGCATATTTTTATGCATTTTTCTGCAAGGTTTTTTATAGGACAGTGTGGAGTGTTTCTGACTTACAAAATAAGCACTATTTATTATATGTTGCTTTTACTTACAAGAAAAAGGTTATGGTTTATGGACTTGGAGGAGTTTGATCCACTACTATCCCATTTTGTTAGGTCTAGTAATCCAGACATGTTTTGGGTTGTTCTAAAAATAATCTAAGGAATTTTTGTGGTCTGCTGGTACTACAGCAGCTTGTGAACTATCTTAAAGGACATGAGGCTAGACTAGCTATTATGAGGTCAGGTGTAAAAAGATAAAAGGCAAAACTGTGTGCTCCTTTAGGGTCCAAAATGCTGTGTTAAGCATCATTTAAAGGAAGCATATGGCCTTAAACTTAAATTGGAACTGCTACAAACACTATTAAAGGCCAGTAGAAAACCACATGGTTTGTAAATGCCATCTGCCCATTACTTACTTTAAACAAACAGTAATGTTAGTGTACAGCTTAGAATCATTGGGCCATATTCTTCCCTCATTTACTCCTGTGGAAAGCCCCTGAAGTTAGTTGACTGATGGTGGCAGTATTACTAGGGTTACCATTCGTCCGGATTCCCCCGGAAATGTCTGGATTTTTGAGCTAAAAATAGCGTCCGGGGGGGAATTTGTAAATGTCCGGACTTCTCCCCCCCATGCAGAGCGCGCGTGGCTAACAGGGCAGCCGGCCGGATGGTGCCACTTACATGGGGCTCCGACAGCCAGAGAGAGCCCCTCCT
>NW_020664746.1:2569784-2602510 GCF_002925995.2 Terrapene triunguis | reverse complement strand
GCAGGGAGGCTTAGGTAGGGGGTGGAGTCCTGGGGGGCAGTTAGGGGCAGGGGTCCCAGGAGGGGGCAGTCAGGGGACAAGGAGCGGGGGGGAGGGTTGGGGGTTCTGAGGGGGGCGGGAAGTGGGAGGGGCAGGGCTAGGGCGGGGCTCCTCCCGTCCTCCTTTTTTGCTTGCTGAAATATGGTAACCCTAGTATTACTGAAGAGTAAATCAGGGCTGAATATGGATTATTGGCTGTTCATCTACTGACTGATTTGAAGACACAAGGTCCCTCTTCTATATGTGTTTGTGCTGCTGGCTTTTTGAGCAAAGGCATTTAAACATGTTGGGAAAAATTGTAATCTTACATTTTTGTAGTATTGTTGAATTTCTGACAAGAATTTGTTTCTGTAATACTGACGTTATGGAGGTTTCCATCAGAGAGATGTCCTGGGTGCAGTGATGCTAGTTAATACAATGCTTATCTAATCCTAGGCTGCTGCTATAGGCTTTTGTGCTGCCCTAGGCCTGCCGGCTTGGAAGAGCAAAACCATACTGTGTGTTAGGCAACCTGTCATATTTTTGAGATTAGAAAGTCTATTTTAACATTTGTGGAAAGCAAATGTAAATTTTTCTTCATACTCCATGCACAGTGACCTGCACCAATGGTAAATGTCATTTGATTTCAGTTGCAAAATATACTTTGCAAAAATCAGCACTTGCTCCCTATGCAGAAGTATAAGATTAGCATCCTTTTCTTTGTAGAAGCTCTGCTTGCTCAATTCATTCATCTCTGAAGGGCATGTGGACTTGATTTTTCTTGCAGACAGAACATAGTACCCAAATGGAGGATGTATCAGATATTAAAACTAATGCAACAGATTTTTAGCCAAGATGCAGCAATTGGATGTATCTCAGCTTGGATCCACAATTCTACTAAACCTCATAATTGCTCCTCGCTTCCTCCCCTTTGTATCCAATCACTCCCAAATTCCCACTCCATCTGACTTCCTTTTACTGCAGAGCAGAGGACATAAAATGAGCTGTTTTTCAAACTCTTATGCTACTATTAAAGTCAACTTTCCAGGCACAGTAAGCACCTTCAAACTGAGAAGTTCCTTAGTATATACCCCTTGCCCACTCCTATGTCAGATCATTATTCTTCTGTTTTTCATCCCTCTCTTCTCATCCCCCCCCCCATGTATCAAGTGATTTCTCAAGCTTCCCTTCCCCTCTCTTCTCTGAAGTTACTTCTTTTCAGCAACAGCCTCAGGGCTTAGGCCCACCCACCGTCTTTTCTGTTAATCAGGATGTATTGTTTAAGGCATTGTGTTGGAGGGAATGGAAAACATATGTTTAGCTATCTAAAGCAATTCTAGTCTGAGCAAGCTCCAGCAGGATTGTAAAAAGAGTCAGCACAACTGGGCAGGTTTTGTTGGAACCTCCTTCGCTTTCCTAACCAGACCTAAATGGCAGGTGCACCTATACTAATAACACTGAATCTTTGGGTACGTCTTCACTTACATCCGGGTCCGGATGTAAGCAATCGGTTTTCTGAGTTCGATTTATCGCGTCTGGTTAAGATGCGATAAATCGATCCCGGATCGATCCCGGAAGTGCCCCGGATCGATCCCGGAAGTGCTCACCGTCGACGCTGGTACTCCAGCTCGGCGAGCGGAGTACGCAGCATCGACAGTGGAGCCTTCCTGCCGCGTCTGGACCGCGGTAACTTCGGACTAAGGTACTTCGAATTCAGCTACGTTATTAACGTAGCTGAATTTGCGTACCTTAGTCCGAAGTGGGGAGGTTAGTGTAGACCAGGCCTCAGTAATACTCTCTTAGCTACTGGCGATGGTGTTGTAGAAGAACTGTTTATTGCTTGGATTGCTTCTGTTCAGTTGCCATTTTCATCTGTGTGTCGTGGGGCAACTGCAGACTGAACCAAGTGGTTGCTGAAAGGCAACATGTTCAGTAGCTTTATTTTTGCTGCTCCATTGCATGCTTTCAGTTCTCTGTAGCCAAGTACAAATGTGTTGACACTTTTGAGTTGTATATCAGTGAGCTATACATGGTCCCAAAGGCATTGTATATTAATCATTCCCATTTGATTAACAACCCCTAAGCTTCTCTGAAAATTTAAATTAATGCTTGCTGTTGAAAGTGGGTGATATTTATGAGGGGTCTGTTCACTTGCATATGTTTTTATAACAATTTTAAGACCGCCCTCCACCCCCCGGCTTCTCTTACTGTGGAATGCACCAAATGTACAGGTGAAACAATAACTGTTCTGACCACCTCAGATTCTGCTTGCCACATATGCAATACTCTGGAAGAAGTTTAACCCTTTTCCCTTTCTCTCCCCTTTTCAGCTCAGAGACACTAGGCACCTGCTGTTTTTATGGAACCTCACCACACTGCCACGAAGAACACCAGCTCATCAGGAATGACACAAATTTGAGACTGAATTGTCATATTTTCCCTCTGAAATCTTAAACAGAGGGAAGAGAGGGCAGGGTGAATGTGTTAAACAAACAAAACCACCCCCACTAATCCTATTGGGGCACCTGTGTCTATTGTACATTTTCTTTGAAATTTAAAAAGATGTTAGGAAATATTTTATAAAACTTTTTTGCAATAAATGACGCATGAGATGGGGAGAGATTATACGAAGTGTTCATGGAAGGAACCACTTGAATTATTAGTATGAAGAATTACTGCGAATATATTTTTTTTTAATGTGACAGTCTAATCAATATGTTTGACAGGCCCCAGTGATGGAGCCAATTGCCTGGAAAGTTGACTGTAACTTTTGAACTTTGGTTTTGATTCTTAACTTTAGCACTGCATTTTCCATTCTCCAAGGCTTAGTTAGTATTTAGTATGGGTGTTAGCAGAGCTATAACCTGTGATCTAAAGCATGTCTGAAAGCAGCTGTATTGTAAAATATGAACAGTCTTGTTAAATGAGACCAATGTTTCCCAGAGAGGTGATGGGCAGGATGACAGCAGTAACTCCATGTATCTCTAATTTATGGGGAAAATCTTCCCCTGTGAAAATGGTTGTTCTATTCTTATGCTGATGTAACACTTTGGGAATTGAGGATTGTTGGAAACGTATCAAGAAGGGCTACATCTCTGACAGCATAGTCATTTCGATTTGCTTGTAATACTATAGCAATATGGGATTTAAGAATGGCTACTGCTAAGATAGGATAGCAGTCGTTTGCCAGGTCATTGTTCTCGCCCCCCACCCCCCCGCCTCCCAGCCCAGAATAGAACTCGTGCAGGCAGCTAGTACAGCAAGAGTTTCCATTAGTGGTTTTAATGGTAGTTGATTTAATAGAATCATAGAAATGTCGGGCTGGAGGGGACCTCGAGAGTCCAGCCCCCTGCTCGATTCGCATTGCCTCAACTTCTTTGGATACCATTAAATCAAAATTAGAAGGTCAAATCTTTAATCCTCTTTCTTCCTTTCTCCAAAAGATGTTTAGTAATAGTTATTTCAGCTGAAGCTAGTGAATGTTGACCATACTGCTAGAATACTGGCTTGTTAATTTATTTGCCACTGATTGTTTTAATATTGTGTGCACGTTTTCTTGACAATATGGTTTCCTGTGCTATTCTTAATGATAGAAGGGGATTCACTGGATGCCTGACTTGGGAGAGTAAATATTTATTTTGGAGAAATGAAAATGTGCACATAATCTAAAGTTCTAATAAAGTACAAGTTCCTCTTTCGATGGAAATGCAAAGGCTTGTACTAAACTCTTTTCCTATTTACAAATATTCTGATCTCATCAGGGAATGTAAAATATCTTTCTACAGGTTATCTGCAAAGAGAGCACCTTTTCCAAAAGTCTCTGGTTTCCAAAGGCACAAATATGGTTTCATAACCTGTGTGCATGGATCATGAATTAAGTAACCTTTGATTTCAAATCATGGTAACCATAGATGTATATTTTTTCCCCATTGCTTTGGTATTTGGTAACAAATCCATATTTTTAGCAGAGCAGGGGAAACAATAATCCATACCCAGGAAAGATATATTGGTGGTACATATAGTCAAAGGCAGTTCTATATTAGAGATTTAGTAGTTACTTTAGTTTGATTAGTGGTAACTTCATAATTTATTTATAAAACCAGAAACCGAAACCATAGCACCTATTTCTTCAAAAACTATTTTAGCTGCACATTGCTGTTGTACAGTAGATTCAAATTGTGCTACTTTTCATAATAAACTGCAGATTTTTTTTTTTTAAATAGAGAATAGTAATTATTGTTCTGCAGTACTCTTGCTTTCTAATGTAGTCAAAGCAGAGGGTCAGCAGTCTGGTCCTGCTCCACTGCCCAAAATGTGACCAAGATTTATTATAAATTAAAGCATCTCACTCTTAGATTACATCTGCACTATGAGCTAGGTGTGTGATGTACACGTACACGTGCTAATTCTCATGGAGCTAGCGTGAGTATAAATAGCAGTGTAGCCGCAGTAGCATGGATATCAGCAGCAGAGCCATAGCTTAGTGGGGCCTAGACTGTACCCACCAGTCTCAAGCAGGTTTGTATTCAGCATAGCTAAGCTATGCTGCCACTGCAGCTACACATGCTACCGCAGCTACACTGCTATTTATACTCACGCTAGCGTAGTGACACCTCATGCAAAAATGTGTAGGCAAGTTGGGATCACACCCCTAGGTCGTAGTGTAGACGTAGCCTTAGAGAGAGAGGGGGACAGGGTGCAGTGAGTTAATGTGCTAGCCTTTTACCTCTGGAGACCAAACCCTGATTGTATTACAAGTAGATGGGGGTCTCATCCCTACTGGGGGAGTCACTTTTATCCACGTGAAAACAAAAAACAAAACCACACCAGACAACATGGCACAAAACAGTTTCTGCTCAGGAAAAAGGCCCAGGACTGTAATAGCAGGGTTATTCCATGCTGGGATTGAAATGATTGACGTTGTGTGTGGAAGCCAGTAGTGCCTGCCTATATGACATCTGACTCTTAACCAGTGCTCTTATTGCCTCTCCTGCAAGAGCACTAGCACACATCAGTTGGAGTATACAGAACATTATAGTTTGAGAGAAATGCAGGTCTCTGCATTGGAGTATATGGGTAAATTAAGCAAATAGAAAGCTTAAAAAATAGACAAGGTAGCAAACTGTATTTGCTCATAAAAATGAGTTTATTTTCATGGGAAGTAGTGCAGCCATTTTGTTTGAAACCAGATTTTCATTTTGAAGTGAAACTGTCAGGGATATTTTAATGACTGAGAAGTACAGTAATGTATTGCTTTTCACTTTTTGGCTTTAGTTGCTTAATATTTAAGCTTTGCTCCATGCTACCTTTTTGTCTGTATATTGAATGGTCACTATGCCTCCTTCATTTTGTAGACTTGAATGAGGGGGGGGAAAATGATTCACTTTTAAGGTTTGCTCAGAGGTAAATGTTAAAGAATGTTGTGTAACATTTATTCAAATAAAGCCTTGATTTTTTTTTTTCAGCACTTGTTGAAGGGAAATGATGTGGAACATTTCTATGCTATAATTTTCCTTTATATTTCCCTTTCCTTTTCTAAACCAGCAAGTTTTGATTACATCTTATGTCTGTTACATTTTCTGAATTAAAGTGAGGATGCTGATCTGCTCTTGAGAGTGCATCCTCCAGATTAAATTCCTACTTGACTGACGCTGTCCAACCTTGAGTTTGGCCCATGGTGGCTGGTTCATGTTAAATCTTCCTTGACCAGTTGGATGCTTTCCACAAGAAATAGTAAAAGCCCCCACATAGACAATGAGAAAAGATACTGTGCACCATGAAGAGGCAGAGACAAAGAAAACATGACTGTAATCCATGGCTGCAGTCAAGGAGCACTGGATACAGCTCACGATGGAGGCACACCATGGCAGATGGGTGTTGCTGTAGCTGAAGGACACAGTGACTATACCCCCTGCATTGGCCATAGCAATAGGGAGTGGCATAAGAGCTCTGTGCCACCCGGGAATCCCCCTATGGAGTGGAGAATCGTCTGGTGACCAGCTAATGCTGTCTTTGGTACCACTTTGTTCTGACGGCGTTGTACAAAGCATCTGGAACGCAGGAAAGAGCTGAGGCCTTTGAAGAACAAGATCTGCATGCTATTCAATCACTGGTTCCTTGTGATATTAACAGCTTCAGACAAATCCGTCTGTTGCAGGTAAGGGTAATGGAATCTTTCTCCATTTAGGGAGGAAACTCCCCACATTGAGTTGCATAATTTCATAATTTTCCCTGAAGGAGGTGGTTATGCCATAATGGGTAATTCACTTTAAAAAAAGCACAGCATTTGTAGCATTGGGTCAAAGCAGGGTCAAGTTGTTGCATATCTCCTCAAATTCCAGAATCTATAGGAGCTGCACTGTCTGGTAAAAGAAAAAAATGCTCTCAATTCCTGCAAATTAAAGCTTCCATACTTAGGAAAAACTAGCACGTCTTTTATTTGTGTCTAGGTTAATCAAATATAAAGTAGATAAGAAATCTATTTGGAAATGTTTATTAAGCATGTTACTGACTAAGCATTTTCCTCTTTCAATGGTGTACAATTTGTCTGAAGGGACAGATCAACTGTGCAATACAGTTGGTAATAGTCTCAGCCAAATACCTTTCCAAAGTATTAAAACTAATTTGTTGGAATTAAATGATTGTGCAGATGCACTGAGTCTGTTGTGACAGCTACCTTGGATCTATCCTCCATGCTATTCAGACATTTTTGGTCCAGTATAACTGCAAAGTGCATCATATCTTCTCTCCTCGAGTCTCTTGTGTGGAGCAGAAATAGGGCATATGCTTTTTCTGTTCGTTTTATAAATGTTCCATTTTCTACTCCTGTTTTGATTATAGGAACTTCCTTCTTCTATTAGTCATTCATTCTTGCAGCAGTCTCTCCGGTTGTGGTTTTCTCTCATTAGGCTTATAGGTGGAAAGAGGAAATCATGCTAAAATGTAATTGGTCACTAATAACTTCATGACATTGCCTCTATAGCTCCTCACTGTGGGAGTCATTTGCTTATGCTACATGGCCGTGGAACCTATGAGAGTAATTAACTATATTTCAAAGAGTTCTACAGATATACTGATTAATCCTCACTACAGTAGCACTATAACGAAGGTATAAAAGTAACACCACCCTACCAATGCTGATGTCATGTAGACTCCTGTTTATTACTCCCTGGAAGCATCAACAAGGTGATACTACTCTTCCCTCATTAAGCATGTGTCACAGCTCCTTAATGAACTTCATGATCCAGGAAGATTTTATAAGCACTTGCCAGCTAAATAGTGAGAAGCAGGTATAAAGGGGTACAATTTCCTCTGAGGGGAAAGAGGGAAATGGATTCCATCAAGGCCAGCCTTCAGTCATGCAGGAGAAGTTATAGAAAGAGAGGGACTATGGTAAAAGTCAAGAGAATATTGGATGACCTCCATACACCCAAATTAGAGATCATCTAGTGAACGCTGCAGTACCAGAATTGCATTCTAGAAATCTTCATCTATACCCTCAGATGCCACCAAGAAACTCACAGGAGAGGGAGGAGGTACAAAGGTGGCTTTATATTACCTTTGTGCTCTGTGATCTTGGGCTGGGTTAGGTCCAGTGGTGCCAGCAGTAGGAGGGGCTACCCATCTGCCTGTGTGCCCAGTGTCTTGGATGGGTACAGAGTCAGGGCACCTAGCCCCTCCAACCACCACAGCTACACTATATTTTTTAGCTTACTATCTTGATCAGAACTAGTGGAAGTTTGTCTTCTCAACCTGGGAATTGCATCCCTATATCCAAGTGCAGACATACCAACACTGGTTAGTTCCCCAGAATAGGTGAACAGTCTGGCTCCTGGTGACCTGATGGAGTGGTCAGCCTGGTGATTGCTGAGATACATTAAAGCCATTTCCATGCCCCCTTTTCCTCAGCCATGCCCTCCTCTCCAGCTGTAGGGGATAGTAGCTATTATGCCTGTTCTTTACTTTTGGAGGACCGTCTTTTCCCCTGATTGAGGTGAATAGCCCATCGTTGGTTATGGCAGCTTTAGGGCTGCTTTGCATAGAGCAGTCCTACCATTTTTCCAGAAACCATCTTTTCTCTCTTCATCCTCAGTCGGGTGGCAGAGAAATACACACACTGACAAATGCTAAGTGTGCGTGCAAGGAAACTGAGAATGTCAACAGAATTACATAGCAGTGTTAGCAGCCCTGCAAGCAGCTGTTGGAATATCATCAGGCCAATGTGAACTTTCATATTAACTGCCACTCCCTTTTTTTCCCCCTTGCTTGTCCTCCCTAAAGTTGTTTTCAAATGGACTTGTCAGTCACCTTCTCACTTATCTCTTCATGCAGGAAGACTGTGTAATAATGACTCTTGAAAGGAAGTGGACGTAGAGATACAGCATGCTGTATGTCACAAGAAAAAGGAACAAACTAATTTCCTCTTTTAGACAGCGCACTGGCAGCTATAATACTTTAAGTGCTGTCTGTAGCCCAGTTTCTGTGTGCCTCTATCCCATGCCCTGGTGTTTCAGTGCTCTTAGGCTGTGAGTCTGCAGCATAAGCAAAGATGATCTTGAAACACAGGCAGTGGAATTTGCAAAGGGAGCAATTTGAATTTGTAAGAGGGACCATATATGCTTTTTAGGTTTTGGTGATTCTGAAATTAGGATGAGTTTTCAAAGCCAAGGATTAATGGTGGCAGCTCTGAAATTCTACCCTTCAGCTAAGGCCTCTGACTCCAGCCGAGGGTTCAGGAACTTGATTTTCAAAATGCAGCTGTCTAAGTACCTAGCTGCAGATGTGCTCACTTTTTGGTAAATGCCAGGGCTCTGGGCCCCAAGTAATGAGCAGGGAAACAAGCAGGGACTGTGTGGAATCCATTGTGTAATAGGAAGAATCCACACAGAATTAAGGTGACTGCAAGACATCAGCAATACCGACACTGCTCATATTGTTACTCATGGGTTCACATAGGAAAGAGAAATGGTACAGACTAAAGGCACCATATATTGGGCCACTGTGCCATGCTTTGATCTCAAAATGATGCAGTTTTACTGGAAATGCCAGATCACATCAGAAACCATCCATTACCAGCAGTGTCTTGGCTCAGTGACTGCGATACTACCCCAGGGAGCACAATCCTACTCACATCAGGGCAAGTTCTGATCTGTGAGCTGTAGTGGGAGAGGGAAACGGATGCTGCTTCTATTAAGTGTTTTGGGATAGAAGTATACATTTGTATTATGTATAGTAGTCACTGTGAACTTGCAACCTCTCTTCTACAGCTAACTGAACCCACGCTGAGAGAAATGCCAGAATCTAAAATCCCCACACTGAAATGAAACTGTTTGGACATTTGTAACCCGTGCGCTAGGTCTAAAAGACGATGCACTGGAAAAAGTAACACTGAGAAAGCATTTAGATAAATAGAATGCAAACCTCCCCATCCCCATCCTCCCTCCTTGTGGGTGTACACACACACACATTCACTCTCTCTCTGCTTTTGGTGGACATTTTGACACTGGGTATCCGTCAGCAGAAGTCTGGGAATGAAATAGGCCTAGATGCTGTACATTCAGAAAGCTTTTCTAGCAGCTAACCACAAAACAGCGATCTGTCCACAGGCCCCTGTCAGTTGATGGATGAGTCAGTCTGAAGCTACTGTGTTATACAGCAGGACGTAACATATCTTCCTACATCCAAGGCTCTAGCTAAAGGACACATGGCATTTTACATTCTAATACCAGAAGCTGCTGCTTAGAAAAAAAGTCCTTGAACAATGTGTAAATATTTATATCAGATCAACCACCATGGTTAATGCTGGGGATCTGAAAAGGCTTCTTGCACTGCAGCTGGCTGCTAATGAGTCACATTCTTAGTCTGCTGTAGTTTGGGAATCACGTTTATATAGGACTGTTAGTCAATCCAGTCACCTAAAAAAGGGCTGAAGGATTCACCATGATGCAGACAGCAAGTAGTACAAAATGAAATCCGGTTTTCTAGTCCTGCCCAGGAACAGACTGGATTAATAGTCTTAGTGGAGCTAAAAAAGGTAAACCCATTTCAAGCCCCCAAGCCACATGTTCAGTTAAATGAGTATCAGCTTTTTAAATTCTCTCTCAAGGAGCCAACAGTTAGAGAGAAAACTGAAGTATGGATTTCCAGTGTTGAGTCTCCATTGAAAATGGTCACAGGTATAGTTGGAAAGATTACCCGCCAAACACACACTATTAGAAGTGAGAGGTTAATAGTTTTCAGCTGTTTTAAATGTTTAATACACAGGTTTTGCTTTGTCAAGATAGGCTGTAATGACTCTGATGGCTTAAAGCCCCACAAGCCTAGAACCTGACAATTTATGGTGTCTCAAGAAGCTGTTTCCTTGACAAACCCACAGCTAGTCATAGTAGGAGTTGAAAAAGATACTCCCTAGCAATTACACCCTTTGGAGTAGAGGGCTGCACACATAAAAAATAATTAAACATGAACAAGGAAGTCAATGTTGGGCTTATTCCAAAACAGCTGCAAAGCAATTGAATGACCCATGTATTAATGCTGCACATTAAATAAACCTGTGCTAATTTCACCTACTGTTCAAAAGTTAGCACTTTAATGTAATTGGTTCTCAGCTGCAGAAGCCAGCAATCAAACTCAGTTATCAGAACAATCTCTTAAGGCTGGCGTAGCTACTTAAAAGCTTGGGAACGTGTACACTAGCAGTTTTTCCTTCCTGTATTGTTATGTTAGAGCTAATTAGAAAAGCCTCATTGAAGTTCTATTCTGTCCGATAGTGCCATGCAGTCTGGGCAGAATGCTTTGGACCCAGAGCTCACCTCAACCAGTGAGGAACTGGTGTAACTCTGATGGCAATAGTTATTCCCAATTTACTACCCTATGAGAGGAGAATCAGACCCTTAATCTCATAGGCCCAGATCATTAAAGGTAGTGAGGTGTTGCGCCACTCACTGTTGCAACATATAACTGGTTAGGTTGTCTGCCACTCAGGGGAATTTCCAGCCCCAAGCTAAATGACCAGGCTCCCCATACAACGTATGGGGATAATTAAGCACCTAAAAAAGGGATTTTCAGATGGTGGGGCAGCAGCCTAAACTAGCCAGGAATGAAATGCCACAACAAGAGGAGAGAGGTGTGGGCACCTAAACAGCTGACCTGGTGCACCTGGCTGACAGATCAGAGGCAGGCACCTCCCTGCACTTAAGAACCTCAGCCATGAACCCTTGCCTGGCACTGGGCACCTAAGCCCTAGGAGCTGACATTTTCAAAGCTGCTGCTCAACTGCTGTCTAACTTGGTTGGCACCAATGGCCCCATGAGTTGGTATTTGCAATTCTGGTTAAGTGTTGAGGCCAAGCTCACGGCTAACAAACTGCTCAGCGCCTCAAACCCTCCGAGGCACCGCAGCAGCCAGACGTTCCCCCTCACTTAGTTTGACAATCTCACCACCCACTGGGCCCATTTCCAGCATTGTGCTCTGAGCATGCCTAGCACCTGTTACTTGCCAGCCCCAACAGCAGGAGGGCTGGAGGTAGACCATCAATAGGTGGAGGGGGCGCAGAACACCCGCACACCAGCTGCACAAGTCAATGTGGGGAGAGCTATCCAGCAAGAGACAGAACCTTTCACGTACCTTAATGGCAGACTTGTCACCTAACAGGCAGATAGGCATGGAGGTATTATTAAGGATCTAAGCCTTTGTGCCTCTGTTTCCTTACCTCTGAAATGTGGATGCTGCTTCTAGCACCTGCTTCATGCACTGGTGCTTCACTCATGTAAATTAATTATCAGCCACGTGTGTATGATGGAAGTACAGCTAAGCTGCCTGTGCCTTAGCGCCATGTCCAGAGTCTAATAGCCAGATCCTCAGATGGTGCAAATTGACCGTTTCATTGGTCAGTAGAGCTCTGCTGATTTACAGCAGCTGAGGATTGGCTTTAGTGGAGTCCTGCCTGAGCCATTTCATCAGGACAGGGTGGTACAGCCTCTGTGATGCAGGCTGGGCCCTGTGGTGCACAGGTGCTCACAAAGCCCAGCTGTGTGCTAAAGGGCAGCGGGGTCCAGGGCCGGAACTGCCGCCTGGCCCCACACACTGGGATCAGGGTTACTGTCTGGCCCCACACAGCAGTGGTCAGGGTTGGGGCCGCCGCACGGCAGCATCTGGGATCGGGGCTGCTGCCCACCCCACACAGCAAGGGGCAGGGTTGGGTTGGGTCTGCCACCTGGCCCCACACAACAGGGTCTGGGTTCCCTGCCACCAGGGCTCTGCTCCTGGCCCCACTGTATGGAGGGGTCTCCAGGCTGGGGGCACTGGGCATAGTGGTATGGGGTTGGGGGCCTGCTGTGGTTCTCAACCTGTGGCCCAGGTAACACATTGTGGGCCACATATTAAGTTGAGAACCACTGCTCTAGTGTGTGCAGTTTGCTCACATGAAGGGGCAGTGGGTAGTAGGGTAAAAAGGGCAAGGTAGGGGGAGGTTGGTGGAAAGCTGTTTCACAGGCTGGGCTTTGAAACACTAAGGGGTACCCTGCATTAGGGCAGTCAGATGGGAGTGTTGGTGTAAAGATACAGGGCTTGCATACCAGGGCTCAGTACTTACCTTTTGTGTCAGAGGGGGAATACTGCAGTGCTGAGAGAGCTGGAGGCAGTCACACTGTCCGCAGCCTGTAAATGCACCTCATCTTGCACTGGAGCCTCAGCAAGACAGGAGGAGTTTGAATAGGGCAGTCCCACTCCATCAGGGGAGAGAAAGGAGGTAAGACTATGGAATGGAAGAGAGGGGGGCAGCATCACTGTTCTCTTGTTTACTAGAACTGTTCATAAGTGAGAAGGACCCAGGTAAATGCATCCTCTCTCTCTTCCTTTGTCAAGACTCTGGGAGGCATGAAGGAACCAGCTAGGTTAGAACTGGAGAAGAGGACTGAGCAAGGCCCCCATGCTTGCAGCCTGAAGGAGGCAAAGTGAGCAAGCAGTCAGACTGTTAATCTCAGCATGATAAATAGACAATCATTTTGTGCCGGGGTTGGCTGGGAGCTACAGCTTATTATGTTGGAATTTTCTCCCACCTTGGGCTGCACAACCTGGTGCTACAGGATGAGGGATTAGGAGAGGGAACTGTTGAAGGCAGTGAGAGTCCCTTTGGTTTTCTACATTAAGCTACAATGGAGGGTGCTCTTTAAATTGGAATGAACACACTTTGATAAAGTGTTGTACAGCCTGCGATAAAGCTGTTTGCACAGTTGTCTCCAGAGCGTACAGAAGGCTCGTCAAATGGTGCCTTTTCCCATGGTTAAATGGGATTACAGAATATTTCTCAAAGAACTCACGTACAGTTTAAAGCCCCTCCAAAGATTAACTATTACATTAATTTAGAAAGCCCCATGTGCCTTTCAGTACAGTATCAGTCACCAGCCCCACACAGACTGGGAGACTTGGGAATGGTGTGCTGTCTTCACGGAGCAAAAATTAGAGATGTAACTGCAAGATTGGGCAGGATCATGCATCTAGCAAGTCTCCACTAGTGATATTACACATTAGAACTAATGATGCATCATCACATAGAACTACACAAATGATAGATTACTGAAGTTGTCTTGAAAGAGAGCTTAAGAGGAGGAAAGTCCAAGTGATCTTGGAGATTCTTCTGGCCTATGCATGAAAGGCAGAAAATACCAGAGGGGAACCACTGACTGTGCAATTGGTGTGAAGCTGAAGGTTTTGAGGAACATTGGGACACATTCCAGTGGGAGGGGAGGGTGTATGAATGGGATGGCTTGCATCTCAGAGATGGGCGAAGGGGAGTTAATCATCTCAGTTGGAGACTAGCTGGAGCAGCCAGGTGGCCATTAACTAGCCCTACAAGGGAAGGGAGCTAAAACAACAAATTCAGCTCAAACTCAGCATATTGTAAACAAACAACTGACATGGCAAAGAATGTGAAGTGACATTTTTTAGTTTCTTATATACCTCTGCTAAGAGCCTGGTAACAAGCAAGAGGAAATGGAAATTCTCACTGATGAGAAGAAAGTTAATATAATTGGCATCACTCAAATCTGGATGGACAAGTCACATGACTGGAATATTAAAATCACTAGTTGTAGAGCTTGTTCTAGGTTAGAAGGGGAGGGTGGCACTACATTAATACAGTTAGTAGTTTGATTTAGTTATCAATAACTTGAGCCACAGCATCTTGATCATAGGTGTAGCAACATGTGACTACAAAGATCAGGAAGAAGTAGTGGCTGGGAGCTGTTACAGACCATAGAATCAAACCAGAGACCAGGACAAGTTACTATTGAAACATTTGGCTAATGGGTGGGGAGAAAAATTGTGTTGTGGGGGAACTTCAATTTTGGCAGATGCATGTAGGAGGTGTCATGCAGGCAGTAGTAAAATGTCCAACTTCTTAACACTTTAAATAATTTTCTAACACAAAATATTGCACCTGAGTGAAACACCAGGTAACTATTTTAGCCCTCATTATGATAGAAAATGGGCAGCCACCAACTTCCAGTCCAGTGATTAATGCATCTAAACACCAGTGATCCTCATTATGTTCAGTATCAGCAACCAGCGGCCAATCCCACCCACTGCTTCAAAAGGGAAATTTTTTCAAAACGGAGGAAAATTATGAACAAAATTGATTGGAAAGAATAAATTGAAACAGAAAAATGTGATTTTGAAAATTGGGAGTTCTTTAAAAAATTGAAATTTTTTATTAGATGACCAAAAAGCCATAATTTCACAATCAAGAAAGAGGGTAACTTTGGCTAAAAGCCCATCCTGCTCCAGTGGTAACAGCAGCAATTAGAAATAAAAAAAGCAATACATAAGAAATGAAAGCAAGGGGGAGAATAGATAGAAATATAAATGAGAAGTTGTGAAATATAGAAAATTGATAAGGTGTGAAGCTAAAGACCTCTGGGAAAAAAATCCATGGCTGGCAGGGTTAAGGACAAGAAGTATGTTAGGGACAAAAGAAATCCTATAAATGGTAGAGGCCCAGGTATAGCAAGAGATGTTAAAATTAAAAAGGCAGAAGTGTTCAATAAATTTCTGTTCTGTATTTAGAAAGAAGTAGGACGATGTTTTTATATCCCATAAGGATGATGAAGTACTTTCCAGTCCATTGGTACTCAGGTGGATAAAATCATCATCTACTTGGGCTAAACATTTTTAAAATCAGCAGGCCTGATAACTTGCAAGCAGGAGTCTTAAAAGAGTTGGCTGAGGAGATTTCTGGCCCGCAGATGTACATTTTTAATAGATCTTGGCATACCAGCGACATTTCAGAAGATTGGAAGAGCGCTAATGTTGTGCCAATATTCAGAAAGAACAAATGGGATCACCCCAGTAAGTATAGGCCGGTTGTCTGGAATTGATGTCAGGCTAAAATAATGGAAAAGCTGATAGGGGATTCCATCAATATAGCATTAAAGGACAAGAATATAATTAATGCCAGTCAACATGGTTTTATGGAAAATAGGTCTTGTCCAACAAACCTGATTTCATTCTTTCATGCTTCACATTTACAGTCCTTTGTGGAAGTTATTTAAATACCTACATACTGTAACTTACATCTTAAAAGCTTATTCCATGTTCCACGAGTTCATGGTGACTGTGCACTTGCAAAAAACAAAACTAGTAGCATCAGGTAGTCATTCAAGTTTTGTTTTTTACCTTTGTTCTGTAAGGTAAATAATTTCCCCTCATGCATGTAAAATATTTGCCACCCTTTAAAAATCTGAAGCAGGAATATAATGCAGAAAAATCTACACCTTAAATAGTTTGTAAGACAAGGCATCAGGCTGTTAAATCACTGACTGTGCCTTTACACATCTGATGTACATTTGTGAGCACCAGTGTGTTATTTGTTGATTAATCAGCCAGTCAAGAAAAAAGTAAAATTTCAAATGTCCAGAATCAGTTTGGGATGCTCCAGTTTAAAAGTCTACTTTATATTTACAAAAGGTTTGTTATTTTTTCCCTCTAAAGTGGTAGCAGACTGAAGCCTCAGGGTGCAAACCTCAACCCCATCACATCCTCTTTGCATTGCTCTGCTAGTGCAAAGAGGCTGTCAATCTTGTTTACACAACTAGCAGAGGAATCCCCTGTTTTAGGTGGAATCTCCAGATGACAAAACCAGCCTAGCAGGTTCTGACATCCCCCTCAAACCCTGGCAAAAGCTCTCTGGGGCTGTTGCAGCCAAGTTATAGTTAAAAGCAGCCCTATGGCTGCTCTCAATTACACCAGGATCAACCAGCCCCTTCAGAGCTCCTCCACCTCTGCTGCACCTAACAGAGACTGGGCAGAGGACTGAGCCTTCTGTGAGAAATAAACCCCCATTCCACTAGCGCAATTCATGACTAATGTCTAAACACATGGAAATCCTAGCGGCTGTTTTCTGTTGTTTAGTTAAGTGACATTTTAATTATGCACAAGAACTTAAAGTCCGCACAGGCCTCAATGTGAATCACGGCCTTTTCCATTGACAGCTTGGTCCCCATGGACATCATACACATTCACTGCAGATGTGAGGTAGTTTGCAACAGATGCTACATGGACAGCATGTACCAGGTAGCCAGAGTCAAAACTAGCCCATGAATCTTGCATGGCAGCAGGACAACTTTTATAAATAGCTAAGCAAAATGCAAATCTTCCCAAACACAAGGAAATCAGCAGCACTTAAAAACCCAACAATAAAAGCTAGGAAATAGCTTGAGGGACTGCCCCCTTCCAGCATGTCACTGGAAATGGGGCTCAAGATATGCGAGTACTAAAGTAATCTATGGTGACAGGAAGCTGAAGTCAAGTGCACGCAGCAGCTAACGAGTTTCAGGAATAACTTAAAGGAGAGAACTGAAAATAAGTAAATAGCTATCACGCAGTTTTAATTTAATATGTTAAATAAGTGATATTTTCAGATCAACGGTAATTTAAAAGCTCCATCCAGGTTTTGGCCTTACTATTATAAAACTGGGTCAATACAGAAAAAAAACATGCTTAGCTACAAGCTAGCAAAAATACCACAACCCTATCCCAATTCAAACCCCACAATATTTGAATAGTACGTCTGCAGAGATATTTTAAACCTTTCCTAGATTCAGAGACTCCAGTACAGCTTGAGGACCTTTTTGCAATCACTTTAATATAAGGTGACCAGATGTCCCGTTTTTAAAAGGACAGTCCTGTTTTTTGGGACTTTTTCTTATATAGGCGCCTATTACCTCCCACCCCTGTCCCATTTTTCACAGTTGCTATCTGGTAACCCTACTTTAACATCAAGGATATTTGCATCTCATTATCCTAGCACCAGAAAGCTACTTTGTGAAACCCACAACATGTACTGAACCAGGCAGGTGAATTTTACTGACCTCATAGTAAAAGTTAACATACCAAAAATATTAAGGCAGTTTGCAAGTAGCTTCCAACTAGTCTCCCAAGGGTATCAAGATAAAGTCAAGTAGTAAACCTCTGGTGCCAGGGTGCCCAAGAAAAAAATGATATAAACTCTATAATAAGACAATGTTAAGATTAAAAGCCTTGCAATTTTTTTTAAACCAGTCTTGCAAATTTGCTTTCTTATTTGTAGGTTACTTATGTTTATATTCATTTAAAAATACCATCATTCGAAGGTTACCTCTGGTGAGAGGCCAAAATACAGGACAAAAATCACAAATGAACCCAACAGAAACATCAAGCCTTTATTACAATGAAGATAAATTATACCACAGAGGTGAGCTTGCTTCCATGGCCCCTGCCTGTCACACTCACTGGCTGAGTGGAGAGACGCACTTCTGATAGATTTACTAACACCACAAGACACCCATTGGACACACCTGTAATTTGGGTTACAGGCATGTGAGCATTTTGATCCAACTGAATTGCTTGCTAGACTGATGTTGCTGAGAATGAATGGGCCAGGGTAACCACTTCCTTATTAGGGAAGACAAATAATGCAGTTAAAAAAAAAAAAACGACTCTGGGCATAAAGCTGTCACTGCAAAAGGGAAATCAAATGACTTGTTTTTTCATCCACATTTTAAACATCTCACCAAAGTGGAAATGTATACCCTCAAGTCTATTTTCATTTGGATAAAGTGATTTTACATGTTAAATGATTGCTGAACCCTTTTATTGGTAGTTGCAAGCATGGTGTCACAAAGCTTGAAAGCCAGCTTTTTAATAGGAGCAGGCTTAGCTCATGCTATCTGTTGTTATTGTTTGGATTTTGAACAAAGTTGATGGAGTATGAGCCAGTTGAGGAATCCTGTTTGACCTGGAAATTTTCTGTCGACAGGCCAAAGGGTCGAAGAACCAAGTTCCCAAGATCTTTCAGCTTACCTGAAATGCAAAATTTAAAAAAATATTAAACATATAACTCCAGCCTGGGTGTATAGGTGGGTTGAAAGATACAGATGCTCCCCGAGTTACGTAAACCCGATGTACACAAATCTGAGCTTACGGGGGGAAAAAACAGAACGCTTGCGTAAGTCGGGGAGCATCTGTACTGAATTCTCCATTGCTCCACAGGCTGGTTATACTGTCTGAGACAGATGCAGTAGAAATCTCCACAGCCCATTCAATCCTTAGCTTTTGAGACCAATATTTTTTCCAATTATTGAGATGTAGTCACTTGTCCACTAGGAACTAAAAACAGACCAGCAAGCCAATTGCATATTGTGTCCCCAAGAGCCTGATTCTCAGACACTGGAGACATGGGGATTATATTTTAACTGGCTGCCTAGAAGTGGCTCTGTTTTCCCTTACCAATCCTCAAGGCAAGACATTACTTTAGGGCTTGGCTACACTTGCAAGTTAGAGCGCATTAAAGCAGCCCCGGGCGCCCTAACTCCCCGATGTGTCCACACTGGCAAGGCATGTAGAGCGCCTGGACTCTGCAGCTGGAGCGCTCCTGGTAATCCACCTCCACAAGAAGCATAAAGCTTGCTGTGCCCCAGCTGAAACACCCGGGCGTCAGTGTGGACGAGGTGTTGCATTACTGCGCTGTGATCGGAAAGATCCCATAATCCCCTGATTCCAGTGGCCACTCTTCTCATTGTTTTGAAATAGGCTGCAGGCATGCAGATATCCCCTTTCAAAGCTCCGTTTCTGACAGCCGGCATGCTTATCTACTCCGGGACAAAGCAAACCATTATTGTGGAATGCTGCTGGTGTGGGTGTGTGTGAGGGGGAGGGATCTGCAGCTGTCTGAACTTACTAGACAGCATGCTGAAACACACTCAGCCCCCCAAAACACACTGTCTCTCGCCCCACATACATACAACACCCTCCCTGTCACACTCCATCCCCCCCAATTGAAAAGCACGTTGCAGCCACTTGCACACTGGGATAGCTACCACAATGCACTGCTCATTGTGGCGTTGCAAGAGCTGCTAATGTGGCCACGCCAGTGCGCTTGCAGCTGGCAGTGTAAACACACGGCAGCGTTTTCCCTGCTGCAGTCTCCAAAGGCCGGTTTAACTCCCAACACTTTACATCTGCAAGTGTAGCCATGCCCTAAGACAGCAACAGCGAAGTGCTGCTCTCTCTCCAGCACTTCTATGTGGATTTAACTCTGATAACTGCACCATTTGTTGTTCCATTTCTGATCATTCTGAAAATTCTCAATTCCCACCTGGCTGTCAATTGAAACATCTTCAGTTTAGAAATAGGCTACATAAACATTCATTTAATTTTCTAACTAACCCCAGAGTGCACATAAATCAGTAAAACTGTGTAAATATACCCTTCTCAAAAACAGGTTTTGACAGTTCTCTCATTAGCTGGCAAACAGTGCAATTCCCTTGACTGCATTATGTTACACAGTGTTACTATAGTTAAATTATCCCTCTGGCCAATTAAGGAGCAGCATTAAACGATTTTGAAGAAAGTTCAATCCAGTCCTATTCTAACAAAGAAAATGGCCAAAATCAGAGGCCAATAGGACAATGGAAGGAGTAATAAAGCTCAGAAGACTTCATAAGGTTCCTCAGATTTTCAAAAGGAACAGCCACAGACTTCAAACTCATATTTACTCCTTATTTGCGAACTATGATAAAAATGTACATGTTCTAGATAAGTATAGCCATGTGTAATGAACGAACGAAGAAAAGGGAACCCGGTCTGTACATACAAATGCATTTGCACACGCAGACTGAGAATTTAAGTTTCAGTGTATAACCGCTTACTGATCATTTTGTCTGTAAAAGCCTGGTATTTGGTCACGTAAGTAAGGACACGTAATTGCATTCCCACTGTTGAAAATAAGGCCCTCTGTAGCCAACTTTAAAAACAAACAAATGAACAGACAAAACTAACATCACCAGCTACTGTAACTGCAGAGCAGGTAGTAGAACAGTAGTGTAACAGGTATGATATTTGGTACCAAAGTTAATACAAACTAGGGGTTTCTCCTATTGATTTAGTACTAATTTTTCAAGAATTAATATGTTTTGACTTCAGATTCCTGAAACTTAGTATAATTGGCACCTCAGAAAGATGGTGAATGTGTTTAAGGGCTTGATAGTATCTCCTGAAAGTTTTCTTTATGGACAACAGGTAAAATCAGGCAAAAAAAAAAAAAAAAAAAAAAGGATGAAATTAAACACAAAAGGGAACAATACCCAATACTGGCCTAGTAACACCAGGCAGAGCCACTGGAATGACGCTTAGACAGCTGCAGGATCAGAAGTAAGCCAGGCAGTTGATGTAGAAAGCTGGTTGGCTTTGAAGGAGATAAGAGGGCAAAGTCTATGATGAATGATAAATGTAGACTGCTCCCCAGATAGCAAACAAGTTAAGTTTGAAGCCAGCGCTGGGTTTGGAGTAACAGGCTATTTACCCTCTTTAGAAGGGTTTTCTATCACTACATCTAATCATTATCAGCACAGCTTTCCAAACAGACAATGGAAATTATTTCAGGAAAAATAGTAAGTGGTGGAACAAAGGAGTTGGGAAAAGAACCACTACTACTATTTTTATTCATGATCCTGTATTTAAGAAACTTACAAATACTGCCCACACCACTATTTGCCAAGAAGTGTACGGATTCAGACTCCATTTTTTTCAGCTAATACCAGTCATAAGAAACGTTCTGTTCTATGCTATTCAGGTTCTTCTTCACTCATAGAGAATATGGTTCATTATGATGCATGGAAGTTTAAAAGCATTCAAGATATGGCCAAGTATGGGATCTTGGAGTCTGATACTGGACTACCATGGACACCATATTTGGCTTCTTCTCTTCTGTTACAGAAAGGGGATCAAGCCTCTGCTTTTTAACATGTCCTGGAAAGAAGTCTTCTGCGCCAACTCCCTACTTTTCCCAAGCAGTGTAAACCTCATCTCTGCCACTTAAAAGTTCCTCACAACAACGTGCAAGACTTTGCCCAATAGTTAGGGCTTTACTATTGAGCCTGGTTGTTACAGTGAAGCAATAACTTCACAGAGTGCAGAGTTTGGCACCTAATGCATTTAGCATTTGTCAAAATCATCATATTAAAGGAGCCCATGATAGTGAACATTGCCGTGTCTGAGAAATGTTACTTTATCTTTGAATTTCCTAGGTTCTAACTTTAACTCCCATTCTTGGAAGGTAACACGCACACTCCACAAATACGCACCTGCAACCTTAACTTTCTCATCACACAGGTGAGTGCGTGGGGTGGTGGGGCATTTCTTAAACATACTTAAATATATCCCTTGCATCAAGGATGTGCAAGCTAGCCTGAAACAAGCTATTCTTATGCTACACATTGCTAATAAGCAGCAAAGAGAAATTTGATAGCACTTTCAGTCAGAGCTCTCAGTTTGAGTACAACTTCTGCACACCGTTTCAAGACATCAGTAGCAATAAACTACAAAGGTCACGAATGTAATTGCTGGTGAATATGGAGCTCTGCAGGAGAGTACCCAGAGTAATTTCTGGAAACTGTTCAGATCTTCTTTCAGTTTCAATGAAAATGAAAGTTACCACCACTGGTCTTGTCACACTATCCCACTAACAATATTGGTCAGCAACCACAATGGTTTATTACTGTCTGTTTAAGCAGGCTTACATGCATAAGCAGACACTCTTCTAGATATATTTGTTTAGCATGCTGCAAGTCAAGAGATCAGGCACAGATTTTACAAGGAGGGGAGTCAAAATAAGAACATACACCAAAATTATTCTCTCACTATGATTTAAGAACTATTGTACAAATTCATAGATTATGAACCCAGAAGGGGCCATTGTGACCACGTAGCCTGGCTTCCTGTATAACACAGGCCATGGAACTTCCCTGAATTAATTCCTGTTTGAACTAGAATATCTCTCTTTATTATATCTATGTCTGCTAGAACGAAGAGAAAATTTCGGTTCTTCATGTAGATATTTAAAGACTATGAACAAGTCGCCCTTAACCTTCTCTTTCTTAAGCGAAGTATATTGAGCTCCTGGAGTCCATCACTATAAGGCAAGTTTCCAATCCTTTAATCAATCTCATGGCTCTTCTCTGAATGCTCACCAATTTATCAATATCTTTCTTGAATTGTGGACACGAAGATTGGACACAGTGATGGTCTCATCAGTCCCAAATACAGAGGTACCATAACCTCCCTAGTCCTACTCAAGATTCCCCTGTTTATAACATCCAATGATCACATTAGCTCTTTTGTTAAATGACTTCACCACCTCTAAACGACAACAGTCTCATATTTTGCACTGTGCACAATGAAAATGATGTAGCAGCACACAGATCTAGGCAGGATCAGGGCCCCAGTGTGCTATGCACTGTACAAACACCTGATAGTACAAAGTAGCTCATGTATAGTACATTAGATCTCAAAATGCTTTACAAAGTAGGGAAGTATTATCTCTATTTTAAAGATGCGGAAATAGGTGGAAAGAGATGACGCAGCAAGACTATGACAGAGGTGGGAATAGGACTCCGATCTCCTGAGTTCCAATCAAGTGGAACTAAAAGGACTGCTGTATGCTATGACAGTATTTCAGATCAAATTAAATTCCATCTATAATAAACCAAAAATGCAGCACTGTTTCCACTGTAATTTAATCAATCTCAGAGGATTTAGGGTTTCGGGGGGGTGACGGGGAACAGAAAGGAAAGGTAAAGAAAGTCAGTTGCTTGAGCACATCTCCATTCCATGCAGTGGCTGGTCTTTCAGAAGTATAACTGAAGAAAATCATCATTACTTCTACATCTATACTCCTATTTTCTATATAATTCAGATCTCAGTTCAAAAGGCTAATTCACTAGTGGATATTCCTTAAAGAATTTAGGAATTTAGGTCTTTGGAGATCAACATCAAAATTCTGCAGTCCTAGGATAACTATACTTATACAGAAACAATGCCAATATGATCAGGCTTTCAGCTTATTTTATCCAGAAAGACCTAGTCTATATCAAAGTAGCTGGTTTTCAGGGCAATCTTTCCATTTAATTCAATTTTCCATCTGGATTAATTGAGACAAGGAGGTCAAGTGAATTGGCTAAGGTCACTCAGTGAGAGGCTCAGCTAGATTAGCTTCCTGGTACCAGGCCTTTGCTTTAACCCCACTAATGAACTATTAAGACAAGTAGTTTATAATTTACACTGCATCCTGAAAGCTTTTTGGTCATAGAACTTGGAAGTTCTTCATAGTGTCTATGTCATCAGGATAAATAGCTACTATTGTATTTGGAAACAAAGAATTGGTCATTGCTTAGCTTCAATCTTTTGGGTGAGCAGTGTCTTTGTCTAATAGTGGAAGAATCTTGGCATAGTTTGGATCTCTGGCACATTCTTGGAGCCAGTTGTAAACAATTTACGAATCATCCATGCACTGCAGCTGGCTCAGGAGCATGCAGATAAGTCCTGTGTCAGGAAACAGTGAAGGGCCTTTTCTAATCAGAGAAAGTGTGTTGGCTCTTTTCCGGTCAGACTGAAGCCAACAAACAGAAAATAACTCTTGGTATTCTTACTTGCAAGCTAAGCCATTTGTTTTGGAAGCCAGATGCTGTGTGATATATCTGATATTTCAAGCCCTATCTCTCTAGAAATCTGCTCAATCATTTAAGCAGTAGTTGGGTCACAGTCCACCTTCAGATTTAGTCTTTTTGAGACATCCATAGCGGCCTCTTTTGTTGCTACTAATTTAAGTCTAAAATGAAGTGAAAGAAAGACTTACTTTTTCCAGGAACTCTGGCCCAGACACAGTTCCTTCTGCTTACAACACATAAACCCATCATTGTAGCAGGACACTCCTCCCCCTTTCCCCTAGTACTGGATTAAGGTTTGTATGTATCTCTCTCTCACACATGCGTACACACACACACACACACACACACACACACACACACACAATCTCCTAAAAAATAACTGTGCTTGAAAACACACGTGACACAGCCACAAAGGGCATGGCTACACTTGCAGATGTAGAGCGCTTTGAGTTAAACCAGCCTTTATAGAGCGCAGTAGGGAAAGCGCTGCAGTCTGCCCACTCTGGCAGCTTCAAGCGCACTGGCGTGGCCACATTTGCGGCACTTGCAGCGGCATTGGGAGTGGTGCATTATGGGCAGCTATCCCAGCATGCAAGTGACTGCAAGGTGCTTTTCAAATGGGAGGGATGGGGTGGAGTGTGACAGGGAGTGTGTTATGTGTATGTGGGGGGGGCGAGAGAATGGGTTTTTGGGGGACTGAGAGCATGTCAGCATGCTGTCTTGTAAGTTCAGACAGCAGCAGACCTCCCTCTCTCTCTCTCACACACAGCATTCCACAGTAATGGTTGCTTTGTCTCGGAGCCGGCTGTCAGAAATGGAGATTTCAGAGGCCATATCTGCATTCCTAGGCAAGTTCAAACAATGACAAGAGTGGCCACTTGACTTAAGGGGATTATGGGACGTTTCCGGAGGCCGATCAGAGCGCAGTAACGCAACACCTCATTCACACTGACGCCCGGGCGTTGTAGCCAAGGCGCAGCAAACTTTATTCCTCTCGCTGAGGTGGAGTACCAGCAGCGCTGTAGCCGTGGAGTCAGAGCGCTCTACGTGCCTTGCCAGTGTGGACGGGGAGTGAGCTAGGGCGCCCGGGGCTCCTTTATTGCGCTGTAACTCGCAAGTGTAGCCAAGCCCAAAGTGTTCTTACCTCTCAGCAGTCAAGTGCTTATTTGTCCTGCAGCAATGTCAGGTTTTCTCCTTTCAGAGAGTTAGTGTTTGCTCACAACAAGGTCATTTTGATGGACATCAGTCTTGACATTTTAAAAAAGCACCATTCACACATACTCTACTGTGTCCACTCTCTACTTGGAGTTTAACCATAAGCATTTATTAGACAATACATTATAGCTTTTTACAGATTCCCCATTAACCTCTCAAATACTGCTGAAATCAACAAATGAGGCGTAGAAATGTGTGTAATCTATTATCATTCAGCTAGATGAAATTTAACTCCCCCTGGCAATC
Organism: Terrapene triunguis; assembly: GCF_002925995.2. NCBI lineage: Eukaryota > Metazoa > Chordata > Testudines > Emydidae > Terrapene > Terrapene triunguis. The sequence continues at coordinate 2,577,053 of NW_020664746.1, read as the reverse complement.
ATGATCAGTAGGCAGATACACAGGGGTATACTTTGTTAGTTTGTTTATGAACAGTTCTGATATTCATCACTATTGAGTCTTGTAATTCTTCTAATATGAATCTGCCAATGTTACCTGTTTTGTTTAGAAATCAAAAGATAAGCAGAATAGTGCTTTGAAATTTCTCCTGTTCCACATAGCAAACATAATATTAATGGATTTAAAAAAACAAGGCATATTAATTTGCACGATGAGTTTTCATCCGTGAGCAAACTACTGCATTTCTAACAACATAAGCGAACAAGTTAAAAAGAGCAGGGCAAGTCTGCTCCCCTCCCCCAGTCATGCATTAAAAATGAAGCAAAAAGCAAGCTCACAACTGATGTAGATTTAGTTGCTGACTATTTCACATGATCTCACATTCTCCATACCTGTAATATCAGGGCTTAGCAGACTAGTCAGAACTTCATCAGAGCTTGCCTTCTAGCAGAAAGGAGCAATTTTCATTCTCTTAGGCACTAAATCTAATGAACGTTTGCTGATCTCATATAGCTGGCAAAAGAAGAGGTGCTGAGGAAAGCTTGTGAGAAAGGAGATCAGCTGCTCTGTTTTGATAGGCTTTCCTACTGGTTAATAATGTGATTATGCACTAAGCACATTTTGCAGTTTTCTGGTGTGCTCCCATGTATGCCCTTTACACAGAGGTATCCATTACTTTTTATACGATTTGACAAATTTAATGAACAGGAGGAGTTGGGTCAAATAGATTGGCCAACAGTGCAATCTATACAATACTGCCTGCAGATTGTATAGATAGTTTGATACTTCTCTTTTCTTTTTGTGGTACTACGCAGAAAACCTGTACTGCTACCCCATAAACTGCAAACTGCTCAAAAAACAGCATTTAGCTCTTAAACTTCCAGTAAATAGGTGGGTTATGGTTATCATCAATGAATCAATCAAAAGAGAAGCAGCAAATAAAAACAAACTGAGATGGGTTACTGCATGTTCATGTCCTATGCAATACAGTTGTAACTATGTCTGTCCCAGGGGTGAGGTAATATCTTTTATTGGACCAACTTCTGTTGGTGAGAGCAAAAGCTTGTCTCTCTCTCATCAACAAAAGTTGGTCCAATAAAAGACATTACCTCACCCACCTTGTCTCTCTAATGTTCATGTCCTGGCAATTTAAGTTAGGCATAAGGTGTTCACATTGAGGAAGTCAAAAGGAAATAAAAGTCATGCAAATATATTGTATATCTGCAAAGATTTGCATAAGTTAAGCTTTTGCCATGTTTGTGAAATTGAAAAATAAGCAGAAGTTAGTTTCAAGTGATTATTCCAAACAGGCAAGAGGCAGCAGTCATCTGCAGAGGCTGGCTGGAAGCATGAAAATCATTTAATGTGAATGCCAGTCTTTAAGTAGTTCTACAGTAGTTTAAAGCTTTAAAGAGAAACAGGCAGAGTCTGACACCAAAGTGGTTTTTATGTTCCCATCTTTATTGTGTCAGTGGTTTATTGCCACATGCACCAACACGTTCACATGCAAAAATTCCCAGCCTGGCAATCCATAAGAAAAATCCAGTGAAAAATTTGTACACTGACTTATTTATACCCAACTGATTAAGATGCTGTGGTTTTGCGCTCCTGGCACATTGTGCTGTAACAAGTTGTAGCAGTGGAATAAGAGTAAGCTAGAAACACTATGCAACACCTGGGAAAGGAGCAACTAACTCTACATATTAAAATGTTGAGGTTTGTTTATACTTACATGTAGCTTTCAAGACAAGGTGTTAGTTTGCTGATTTAAATCTATGCTTGGGGACAGAGTATATTTCTAACTAGAAGAATAAAAACCTAGGAAATTGATGTTACTGGTGGCTTTATCCATCTAAAGTGAGAATTCACTGTGGTGGACAGAATTTAATCTGTAAAACCACATGGTGAATCTCTACCAAAGAATGTTGTTAGCTGCTCTCCAGTACCCTGATCTTGCAGAGATTTAAGTGCATACTTAGTTTTTACAGGAAAAGGGGTTAAGTTGCCAGAGCTTTGAAGAGATGCACTAAATACATTGCACTCTCTTTGACAGCCCTTGAGAAGAGGACTGGGGCAGGGGCATTCTCATTTCTAGCACGCAAGGTGATCTACCATGTACTCACTGTGTAAGTGCCCTAAGAAAAGTGGTGAAGAAAACAGTTGTCAAAGTAGCTACAAATATGAGAAATTTTCAATCCCTAAAATAATTAAAAGCTTAAATTTAAAAAGTTATTTTTAAAAAAGGACCAAAGCTCTTTTGTTGATGCATAATGTATGTTTGACAGGCAGAGCAAAGAGTCATGAAAACTAATTTATGTTTCAGACAGATGAGGATTGGCTGGGTGAGATTTGATGTAGCTAAGTCTACTGCGCTTAAGAATAGGAGTGTCTTGCAACAAGTGAAAGAGCTTGAGCCTAGAAAGCACATACAGGAGGAAGGGGCTTCAGGTCCCCCTCTAATTTCATACTCACTAATTGTAGTAACACTTATCTATCCGGAGTAACTCGGAAAAGTCAGGGTATCTTGTGTACACATTTTAAGTGTATGACTGCAGCACATCCTTCAAATGGCCATGCCTCAAGACTCCTATTCCCAGCTGGGGTACAAGGAACTTTACTGTGAAGTGGCAAGTTCAGGGGACTAGTCTGATCAAAAAATCAGTATTCCAAATTTAGTTTTTAACTCTCCTATTGTGCCTATGTATTACAAGGATTCTCCAAACATATCTGCTGCAATAGTGATTGCAAATGGAACAAATAAAATAATACTTACGTGTTACAGAGTACTATTCATGACACAAGACACTATGTCATGCTCACAGTTTGTCAAGCCCTAAGACTACTATACTATTGCAGATGATACCAAACTGGGAGGGATTGAAACTGCTTTGGAGGACAGGATCATAATTCAAAATGATCTGGACAAATTGGAGAAATGGTCTGAGTTAAACAGGATGAAGTTTAACAAAAACAAATGCGAAGTGCTCCACTTAGGAAGAAAAAATCAGTTGCACACATACAGAATGGGAAGAGACTGTCTAGGAAGGAGTACGGCAGAAAGGGATCTAGGAGTTATAGTGGACCACAAGCTAAATATGAGTCAACAGTGTGATGCTGTTGCAAAAAAAGCAAACATGATTCTGGGATGTATTAACAGGTGTGTTGTGAGCAAGACACGAGAAGTCATTCTTCCGCTCTACTCTGCTCTGGTTAGGCCTCAGCTGGAGTATTGTGTCCAGTTCTGGGCACCGCATTTCAAGAAAGATGTGGAGAAATTGGAAAGGGTCCAGAGAAGAGCAACAAGAATGATTAAAGGTCTTGAGAACATGACCTATGAAGGAAGGCTGAAAGAATTGGGTTTGTTTAGCTTGGAAAAGAGAAGACTGAGAGGGGACATGATAGCAGTTTTCAGGTATTTAAAAGGGTGTCATAAGGAGCAGGGAGAAAACTTGTTCACCTTAGCCTCTAAGGATAAAACAAGAAGCAATGGGTTTAAACTGCAGCAAGGGAGGTCTAGGTTGGACATTAGGAAAAAGTTCCTAACTGTCAGGGTGGTTAAACACTGGAATAAATTGCCTACGGAGGTTGTGGAATCTCCATCTCTGGAGATATTTAAGAGTAGGTTAGATAAATGTCTATCAGGGATGGTCTAGACAGTATTTGGTCCTGCCATGCGGGCAGGGGACTGGACTCGATGACCTCTTGAGGTCCCTTCCAGTCCTAGAATCTATGAATCTATGAATCAAATCAATGTCTCTTGCACAAGTAAATTTACTGCATGTAGGGTTGGATGCCTCACCACATCTCCCAGGAATCCAGTCAGCACTTGGCTGCGTACATCCATGCAGCTGTATATGATTGCTGATGTACTTAAGTCATTGCTCAGCTCTGAGACTAGGGTCTCTACTCCTCATTTGGAGGTAAAACTCCCAACAAAGGACCAGAGTCTGATCTCGGTTACACCAGTTTAAATCCAAAAGCCAGAACTTCACTGGATTTAGTGAGATCAGATGTGGCCTGAAGTCTACTCTCTGCGCAGGATAGGGCTTATAATGATGGCTTATGTTGCTAAGTCTATTGTTTTAACACAGCCTCAGATGATTAGCAATGAAATCTTTCTGCCATCAGTACCATTAGCAATAATTCTGACAGAAAAACAAGTCCCAAAAAGCTCCAGAGACCTTTTTCACAGATAGATATCTAACTTACTATACTCAAACTTAACCCCAAATCCTGAAAGCAAATATCTTCCTTCTCGAATTATCCACCGTTGTAATTTATTTAGATCAGCACCACACTTTATATTTTATAGATAAATGTTTTCAGCCTCTTACAAATATGGCTGATGAAACTGGTGATGTGCAGCAGCTCTAGAAATCCTTATTATGTGCAACTTCACTTAAGCCTACTGGGAATAGACAAGTACAGAGCGGGAGTAGCTTGAGGACTCAGCTTTCAGCCTCACTGCTCTACAGAGAAGAGTTCAATTTAAGAAAACACTGACTTCAGCAGCAGCTCTTGAAACAATCCTTCCTTCCTAATTTTTTCAGGGATTACACAGTCTCACAACGCACAAGACAGATGGAATGTTTTTACCCAGGCTCTTACTACATTAGTCAAAGGATAGGGGCCACTTAAAAAAAAAAAAATCACACATGTATGAGAACTTTTTAGCTACTATTGTCAATCTGAGGCTGTCTAACTGTTGTCCCACAAACTTATACAGGATCGTTTTAGGGGTCAAGGCAAAGGTGCCACATTTATTATTAATCTGTAACTATTAGCAAATACCTTAATGCTTATACACATACACTCACACACACACACACACCAAAATGTTCTGCAGCTGCTGGATAGTTACCAGTCCTGATTGTAGTTTGAGTTCGCAGCTTGGGATCGTAGCTTGTGGCAGCTAACTGGCCAGGAAAGCTGAGCACGAGGAGGAGCCGGGTCTCTGTCGGGCGCGCACCGATGCTCCTTGATGTTGATAGCAGAACATTACCCAAAGTCTCTCATCTCACCCTTCCTTTTTTATAGGAGTTTAGTTTGGATTCAAAGTTCCTAGGTCTCGCTGTGTCACGCCGCCTCTGGGTTTGGTGCTTGATCACCCGTCAATTGCAGGCGTGACTGTCAGCCTGGGACCTGGCTTTGATCTTCCTTCTGTTGTTTCTTTTTAGGGTGGATGCTTCTTGCTTGAGTTAGGGCTGTTGTCTAGTTCTTCAGCAGTTGGTATTTGAACTTTATCTCATCAGGACGGGCTGGTGCTGGAGGTTGATTCTATCACCCATGCATACCTCATTCACACATCTCAACTAGACTAATAAAATTACAGCAGGGTTTGCAAAAATGAAGGTTGCAGCAAGCCCTTACAAAATGGAGTAAGCGGTTTAAAATGGGGTTTGAATTACAATATGGCACAGAAGTTACAATGTAGGCAAAATGGCAAGTGTAATGAAAGTTACAATGTAGGCAAAATGGCAGGTGTTATGAAATAGTGAACAGAAGTTACAATGGTACAGGATAACTAAAAACCATTTCATTCATGAGTCCTACATAACCAGATTAGTAAAAAATTGTTTCTAGATTTTTCAGTCTGTTTTGTGCATTCAACGGCACTGTGTATAGTCAGTTTCAGTTTGTGCCCTGTGTGATCACTTGCCCTTTTATGTATGCATCTTCCAAACAACATTAATAATAAAAGGAGAGAGGATTTTTTATAAAAATAATAAAATAAGGAAAATAAAATAATAAAAGCACCAAAAGTGTCTGGACAACTCTGGCAGGGGCATAGTGCCCACCAACTGCTACCAACTTATTTTCAAACTGACTAGATTTCAATTGACAGTATCCTTTAAATACAAGAGAAAATGCAATATTTGGGCTGCTGAAAATTGCATCCAATATTCTAATTACTATTTTTAAAAAAGTATTCTAAGCATCCAATTTTCATCTGTGTTGAGACAGGGAACTAGACTTCATACAAGAAGATTACTTACACTCATGAATACCACATTTGAAAACCAATCATACTTGACCAATGTGTACTAAAATAATAATTCTATTTTTTTGTGTGTGCCATTTCCTTATTTCTGAGAATTGCATGCAGGTGCTCAGACACTGCAATCACAGGGGCATATAATTACTTAGGATCTGATTAAATCAATGAGATGACTGTTTTCCCTGAACAATTTCATTAACAGTATCCTTTGGCATAGATTTATCTGAGAGGCAGCATGGTCCAACGGATAGAGCATTGGGTTAGAAGTCAGGAGACTGTTCTATTTCCAGAGAGTTTAATGACCTGCTGTGATGCTTTGGGTAAGTCACTTCACCTTTGTGCCTCAGTTTTCCCATGTGTAAAATGGGGATATTGATATTTACCCTCCTATTTGAGATCCTCTGAGATCTATGGATGGAAACTGTCACAGAGCCAAGTACTTTCTCACAGCCATTCTTTTATGCACAGCAGATTCAGAGATGCATAGGCACTAGAGCTGGCAAAACAGCTTTGTTTGAAAAATTGACACAAAACTGCCTCTAAGAAAAAAATGTGTCCCTGCCAAATTTGTTTTTGAAATTTTCCAGTTTAACAAAAATGGAAAAATTTCTGCAAAAGACTGAAATGTTTCAAACAATTTTATTTTTTTGTGTTGTGATAGACCCAGGCCAATTGGGTACAGCAGAATAGCAGAAGGTAGATATACTGGCCACTGGATTAACAGTTTTCTGTTCCCTAACTGACCAGAGCAGGGGCTGCTCCTCTCCCTCCAATTCCTCCGGTGGAAGCAAGTTTCCAAACCCGGGGAAATCTCTACCTATGAGCACAGGGTATGGGAGGTTTGGGACTACCCCTGCTTTCACCCCGGTGACATTTCCCTGAATTTCAATTTTTACTGGTATGATGGGGTAGTAGCTAACAGTCCCATGGACACAGGTTACCCCCGTACGCTTGGCCTGCATTAACTGGCTGCGCTTCACTAATTTACCCAAAGTTAGGGTGATAGCACTCCCCGAGTCTACGAGTGCCATGGTTTCTACCCCATTCAACTTTACCTGCCTTGTATATTTATGTGGGGTGACTGCGACCCCTACAATATTGAGTAGGCTACATGGGTCTGCCCCGTTCCCCACGTTACACTGCATTGGCTCTATGGCATTGGGGCACTGGGCAGCTATGTGCCCCAACTCCCCGCACCCATAACATCTATAATTGCTTCTAGTCACTCCCCTATCACGTGGGTTAGGGGGTTT
>NW_020664746.1:2534864-2564784 GCF_002925995.2 Terrapene triunguis | reverse complement strand
GGAACAGAAAACTGTTAATCCAGTGGCCAGTATATCTGCCTTCTGCTATACCCAACTGGCCTGGGTCTATCACAGTGCGGAAAATACTTCACATTTTTGGACCAGCTGGAATATGCACTTTACAAACAAGATGTGGGTAATTTTAAAAATGTCATCCCATTAGGAAACTGGTAGAAATAGTCTTTTAGGTCTGAAGGGAAAGGAAATTTGGTATTTTTATAGTCCCTTGTTCACATTTATCTTCAGAGTTTGGTATAAAAGAAAACTGATGTTCTTTACGCAGAGGAGACTGAGTTCTTTTCTAGCAGGACAGGTCAGAAGTGTGACACGTCGGCAGCCCTATGAGGTGAAAGACTGCATGACAGCTACGTGTAGCACAAGCAAGGAAGAGATTCACTTTTCACAAGTACTAAAAATTTAATTTTTTCTTGTTGAGTGTCTTGGACAGTTGCTTATTTAATTCCTCAATAATGGTTTCAGCAAGGCAATTTCTAGCAGCAGAGTTTTCCATGGCTGGGGAGGAGGGAGAAGAGAGAACCGAAAAAAACAAAACAAGCCCCTCTCCCCAAAACAGACATCTAGTAAGATTTTTTTCCCCATTTAAACAACAAGTGCTTTGGGAGACTTGCCCACTTTTGTCTGCAAAGAATTTTACCTAGTCATGCAGTTTTGTTATTTCTACAAAACTTGTCATAAATTTTACTATGCATACAAATTATATGCATGAATTACTTACCTAACATTTCTGACTTTAATCTTTCATTCCGCTCTTCAATCTGTCTAGGTAATCGCTGAAAGAGTATAAGAGAAGACCAGATTCAGAAGGATGCTTTTGGCAATCTTGTCAGATAAACGTATATACTGTATTTTGCATACACATAGCCAGGACATAGACCCACTACTTATGGTCTAAAAGAAATGCAGATGTTAAACAAAGACGCTTTCATCTTGTTTAGAAACCTAACGTCTGCCTTATTAGATAGGGGGGAAAGTGCAATGTTCATTTATAAATCATTTTTCATTTCTATGTTAAGGCAGTGAGATGGTGCCTATTTGTTTTCTAGTATTTTAATTGAAAAGCAAATAGAATTAAAAAAAAAAAGACAGAATAAAAATCTATTTTTAGCTACATCTCCAGCATGGTATTTATTAGTCTTAATAAAAGAGACTATAAAAAGCCAACTGCAAGCAGGCACCATGTTTAAGTTATGAACACAGACATATTAGGGATGTGTGTGTGTGTCTGTGTCTGTGTGAGGGGAGATTGCTGGGAATCTGGGTTATTTACATGAGATTGTAGAGAATTTCCATTTTATGAAATATTAGAAAATTTCAAATGCTGCTTTTGCCAATGTTCTTTAAATTTGCTATTTATGAACCTCAGGATCTCTTGTTTTAATGAAGAAGCACCTTGTTATGCAAGGCATGACACAACCAAATCTGAGAGATGACAATGTTAGAGATCAAGGACTCTATCCTGCACGTTCCTCCATGGTGGAGGGGAACTCCAGCACCCATGTGAAGCCCCACTGTGCAGGATCTGGGTCCTAGTTACATACTCTTCTTGCCATTGGTGCAATCCTCAACAATAAAAGCTTGCAAGTTTATTTTAAAACAAGTATATTAGACAATTTTACACACAGTCTTAAATGTCTCTAGCAGTTAAGGATTTCTTTAAATTATGCCTAAAACAGTTGCTAAGCTATCAAGTCAGCACACACCCTTATAGTACATTCTACAAGCTCTTGCCAGATGAATACCATGAAAATATAAACGAGAATTTTGTTTCATTGTAAGTGTATACAGTACTTCACCAAGACAGAATTAAGGGATTAAATTTACCACTTTGGTAAAGAAAACGAGGAACAGTCTAATGTACATTGATTCATAGAACCATCACTGTTGGATACATTTTAATTTTGTTATAACAATGTCGTATGGAATACATCCATTCATTGTACATCACATATATATTCCAAGGGTTTTTTCTTGATATTTTTCTGTTGGGCTCATCAGCTTATAACTGAGCATTTGAGGGAATAATTCTATGCATTGAAGAACTGCAATCACAGCTCTTAATGCTAGCAGCTCTTCTTGCTGGAGACAGACCTATGAAGGAGGAGAGATAGAATAGCTCCAGCGGTAGCCTCCACAGATGCATAAATAACAATCACTGCTTATGATAACAGGGGAGGAATTCACTTCCCACCTGCTCCTGGAACTCTAGAGATCACCTTTATACATATAATTCACTTTTCAGGGGGGATAAGTGAAAACAGCCCCTTCCCTGCAAGTATAAGCAGGAGTTGGGAGTGAGTGAATGGGGTATTCGGAGGTAGTGGAATCTCAGTTTCAGCAAAGGGCGGAGATACCAGGTAGGAGGGAGGGTACAGAGTGTTCCAGATTCCCCTAACTATAGGTAGTGGGTTCCATGCATAGTTGTAATATGTCATTAGCAATTCCCTCACCTAGGTAAGCATAGTAGATCCCTAATACTAGCTTTGACATAGACTTAGTTTATTAAGAATCCATATGACATAATGATTCTGCAGCCACAGAGATGAGTGCACAAGAACATCTACAGTAACAAAAGTTGCTATTTATACGCTATTATAAAATTATCAGAACATGTTTTAAAAGATCCAGACCTCTCCAGTTAGAACCTGGCATAGCACATTTGAACTGTCGGAGAATTTTGTGTTTTGTTGGTCTGGATTATTTCTATACACCACCACCATAAAAAACTCTGAAAATAGGGTTACAGTTTCAAAATGCTGGATTTTAAATTATTCTTTTCTTGTAACAGTTTGCTTCTGAAGTTGGATCAAGAACTAGAACTGAAATTTGCTTCCTTTGTTACATTCTATAACTTAAAGCCTTTCTGAGCCATTATATGTAGGTTTGCTATCCTGACATTCTTTTTATATCTCTATATAAATAAATATTTATTTATAACAAAGAAAGAAGCTCCTGTAGAGAGAGAGACACTTTTAAAGATTTCTTTGCAGACTGGTAAAGACATGAGATTACAAATAGCATTGGATTGTTTGTTCTGTTTTTGTTTTGCTTTTAAAAGAATGTCCTTGAAAACTCTAGCTGCCTTTACTGTGCTGTATTAGAGACTTGGCAGGTATGTGGGGGCAAAGATGCCCCTCTGAGTTTCCACCATTACTGCACACATGGAAGAGTGTCTTGCTATGCCAGAGCTTCAATACTAATGAGAAAAAAATAGGCTTAAAAAAAAAAATCAGAAAAACTGCAGCAGAGAGAAGTCTGTTAGGGTATGGAATAGACTCATTTTCTAGAAGCCCCATTGCTCATTTACAGCTAGATCAGACAGTTGTGCAGGATAATGCACCAAAAACTAGCCAGAAAGGCTTTTCAACAGATATCCTCCAGCGAGTGGCTCCCAAAGAGGAATGCAAAAACCTAAACTCCCTCCCCTCAATGATACTGATCCCCATTGAACTAGTTATTTCTGCTAAAATGAGTAGCAGTGTTAGTGAAAGACCCAATGTTAACATTAAAGTGTGCCACTGCAGTGGTGTGTAGACAAGCCCTCAGTATCTTGCAGTACTGCAAATTGGACTAAAGTAAGATAGGTGACAGAACAGGGTATGTAGGCATCACTTAAATTCTCTTTACTTCCTAACTACAAAAATAAGGATAATTATCCAACATTTAAAGCACCTTTGAAAGCTACACATCAAAGAGAGCACTGTGCCCATCCCTGACCAGTACAAGGTTATGAGTGTCTCATGTGTCCCCGCCTGACACGGTACAAGGTGTTGAGTGTCTCATGCAGTCAGGTTCTATGGGCATTAGGTACATTTTCACTGGAAAAGGTCTTTTGTGATTCTGAAACTCACATTAGATTGGTTTTGCAGGCAGTACATTAGTAATGAGAACCAATTTCTATGGCCTAGTTTACACTTAAAAGTTTTACTGGCATAGTTATGGTGGTTAGGAGTTTTATTTTTTTCTCAAGTCACCCCCCTACCTGACATAGCTATTCCAGCAAAAGCCCCACTGTAGATGCAGTTATACCAACAAGAGACGGTCCTTGGGGCAGTATAGCTTATTTTATTCAGGGAATTGGTTTAAGCAATACCGGCAAAAGCATTCTTTAGCTAGTATAAATTGCATCACCGCTAGCTGCTAAACCAGCAAACCCTTTCTAGTGTAGGCAAGACCTGTGACCATTTAAATAAGAAAATTTTCAACCAGCCAAGAAGCCTTCTTTCTTTTTTTGGTAACATACTGTTAAATTTAGCATTAATGATGGTCAATGGTTCACCAACCCTGGTCTGTGGAACACTTGTGGTGGTCTGTTGCCACTTGGCTAGTTATATGGCTCTTCTCTGTTTTCAGCTGAGAAACTGCTGAAACTTGATTCATTAGGAGGGCTTTTGACAGTCCCACATGACACACTCATAAGCAAACTAGGGAAATGCAGCCTAGATAAAATTACTATCAATGTGGGTTCACTACTCAGAGTAGTTCATCAATGGTTTGCTGCCAAACTGTGTGGGTGTATCTACTGGTATCCCATAATGATCAGCCCTGGGTCCAGGTCATTAATGACTTGGATAATGGAGTGGAGAGAGTGCTTATAAAGTTTGCAGATGAAAACCAAGATGGGAGGGGTTGCAGGCACTGTGAAGGAATGGATTAGAATTCAGAACGACCTTGACAAGGTGGAGAATTGGTCTGAAATGCTAGAGTACTGTATCCAATTCTGGGTGACTTACTTGAGGAAAGATGCGGACAAATTGGAGACAGTCCCGAGAAGAGCAACAAAAACAATAAAAGGTTTAGAAAAGCTAACCTACGAGGAAAAGTTAATGAAGTTGGGTATGTTTAGTATCAAGAAAAGAAGACTGAATCTGGGACCTAATAATAGTCTCAAACAGGTTAAGGTCTGTTATGAACAGGACTGTGATCAGTTCTCCATGTCCACTGAACGTTGGACAAGTAGCAATGGGCTTAATCTGCAGCAAGAAAGATTTCTGTTAGAAAGTTTTTCCTAATATTTATCTGTAAGGGTAGTTAAGCTCTGGAAGCAGCTGCCAAGAGACTGTGTGAAATCACCATCACTGGAAGTTTTTAAGGAGAGGTTGGACAAACACCTGTCCGGGATGGTTTCGGTTTACTTGGTCCTGCCTCATCACAGGGGGCTGGGCTTGATGACTTCTTGAGGTCTCTTCCACCCCTACATTTCTATGATTCTGTCATTAAGATGCATTTAGATACACCTTATATGCTTTCTTAATATTACTTTCCCATATAACCAACTGCAGTAGGTATCACACAGAGAAGTTATACAATTTTGAAGGGGAAGCGGTCTACAGAGTCTTGAATGGAAGAAGCGTCCATGAAACGTTCTATAGAGATGTGGTGTACTATATCAGAGTTTTAGAAACTTTGCTATCGCACATTAAGTTTTTGCACAGATTATGTTTTATAATAAGCTGTCTTACCAGGAAACCAGAACTGCAGTATGTACCAGACATTAAATCAGTGAAATGCAGACACTTTAGAGAAGTAAAATACCCCAATATACCCTACATTGCAAGAAGAGTGAAGGGCTGCACAAAAACTAGGAAAGACCTTGCTAAAAAGAGAACAAGTACAATAAGAGCAAGGATGAAAAAGGGATGAAAAGAGAGTCTATGTATTATAGGAACACACATGCAGTTTAGGGAATATGGTGCTAAAATATAGGATATGCTAGAAGCTACAGAAAGTAAGAGAACCACTGCTTTCTCGATGAAGGTCACCAGAATTTTTAACTGAATTATTAGATTAAGAAGTTATGGCTTCAGCGAAGAGGAAATGATAAACAAGGATAACAACATATTTACGCATGTATTTCTAGAACATAATAGCCCCAGCACATCTGTTACATATGAAAATAATGATGTGTGACAAGCTTGTCAATTCACTAGGCTGTTGCCAAGAGCTGTGTGCTTAGGAAGGTATTCTGTCCTCATCTAGACATATGCAACTTACATTAGCATTAATGGGAGTTATATATACACATATCAGTGGCAGAAGAAAGTCCTACTTAATGATACAGTCCTGAAAAAAGTAGTTTCAGTTATGGTTTCAGGCCAAGGTTCTCTCTGGTTGTTTCCAGTGCTACTCCTATAGCAGCATAATGCGTTTTGAACAGAAAATGAAATTTATTTTAAGTTATACAGTGCCAAATTAGAACATTAAAATTACTTAAATTGATGCCCAAAGTGTTTTTACATCAAATCGAACTATACAGAAGTCTAAGTTTAAGCAGTTTTTAAAACCATCAGCAGGTTTTAAAATGTAAGACCATTCAATGATATGATCAAAATGTTCAAATTTGGAGCCTACAGTTATTAATAGTGCTGGACAAATACACGAAGACATGCGTACAAAAACAGTCCCTGCCCCAGGGAGCCTGCAATTGACACAAAAAGGGTAGGAGAGGAAACAGGCACAAAAAGGTCATGCGGCAGGTCAATGACAGAGCTGGCATTGGAATTCAGGTCTCCTCATTCCCAGTCCAGTGTCCTATCCACTAGATCCAACTGCCTCTCAGATACAGTTTTAGAACTAAAGATGGACACGAAGGGGCTTCAATAGAGCGACACCAATTCACATGACGTGATCTTCTCCATGACAGGGAGTTAGTATTTTGAATTCAGTGCTAGACCTACATGTTCAAAATTTGGGGTAGGTGCAGGTCATTACTGAAAGCCTCAAAAAAAGATTCAGCTCACACTCTTCTTTTTCCCTGGGAAGGTGTGACTGAGCCCTATGTTAATGTTTAGTGCATTTTTTTAAATACATTTTAAAAAGTTTAAACATCTGACCCTAAAATTAAGTTCTTAAGTCTTGACCTAACTGACCTAACTCAGCGCCTCCACTTTGCCACCTAGGGAGCCCTACCACTTCACTACTTTAAGACTGGGGCCCCAGCTTCAGCACTCCTTTCTCCCCCCACACTGGCTTCTTCAGGAGATCCCAATAAGCTTGAGCTTGGGCCCCTACTGGAGATTTATCCTCTTGAGAGCTATACAACCAGCAGATATTTGCTGTGACACAGGACAACCTTTTCAAAGCAAAACATTATTAGTCAACTGGAATACAATAGTTAGGGCTATTGGGTTCAAAGGGTAAATCAAAGCCAGAACGTGCGTCTCACGTAACTTGTCAGCTTTCCCTTGTTTAGTTAGGTCGGTGCCGCTTTGTCCAGGCCTGCAAAGCAAATTATATGCTTGCTGCAAAATGTCCCTAGCCTTCTCGAACCAATCCCGGACTGAAAACCTATGTTCTACCATGCTGGAACATCATTCTCTTCCATGTCTCGTAACACCTCAGTCTTGTGTCGTAAATTCCAGTCATGCTATTTTCACGTGTACTCTCCTTCCCCTCCCCTGCTCTGTGTTGCAGGCAGGAGGTGATTATTGTCAGACAGTCAACTTAGCTGGCAATCATTAAAGTTAATGGTCCAGTTGTTGGTCTTCCACTGTATCTCCAAGATTGCCAGCATGTGAATGAAGCTGTTCTTGATAGTCCATTCATACCAATCCCGACATGTCTATGTGACACACCCAATCACTTCATCACTTTTACCCTTAACAAGCAATATGTATGGGGAAACTGAGTCACATACTTTTTAATAAAAATACAGAAATTTTCCACATTCTCCACAACATATCAAAAGGTAACTTCAGTAAACAATGCATATAAAATAGAATCAAGTACCCCCAGCAAGAGGAAAACAAGGAATGTTTGAGAACTGCAAACAACCAACATAAAAAAAGTATTATGTATTATATAGGAAAAAAAGCATATTGAAGAGAACATGGATAATGTCCAAGGAAAATACCTCAGGCCAGACAACAGACTGGGCGCTCTTTTTGTTTTACATCCATATTAACTGCAGTTTTATTTCAAGTACTGAAGTAGCTGGATTTTTAGTGGGGTGGAGCACTTGCAGCTAGCTCCCATTGCAGTTGATTGAAGCTATAGGTGATCATCTCAACTTAAAATATGGTTACTTAAATTTAGGTGCCTAAATATGGCTTTAGATGCCCAATTTTAGGCATTTTGAACATTTTGTCCATTCTCCTTTAACTAGTAATCAAAAGTAGTTTCAACCCATACACCCATGCTGTTCATAATAGTCACAGGAACGTGCATATTTTATAAGCAGATCATCAAAACTAATACTAGAACTCAGAAACAATATAAATGAATCAGCATTCCCACTTACACAAAAACAAACCCATAAACCACAATCCCAAGGGCTAGAGAACATGCTGTAATGAAAAAAATTATGCAACGATGAAGAGGCACTTTTAAAAATACCACCCAATGCGCCTCTTAGAAATGGACAGCTGCTTGTGGGTATGAGCGAAGGGCCTCCAAAACCCAGAATTCAAAAACAAACAGCTCCAATTTTGTAGAGGGCAATCATCTCTGAGCAGTTTTTGGGAGCTACCTTCCCCTGGCAGCATGCTCCCTTAAGGGCTCTACTGTCCCTTCACATGGCCTTGACAGAAGCATGAACTAACTTCCACCTGAAGAGCCAGTGTGCGATGGAATGCACCCCTGTAGTCACACCTACACACTATTATAATAATCGTTGTATAAAATATGCCTTGTAAGGTATTATTTGATACCTTACAATAATAATGGTTAATAATATAATGGTGGAATGTATAAATTACATGTACAGTTTTGAATTCTCCCTGAATGATGCTGGTGGCACATGTTCAAACCCACGTAGCCCCAATTAGGCAGAACTGCTTCCACAGGTCTCGAAAGGAATGTGTGTTTACCTCAACTTACATACAAGTTGTAAACAGAATCCTCAGACAGCGAGGGGGGAAGGCAGGAGGTAAAGAAAAGCCGCATTCCAGCAAACAGGTAAAAAGAAACATCATGGAACTTTGTTCACCACCAGTCATCATGTTGTCTTCTTTACTGTTTTAATAAACTTTGCTTTGAGTGGTAACCTTCAGGAAAATGCATCTCAAAGTGGGACTGGACTAGAAAAGTGAGGGGATAAAAGCACTCCAAGTTCTCTCTCCGTCTCTTTCACCTCAGAGGACAAAAGAACACAGGCCATTGGTCCTTGGGAGCAGATCCTCACCTGAAACTTGGCCAGCAATGCTACTGGAAACCTGAGGTAAGAACTTCACTTTGAACCAAGTCTACTTTGTTAAGTTTAGAAAGCATTTTATCTGCATTTCTCTTGTAACTTCAATGCCTCATTACTTGTACTAGCTTAAAACCTCTCCTTGTAGTTAAATAAATTTGTTTTATTCTTTAATCAAAACTAATCCAGTGTTGTGAACTGTGTGGGTAATTCCATTTAAAGTGGCAAACTATTGTATCTTGATCCCTTTACAAGGGCAACAGACCTAACATCTGGACGGCCAAGGAGAGGGCAGGACAGTGCAAAAAAGACACATTTTTGTGGAAAATAACCAGGACTAGGAGCATATTGGGGTCACCCTGCAAGCAATAACCAAGGCTGGTGGAAGCAGCAGGCTGTGCTGACAGGCTGCTGCGGTCAGAACTGCTGGACCAGGACTGGAGCTGTACACAGACATGCTGGGTGTGACCAGCATGCTGGCAGTCTGTTTGTGAGCAACCCAAGTTGGAAGCTACAATAGCAAAGCATTGCAAGGCACCCAAAGTTGCACGGCAGGGGTGACACAGCCCCTCACTGGTCTGGATTGCTCTGCGGAACGTCACACAGTGGAAAATACAAGCAGCCTCCGAGAGGAGCAGTCAGAGTACCTATCCCTTCCTGCCTCCCCGGACATTGTACAGACTGTTTCTAATCTATCAAATCCACCACCACTTTTCACACTAAGAATTAAAGTGCCAAATACCATCAGAAAAGCACTTCCGCTGGCATTTCACACAAATAGCTGCTTAAAACCTGGAATCAACTGTCCATGGCAGTGACTAAATCCCCATCGACTAGGGACTGTATACAGGTCAGATTTGGGTTCCAGGGAGTTTTAAGGGTTTACCTTTATTCTTCCAATCCATACTGTCCAAAAACCAAAGAAAACATTCTGAGTACTTATTTACACCAGTGGATATGACAAAAGATTCTTTCAAGGTACCTTCAATCCCACAGCTATTTGTAACATTAATTGAAGAGGACATGGGATTTAGTACTAAACTGCACACCTCATTTTGCTCACTAATGAAGAAAGCAGCTAGATCAGGAGGTGCTTCTGTTTATGACCACAAGATTACATTCCATTAAAATGAGAGGACATGCTCTTGGATGTAAATAGCAAGCTTAAACTGCTATTAGCAAAAGTAACTCAAAAGTTTTCAGAAACAAACCACTCAAGATTTTGAACGATCTTTTTAGGTCTGCCTCAATCAGAGTTATCAGTTTAGCTACAAGCCTATTTTCTGGTGTCCTCAAAAATTACATGATCAAGACAAAAGTGAAATTATTATTTTGAATTTCAGTTATTTATGTCCATCTCCTTCAGAAAAAAGAAAAGTGTGTTGTAGAGATGTTTGGCCAGAGAGTCACTATTCAGAAGAATGATTGCAGTATAATACCTATGTCTTACAGTATAATAATACCTAGGTCTTACAGTATAGTGCTTTTCATAAATTCCAGCCCACTGAAGAACTAGCAAAAGCAGTGTTATTGTGCGCCTTTTTTCTGATCTACCAATTCCTTCCATCCCAGATGCCTTTGCACATTACTTCTGCAAGAGTGTGGAGGTGGTGTGGGATGCGATTTCCATTCCAGGACCAGGGGCTCAAGTGCCTGGTGCATACTACACACGCCCCGCCCCTGAACACTTGCTTGGCACATATATAGGTGTAACAACAAGTCAGAATTTGAATCAAGATTTTTTAGCTATTTATCTGAATATTATATTGCACAGAGCATACGCTGAAGGGAATCTGACTGTAGAAGCACATATGAACATTCACTTTCAGCTTCATTTCTGACAATTAACATAAGCCTCAATGTTATCCTGCCATGGTTCCTCACAGGAACATTATAAATTATTGCTTGCTTTAGGGAAAGAATAAAAATTAAACATCAAACAGAACAAAGATAACAAAGGACTATAGTGTATGAGTGATAAACTGGGTGGGGTGGCTGTTTAACAACAAGTAAAGCATACTTACACATGGTTATTATAGGCCAAGCACCTGCAGGCAGGAACACCCATGTTTACTTTCACCCATTTATAAAGGTTAAACAGTTCCATACTATGTAGATATAAAATTGTTACAATTCTTCATGACCTTTTTTTTTTTTTTAAATATAATGTCATGGGAGAGGGGAAGGGAGGGTGTGAGAAGGCACGAGGAGAGAAACCCAATCAATTTTCAGAGCCAAAGACAAAATGTAGTTGTAACTTTACTATTAATACCAACATTAGTCAACTGAACAGTTGAGATCCTGAGTGAACAAGGATATACATCTGGCTATCATGAATATAACACGATCTGAGATTTAAGCCTGCTTGCATCACTAGCGAGAGTTAAGTTGAGCTCAGTGAGTGACGCAGCTTGCATAAGTAGTATCAATGCATTGCATATGTAAATTTTATGGTCAGTCCTAAGTATGGTGTAAATGCTTACCATGCAAGCTTCTCTCGCGTGATGTACTGATGGATCTTTTTCTAGTACTGTTTTATAATCCTCCAGGGCTTCATCTAGTTTTTCTGTTTTTTCATATAGTTCTGCTCTCCTCAGCAGAGCCCTGATATAGTTAGGATCTAGTTCGATTGCTGGAAAATTAAAACAGAGTGGTATGTTTTAATGGAATGTTTCTACACCCCCTCACATTAATGGTTAAGTGAATACATATATCTTGAAGTTTATTTATTTTTTTATTTATTAAAATCAAGCATAGTACCAGTTTAATATAAGATATATCTTAATGGGGGTGGGGAGAGGAGGATGGGACTATATTCTGCATTTGCAAGGGAAAGACTCAGAGAGGATTCTTTGCATCTCCACGGCCCTGTCTACAGGGGAGGTTTAATTCAGAGTTTTTGCATACTAACTGGTATTGGATAGCATGCAATAACTGCATATATATGGCCAACTGTTTTCAGATTCAGTACAGATTAATGTGTCTACATGGCCGCATGGACTTTATGCAAAGTAAGTGTGCAGAATTCTGGGCAGGTATCCCAGGGTGCTTTGCCTCACTGCTGTGCTCCATGCATCCTGGAACTTTTCTCACTGCACATGTGGGATACATAGCAGAAGAAGTCAGAGGAAGGTACCAGGACTTGGGGTATTATTTATATTACACATAGTAATTATTCTGGACACTTCAGATATAATTTGCAGAGTACTATAAAGCCAATATAATACAAATACAGGATCTAGAAGATAAAAGGATATCACTTTTAGACAGACGAGATGCAGAGGTTGAATTTATGTTCATCTAATGGTGTAAGTCAAAAGTAACTCCACTGAAGTGCTTCCGAATCTACACTGATAACAGATCAAATCTGGTTCAGTACCTATAAATGAATGCTTAGACTGTTTCTAGAAATTATGAAAGCAGCACTTGTGGCACCTTAGAGACTAACAAATTTAATTGGGCATAAGCTTTCGTGGGGTAGAACATCTGATGAAGTGGGTTCTAGCACATGAAAGCTTATGCCCAAATAAATCTGTTAGTCTCTAAGGTACCACAAGGACTCCTCGTCGTTTTTGCTGATACAGACTTACACGGCTACTACTCTGAAAGAAGCATGTTGATTCAATGTATGCTTTTTCATCTCCCTATTCTCTTGACAGACACAACCATGATTACCGGTGCAGCTGGGACAGAATGCTAAACAGTTAGCTTCTGTACAACAGTAACCTGCTAATAAACAAGCTCTCAAGACAGTCCTCCACCCAGTTTTCAACATAGGAAAAAGCACCTTTTAAAAAACAAACAAAACAAAAAAACCCCAAAACTAAAATAATTCTTAATGCAAGCAATGCAGCCCAAAATATTCTAGCCAAACATAGCCTGTTTCTTCTTTTTAGAGGGACAAGGACAATGCTGCAGTCAGCAAGATGCAGGTCGGTGTGAATTGCATTGCTATGCTCTAAGTGTTGCATTGCAGCTTGTGAGCCAAGCCCTTAGAGACTGTCAAATGATGGTAAAGTTTAAATCTTGTAACGCTGCACAGCTGATTGATTTTCTTTCAGCCAGTACAAAATTAGTAGAAGCATTTAAAAAAAAAAACAAAAAAACAGGAAGAGGAAGAAAGCAAAGTGGAACAAGCCAGTTAAATGTTGCTACTTTCAAAAAGGCAAAAATACTAGTAACACTTACAAAAAAATGCTTACTGTATAAGCAGTGATGGCACTCAGCCACTGAATTAGTTCTCCATTTGGTAAGGCTGGACTTTTGTCCCAGCTGTTAAAGAGTATAACACACATCCAAGACCAGACATCTGGGGATTTACATGGGGATGAGTTGGTGGATGCAACAGTACACAGCTGAACAGATTTCATCAAGAGATAAAACTAGGCAGCATGGGAATCAGAGAGCACGAGGTCAGCAATAACGTAAAAGACTTAGACAAAGGGATTTGGTGCCTTTCATTCCAAGGGACCACATAATTCCTTGCACTTCAAGGTTAAAACTCTTAAGATTTGGAGAGCTGGGTTGGCTTTACAAGAGTATCTGCAGGAGAAAGGGCAGCTTCTGTAATAAGATTTTGCTACTATCACACTGCAAACACCATTCTTATTTGCAGTGGAGAAACAGGACATTTCAAGTAGTAAAAGCCTGACAGTCATTTTATAAAGTTAATCCAAGATACTTGCCCCTATCACCATGACCGCCCTCTGAGTTCTTTTAAAAATAAATAAATAAATAAATAAATAAATGCCTTGCCAAAAATTGCAGCCCTACTGAGTGGCATGATTAATGCACCAATGACATTGCGCAACAGCAGCACGTTCAGAATCAGGAAAAAGGATCGTACCTTTGCTGCAGTCACTTAGGGCAGCTTCTGTCTTGTCCTAAAACCAAATCAATAATGTTAAGTTTGTTTACCCCATTTCTAGTGATATAACTGAATACATACTTATAAGTGCCAGTTGGGAATGAATACTTTTGTAGAGACCCATTAAAAGCCTTAAATTACATTAGCAATATGCTAGAGATGTCTAAGCCAGAAAGAGGCCAGCTTTCCATGACAGCAGCTGGGGTCAGAGTCATGTGACTACATACTCATCTAATTTGCAATCAGCAGCTCACACAAGGCAGTGTGCAAAAGGCTGAGTCACTCATGCAGGCCTCTACTCCACTGAAATGTCTACTGCACTTCTCTCCACCTACTGGGATCTGGTCCAGTTGCTTGAGGGGTTAGTGCTGAAGCCATAGGCCAGGGGTAGGCAACCTATGGCATGCATGCCAAAGGCCGCACGTGAGCTGATTTTCAGTGGCACTCACACTGCCTGGGTCCTGGCCACCCGTCCGGGGGGCTCTGCATTTTAATTTAATTTTAAATTAAGCTTCTTAAACATTTTAAAAACCTTATTTGCTTTACATACAACAATAGTTTATTTATATATTATAGACTTATAGAAAGAGATAATCTAAAAACGTTTAAATGTATTACTGGCACGCGAAACCTTAAATTAGAGTGACTAAATGAAGACTCGGCACAGCACTTCTGAAAGGTTGCCGACCCCTGCCATAGGCCAACACTTCCCCCATACTCCCAACTCAGTCCCTGTCCATGTGTGCTGATCCACTTGACAGCAGATTGCTGTCTTTAACAAAGAGCAATGCAGGAGACACCTTGCAGTGGAAGAGACTAGATTTTAGTGCACATGTGCTCTGCCTTAACTTGCAATGGAAGATGAGAGGGTTTCTGGCTGTATTGGAATGAGGGCAGATAAAAAGTTTAAGAAATAAACATCTTATTTTCATCCAAAATAACTGGAGTAACAGAGAACAAAGTCTGAGAAAGAGATATACAATGCAGGAGAAGGACGGCTTCTAAACAGTGTTTTTTCCATAAGGCACCAGCTGGTCTTTCAAGAAATGTCTGATTAAAATATCTATTGTAGTGCTGAGTAAACGTATCTGTAGCAGGCATAAATTAAAAAAGACTGACAAGTTATTGTGGAAGCCCCTTAAAACAAGGATACTCTAGATCTCCAGGGCATGGTGTTAGCCTAACCAAAAGCCATTATTCTGTTAGGAGTAGGGTTGCCAGGCATCTGGTTTTCAACCAGAATGCCCAGTTGAAAAGGGACCCTGGTGGCACTGGGCTGTTAAAAGTCCGGTCAGTGGCACAGCGGAGGCCCAGGGCTAAGGCAGGCTCCCTGCCTGTGCTAGCTCTGCATGGCTCCCGGAAGCAGCTGCCAGGTACTTGCGGTCCCATGGCACAAGTGCCGGCTCCGCAAGGCCCATTGGCTGGGAACCGCGACTTATGGGAGCTGTGCGGGTAGCGTCTGTGGGCATGGGGGCAGTGTGCGGAGCCTCCCTGGCCACCCATGTGCCTACAGGCTGCAGGGACCTGGCAGCCGCTTTCTGGAACTGCGGTAAGCACCGCCAGGAGCCCACACCCCAACCCCCTACCCCAGCCCAGAGCCCCCTCCTGCATCCCAAACCCCTCATCCCCAGCCCCACCCTAGAGCCTTCACCCCCCTTCCACACCCCAACCCTCTGCCCAGGTGAAAGTGAGTGAGGGTGGGGGAAGAGCGAGCGACAGAAGGAGGGGAGGTAGAGCGAGCAGGGACAGGGCCTCAGAAGGGGTAGGAGTTTGGTTTTGTGCCATTAGAAAGTTGGCAACCCTAATAAGGAGACATCATACTAATTGTTCATCTCCAACTCATTTATTTCCCTTGTACACTTTGGCAATTACTGGATTAGTTCTCCAGTGACATGGATTTTTAACATCTGGATTGTGAGGATATTTTGCTGTTTATAAATATGCTCAGATAGCATTCATGTTGGAGAGGTTATTGCAGCAGCTGCTAGAGAGAATCTCATTTTATTCTCTGCTCTAATAGTCTGGTAGTATAAGAAGTCTAGGTGGTTCTACTTGAGCAAAAATGCTCAGCTGACTTCTGGCACTTAATATCAGCTATAGGACAGAGTACTCTAATATTAGAGACTGTCACAATGTTTTCTATCCCCAATTCTATCCCTGCATGTTGGACGGTCATGCAAGTTTTCTTCAGGTATTGTAAATAACTGGTGTGGGGGTGGAGAGGAAGGAGGGAGAAAAACGTGTCTATTCAGAGTACATTTAAAAGCAACAGAAGGAGAAATTGCTTTGTACTCCTAAATTCTTGATTCCACCTCTTAAGCAGTCAGAGGTTATTTATCAACATACACGTGGCCTGTATAAAAACAGTGTTGAAAACTGTATAAGCTTTTCTATGACACATGGTATTCAAGTGCCTTAGACAATTAATTTAGACCAGGGGTTGGCAACCTTTTAGAAGTGGTGTGCCACGTCTTCATTTATTCACTCTAATTTAAGGTTTCACGTGCCAGAAATACATTTTAATGTTTTTAGAAGGTCTCTTTCTATAAGTCTATAATATATAACTAAACTATTGTTGTATGTAAAATAAATAAGGTTTTTAAAATATTTCAGAAGCTTCATTTAAAATTAAATTAAAATGCAGAGCCCCCCAGACCGGTGGCCAGGACCCAGGCAGTGTGAGTGCCACTGAAAATCAGCTCACGTGCTGCCTTCGGCAGGTGTGCCATAGGTTGCCTACCCCTGATTTAGACCCACAACTTCCCTGTGAAGCAGGGAAGTATTGCTGAATGCTCACTGTTACGTCCTGCTCCAGTTCCCACTGAGGTCAATGGCATAATTCTCAGGCCTAAATGGGAGCCGGATAAGGTACTAAGGAGTTGTCCTGGCTGGCTCCTCACTCATCTCCATTACCCTCTTTTTCACCACAGTTCTGCAGCAATTTTGGTGGCACATTTATTGTGATGAAGACCATCATACCCACACCACAACTTTTAACTGATTTAAAAAAAAAAACTGGAGAGAGGCACAGTTCCCTTGACTGGTTACAAATTATACAGTCGATTTGGTTCCCCACAACAGATTTTCTCCCAACAGCTATGTTTGTGTCTCCACAGCTACCATGCTGCTTAACAGTGTATCAGTGCATTCTGGTAATATCTGGACAGCTACCCCATAGTGACTAAGCAGGGGATAGAGCAATGGCTCTCAACCTTTCCAGACTACTGTACCCTTTTCAAGCGTCTGATTTGTCTTGTGTACCCCCATGTTTAGCCTCACTTAGAAACTACTTGCTCACAAAATCAGACATAAAAATACAAGTGTCACAGCATACAGTTACTAAAAAGATGGCTACTAATAAGAAAGCTAGCATAGAATCATAAAATAAATCAATATAAATATTGTACTTCTATATACTATACCAGTGGTTCTCAACCTCTTTGCAATGTGTTACCTGGGCCACAGGTTGAGAACCACAGCATGCTCTCCCCCAACCTACCCCCGACCCAAGTGCCTCACACCCAGAGACCCCTCCACAGAGTGGGTCCAGGAGTGGAGCGCAAGCCGGCAGGGCAGCTCCCGGATCCTCACCCGCCGCAGCTGTGCACTAATTGGGCTGCATGTGGCCCGTGGGTTGAGAACTGCTGTACTATACACTGAAATGTAGCAGTATAAACAAGTCATAGTTTGTATGAAAAATTTTAGTTTGTACTGACTTCTCTAGTACTTTTTATGTAGCTAAAACCAGGCAAATATCTAGATGAGTTGATGTATCTAGCCCCGGAACACCTCTGAATCCCTGGCTGTATGCATGTACCCCTGGTTGAGAACCACTGGGAGAGAGGACATACACAAAAAGCAGAAGCAGTAACATATGAGGCAGTGTGCTCTAGTCTGTCCTACCACACAGACAGCAGAGACAAAAGAGGATCAGCCAGACTGGTTGATAAAAGCATGGTTAGGAAGTCCTGCCCATGTCATAACGCACTGAACTGGTTACTGGAAGACAATCAAATGACAATTTAGGCCTCTACCAGGGCCAAAACACTGACTTGCCAAAGTTACTAAACAAGAAGTAACCAGGTGGTGTGGAGACACTAGCCATGTTTAGAGACAGCCATGCCCACAACTGGTTATGAACTCAGTTAAGAGTTGTAGCATGGACAGAAGTGCCTACAGAAGACTCAACTCCAACCAGTGGGATCAACTGCATTTTTCAAATCAGTTCCCCCCACCACCTGCCCCAAATCTCCACCAGTATTTCAACTGAGATGAACAACAACAACAAAAAGTCAGTGAATAATAAAACCTGGAAACTATGGCTTAATTCCTTCAAGCTCATTCATTGACTCTTGTATATTCACAATACTCGGAAAGTACATTCACCTGTTTCATTCTTGCAGCAGCTCTGTTTGAAAAGAAAACAGACCTGTCTTTTTGGTAGCAGGCTGGGCAAACCTGTACAGCTTTTGTATAGGAGTCTTCTGCTTCCCCATATTCTGAAGATTGAAGAGAAAAAAAAACAAACAAAAACACAACATTCATTGCATTTGCCAGTAGAATTAGTGAGAGCCACATAGCTTAAACTCTCTGGAAACATATTCCTCAATATCTGAAGCAACATCAGTTTTATAACAAAAGCAAGACTCAGCCTTGGTCTACACTACGAGTTTAGGTCGAATTTAGCAGCGTTGCATCGATTTAACCCTGCACCCGTCCACACAACTAAGCCGTTTTTTTCGACTTAAAGGGCTCTTAAAATCGATTTCTGTACTCCTCCGCCGACGAGGGGATTAGCGCTGAAATCGACCTTGCTGGGTCGAATCTGGGGTAGTGTGATCGCAATTTGATGGTATTGGCCAATGGGTGCTCCATTGTGACCGCTCTGGACAGCGCTCTCAACTCAGATGCACTGGCCAGGTAGACAGGAAAAGGCCCACGAACTTCTGAATCTCATTTCCTGTTTGGCCAGCGTGGCAATCTGCAGGTGAGTGCAGATCTCATCAGCAGAGGTGACCATGAAGGAATCCCAGAATGGCAAAAGAGCTCCAGCATGGACCGAACAGGAGGTACGGGATCTGATCGCTGTATGGGGAGACGAATCTGTGCTATCAGAACTCCGTTCCAAAAGACGAAATGCCCAAAAATTTGAAAAAAAATCTCCAAGGGCATGAAGGACAGAGGCTATAACAGGTACCCGCAGCAGTGCCGAGGGAGGGTTGACTGACGACATGGCTTACAGGGAATTAAAATCAACAACGGGGGTGGGTTTGCATCAAGGAGAAACACACATAACTGTCACACAGAATGGCCCCCTTAAGGATTGAACTCAAAATCCTGGGTATAGCAGGCCAATGCTCAAACCACTGAGCTATCCCTCCCCCCACTATTCCAAGCAGGACTGAATCTCCATTAAACTTTTCAAGGTGCCCCTGACAGACCCCACCAAAATGATTGTTGGGCGTTGATTTCACGGAGGGAGGGAGGGGGGAGCAAATGAATACAAAACAAATCTGGTCTCTTTCTTGTTTTGATCCACTCCATCTCTCTTATACATCTTAGGCTGGCAGCAGACGGTGCAGTACGATTGCTAGCCATCGTCGTCTCCTGGCTGCTAGCCAGAAGACGGTGCAGTACGACTGCAGGCAGGACTGAATCTCCAGGAGACGAAACTTAAAGAGAATGACCTGGAGTCACTCCCATTTATGTCCAGGCGCCCCTGACAGACCTCACCGAGGTCTGCCAGGAGCACCCATGTCTGCCCAGGCACCCCTGACCAACCTCACCGAGGTCGGCTAAAAGAGCACCCAGGAGACGCCAACGATGGCTACCAATCGTAATGCACCGTCTACTGCCAAAAGGCAATGAGCTTCTGCTGTGTAGCAATGCATTACCATGTCTGCCAGCACCCAGGAGATGTACGGTGACGGTGAGCTGAGCGGGCTCCATGCTTGCCATGGTATGGCATTTGCACAGGTAACCCAGGGGAAAAAAAAGGCGAGAAATGATTGTTTGCCGTTGCTTTCACAGGGGGGGGGGGGGCCTGACAACATG
This sequence comes from Terrapene triunguis, assembly GCF_002925995.2. Lineage (NCBI taxonomy): Eukaryota > Metazoa > Chordata > Testudines > Emydidae > Terrapene > Terrapene triunguis. The sequence goes on along the minus strand of NW_020664746.1, from coordinate 2,544,718 downwards.
TACCCAGAACCACCCGTGACAATGTTTTTGTCCATCAGGCATTGGGATCTCAACCCAGAATTCCAATGAGCAGCGGAGACTGCGGGAACTGTGGGATAGCTACCCACAGTGCACCGCTCCGGAAGTCGACGCTAGCCTCGGTACTGTGAACACACTCCGCCGAGTTAATCTTCTTAAGTGGGGACACACACAATCGACAGTATAAAATCTAAAAAATCGACTTCTATAAATTTGACCTAATTTCGTAGTGTAGTCATCCAGTCAGCTGCTCTCAGAAAAAGTGCCCTGCTGAATTAGAATACATACCAATGACAATAGTTTTGTCATTTTAAACCAGCACCTCTAGTAGGATACTAGCTATGTTAAAATGCCAAGACATGGACCCAGTACTACAATCTCTAGATTTGTGCCACTGCTGTGCATATTTTAATTCATATGCCTCACTTCCAAACTTTGCACTTTCTTTGAAGTTAAAAAATGCAGCAAAGTTTCAAAATAAAAACAAATGTTTTTCTTTAGTTGAAGCCAGCCCAGCACTGATCTGAAAAATCATGACATGACATCAGTACCTCCTCTCAGAACCTAGGGAGGAATCCTGACATGATGAGAGATGCTAAACCTCTTTAAAGAACAGTTCTTCTCTAGATCATGCCTTGAAGATACACCCATATCCAAGCTTAATACAGCAAAGGGTAAGTGAAGGAAGGAGATACTTGTTATTAATCACGGTCAGATTTTCAAAAAGTAAAGGACCCAGCAGGTTGATTTTTCTCCCCTCCTGTGTATTCCAGCAATAAGTTTTCCTTACACATTATATCACAAAGTTTCAATCGTCCATTATAGAAAGCTCTCTCTAGTGAGCTGTCTTGGAGGCAAGTATCCATTTCTGTGGGATCATTACTCTAATAAGTATATTAATGATATTTTCCTTTGGTGTGCATTGCACCAAGTACTTTTTAGCACTTGGTCTCTAGCATTTATTGTTGTCGATTAGATCTCCCTCCTCCCCTTTGGTTGCTGATGGTTTTGTGGGAGGGGAAAAGAGACCCAAGGGTGATGGAAAATATATCTACCTTAAGGTTTGCTACAGTATCTAATTGCTGATCTAAGTATTAACTAATTTCAGAATTTATTATGTTAAAAACATTAACCCACCTCCTTTCTTAAACTGCTCGTTTCCTTTCTCCTTTAACGTTGTGCTCTCCTTTCTTCTTTTCTGCAACAGATCAGAGAATTTCAGTGTCTCACTGGATTTAACTGAAATGAACAAGTAGGTCAGCTAGTTCTGCATTACTATGAAAGAAAATCAGAATGAAAAGTAACCAGGAGAATACAGACAACACCTTTGTAGCTGTCAAACAGTTAATTTACTATTATACATATTGGGTGTATCATCACACTGGATAGGGGCATAAAGGACTCTGATTTATAAACTAACATATATATAAGGGACATTTTAAAAATAATTTTTTTATGAATGTTTGCATTTTGGCATTTACTGTTTGCTTCTTCTTTTGGAACAATAGTACCTTTCCAGTGCCATTTAATTTCATTCCATTCAAACTGGCTACATAAGATCTGTCTAGTCAGTGAAGTCCTGCAAGTTATTATTTGAGACATCCTGTCCAAGAAGTTTATCATCAGCTGGCTGTGAACCCTGATGAGGAGGGTCTAAGATTGATGGGATGCAAAAAGTGCACTTCCAATGCAGCAGAGACAACAGATTAGTCCAAATGTGATACTGTTGTCTTGGAATAGACTTATTAACCAATCCTTCTGCATAACAGAACATTCTTTTTTCTCCAGCGAAAGTAATGTAGATGTCAGGCACTACAAGCAGCTAGAGGCTGAAAAACGGGTCACTGGCACAAATAAATGGGCTTACTAAGGGAAGAAATACACATTTTCTCCTTGCTGTATCTCTTAGCATTGTTCACAGATGACTAAACAACCAGCCATCAAACCCAAAGGCTGGGAGAAGGTTCCATTAGATAGTGAAAATTGCAGGGGTGTGTTTTCAACTACAAATATCTTAACAGCACTGCTGGCATAAGTGATGTTGGCATGAATGCCTTTAGCTAACACTGCAAATACAGAAGGATGTCACCAAGCCATCTCCAAATGATCACTAAGGAATAGTTGGCACACAAATATAGCTCATGGAAATAAAAACAAAATGTCATAGGGTAAGAGTACAAGGGACCTGAGATTCAAGAGACAAAGTGCAGCTCCTTATTTCTGTGGCAAGTGATCATTTTGACCATTGATTTCTCACTCTCATGTGCGCGCGCACGCACACACAGAGTGTTCAAATTTAAAGCTTTGAAATTATAGCTCATTGAGCGATTAAAAAGCCAACACTGGGGAAAGGAGCAGTTTCCTTCCCTGCAGATTGTGTAAATCAAGGATTAATGCAATTATCTATATCACACAGAACATCTCCTTGGAAACAGCTAAATATAGTAGTCTGTGTGGAAAGCTGCATTGTTTCACAGTTGTGACAAGAAGCAGACTCAAACCCAATACAAAGAGAGGGGTTCTTTCTACTGTCTGCTTTGCCCTGGGAAAATAGTTCTCCCAACCAAAGACACCACAATGATAATCCAGAAACCACAATAGTTTTCACAGAGCAGACTTCAGGGAACACCATACAATTTTCACATCACAAATAAGTTCACACTCCAGGATCTTGTTCTGATCTTTGGATACATGCTCAGGTACCACAAAAAAAAACCCAACAACTCATCCACTCATCATTGGATGAAGTGTGCTCCACAGCGTTCTACTCTACCATTTACAAACCCCATGCATGGTGAGATACTATAGGCATTGGATTATGAGCAAAGACCTCCATTGTCTTCAAAAGTCCATAATGGAGAAAAGCCAGTTATACATAAGGCCTTATGCAGCACTCCAGCATGAAGGCAAAGAGAACATGTGGGCACTTAAATAAAGTGAGTAAGTTGGCACATAAGTGTATAAATGCCTTTTCTACATTCAGGAGTTGGCTGGCCTATTTAGACAGCTACATTTGAAGGCTGAGCCCACTCTTAGGGGAATGCTAATGGAACAGCAGCACCTGCAAGGTCACTTCCTGATGTATGGATGTTGCATAGAAGAGAAATGTATATTCTTTACTGGTACATGCTTCTTGAGGAGAACAAAACAAAAACAAATAGATTTTACAACAGTGAACAAAATATTCAAGTACCGGTATGTAACAAGCTAGCGGTGTTTGCCTCTAAACCTCACTGTTAGGAGGCGATGACCCTACTGGAAAACATGAAGCTGTAAGCTTCCTGCTTTTTACACTGTACTTCCAGCTCACATGGGTAACAACTGCAAAGTGACTGGTCATCACTTCACTGTGATTATATCAGAACTGTTTTGTGACCCACCAATTTTATTTCCATTATAAGTGGGAAAAAAATTGTAAGTGACTTGTCCTTGGGACAAATTTTGCAGAATGTCACCCCACTGCCTTATTTTCAGAGTGAGATTTAAGTAGCTGCAGGGCAGATTGCCTGTTCTTCAATCAGTGACAGAAGTGGGTCAGAATGGACTTTCAAAATGCTCTATTGGGAAGGGTGGAGGGTGAGAGAAACTAATCTTGACACCTTGTTTTCCCTGAGGCTTTATTAATATGTTCACTGAATCAAGTATAACTGTTCTGACTTACACTTCATTATATGGTGCTATTCATAAGAGAAATCCAAAGGTCCATTTTCTACAGTGTAAAAGCCTATGAACAGGGAAATTATGAGCCAGAATAATAATTCTGTGTCAGGAATTTTCCAGTGTCAGGAATTTGCTTTTTGGATGCATGAACTGACTGAAATTTAAAAGAAAAAGCCTAGTGAAGATATTAAGTTAAATGCAGTTACTTCTTACAAACTAATCAAGTGATCCCTTAATGTTAAGTATGGTCAAAAAGACCCTGATTAAGAGAGGTTTATGAAAATGGGAACTGAAAAAGTAGTTATTGTTAGAGTTTTAAAGGAATTAGAATCACAGGTTAAATCGGTCTGGCAATCAGCAAGAGAGACCGAAGATTAAAGACTAACCCAGAGTAATGGGGAAAAAGTCATCTTGGCCTCCTGACAATAGCGTATAAGCCCAAGAGAAAAACCATCATGTACAGTCATATGAACTCTGCTACTTTGTCAAGAAAAAAAAAATATCAAAAGTTAAAAATGAAGGCAAAGTAAGCTCATTTGCTATTGAAAGAAAACAACCTATGCTTCTTTACTTTTTATTCTGCAAGTGATCAGCTTTATAAAAATGCATGAGAAGCTAAATCCCTACATTCATCCTTCAGCTGTCACAGTTAATAGACACCTGCACTGCTAGCCTACAATACTCCCCATTCAGCAACACTCCCCCCACCTCAACTCCTCTGGCTTTCTCTTATAGATTTTATTCGATGGATTGATTTAGCCTTAATGGTGTACTTTACTTAGATCCATTTTTGCCAAAGGCACAAGAAGAGCATGTGCTCTCCCTCTTCTTCTCTGAGGCTATTTGTACAATGTGAAAATGCATCTCTGGGTCTTATACACTCTCTGGTAAGGTCACTAAGTAGCAATTGCTTATACTGAATGAGGTTCTAATCACCAAAGGGTACATAACAAAGTCACTTATGTCGTTAAGGAAATATAAATTTCTCAGCCTCAAATTCCATTTCCTGATTGTAAATCAGTATTTAGCAGCTGTCTGCTTCCCCCTGCAGTCTTATAAAGTCATTGCTACATCATGAATCCAAGCATCTGAGTTTCACCTTAGGAGTATGGTACTCAGGTCAATCCCAAGACTTACTGCAGTTATCAGCAATAAGAATTGTTACACTGACAACTCTGGAGGCATGTGCCCTCCATTTATTAACAGAACAGATATATTAAGTATCTTCTCACAGCCCTATCACTGGTCACAATCCAAGCGTGAGAGGATGAGCTCAGTCTCCATCATGCCCATTAAATCCTTGGCTTCTCTGTTGACAGAGACAATCAGAGTGCCAGTTAGTGTGAAATGCAGGAGTGATGAAGCAAACCTGCAGAGCTGTAAAGTTTTCAAAAGGGAGTACAGTAGCCACTTCACATCAGCATACAAGAGTTATAGACGAAGTTTCTTACTTTTGTGTGCACAGTGTCTCAAGTTGGTAGAAACTGTACTTTCCAGAAAAGTGAAAAAAAAAAACCCAACTGAAATATAAGACTAAATAAGTCAGCTAGGAATGCTGAAAAACAAACAAACAAGTAGTAACAGTAGCCTGCTATGGGCTGTGTTTTAATGACTTAGCACTGACAAAATAGTATTAATACAATTTATATTTCTTCCACACTTAAGGGTAAATTTTCTAAGGCACAAATGGCAGTTAGGCACCTAATTTAGAAAATCCAGCCCTTTTCCAAGATCAACTCTCTGGAGAAATAGCAGCACAGATGCTCTCCAATAGATGAAGTGATAAGTGGGTTTCTTTCTCTAGCTATAGAGCAAGTCTATTTGAGTTATGGACTTCGGTCATCAATATTTTCTCCCATTTGACCAAAGCAATAGCATATTTTGTAATACTGCTGTCCAAAAACTGCACTCGACCCAAGGTTTAAGAATCTGAAGTGCCTTCAAAAATCTGAGAGGGAAGAGGTGTGGAGCATGCTTTCAGATGTCTTAAAAGAGCAACACCCCGATGCGGAAACTACAGAACCCGAACCACCAAAAAAGAAAAATCAACCTTCTGCTGTTGACATCTAACTCAGATAATGAAAATGAACATGTGTCAGTCCACACTGTTTTGGATTGTTATTGAGCAGAACCCATCATCAGCATGGACGCATGTCCCCTGGAATGGTGGTTGAAGAATAAAGGGACATATGAATCTTTAGCACATCTGGCACGTAAATATCTTGTGACGCCGGCTACAACAATGAGAACAGGCATTCTCATAGCACTTTCAGGTGACATTTTAAACAAGAAGCGGGCAGCATTAATCTTGTAAAATGTAAACAAACTTGTTTGAGCGATTAGCTGAACAAGAAGTAGGACTGAGTGGACTTGCAGGGTCTGAAATTTTACATTGTTTTGCTTTTGAATGCAGTTTTTTTGGTACATAATTCTACATTTATAAGTTCAACTTTCACGATAGAGATTGCACTACAGTACTTGTATGAGGTGAATTGAAAAATACTATTTCTTTTGTTTTTATACAGTGCAAATACTTGTAATCAAAAATAAATATGAAGTGAGCACTGTACACTTTGTATTCTGTTTGTAATTGAAATCAATATATTTGAAAATGTAGAAAACATCCAAAAATATTTAAATAAATGTTATTCTATTATTAACAGTGCAATTATCGCAATACATTTTTTAAATCGCTTGACAGCCCTAGTAAAAATACACCACCATTGCCTAGATCTTGCACTTCTCACCAGTAGATCTCAAAGTATTTTACAAAAAAGACAAGTATTGTTATCCCCATTTTACAAATTGGAAAACTGAAGCACCAAGAGGGAAAAAGACAAAAAGTCACCCAGCAGGCCAGAATCCAGGTCTACCGAGTCTCATTCCAGTACTCTATCCACCAGAGCTGTCTCCCTGCCCCAAGGAGCTCATGTAATGACACATGTACAATATGAAGGCAAATTAAGACTAAGGGGATTTATTACATTTTTGTCATATTTTGATCAAATCAGTAAAATGTCACCAAAAAATGAATTAACACGGACTTGGCTGCTCACTCAGCTCTGTGTTCAGTTGCCCTCAACTGTACATATTTCTCCCTATCATTTTCCACTTACGGTAATAAACAGCAAGACTCTAGCAAGACCATTCCCTCCCTCTCCCCCCCCACACTTTTTGGGGGGGCACACATTGGTATTCAATTTAGTTCTGAAATGAAGATAGGGCCAGGCATAGATCAAAACCTGTGGTGCCAACTAAGAAAGAAACAGCTTGCTGCTAAAAAAAAAAAAAAAAATCCATTACAAAACTCTCCAATATTTATCTGTAGGATCAACTTTGAATGTTGTCTAGATTATGATGTGGATGCTGTTATACAACATAGTACTAATGTACATCCTTCTCTCGCAGTTTCACACAACTCCACATCTTTCTCTTCTTGCATGCCAAACCATCTCATGCTCCTCCTTCAAATTCCTTCTCAAAATTTACTTTTGGTTTTCTGTTCCACCCTAAATATTTGTTTCCACTCTTGTCCCGATCACTTAAATTGATCTCTCTCCATGAAAAAAGTTACACAGCCTCCTTCCCTGTAAAATAATGGTCTCTCAAGAGCAGTAGTCCCTTCCCTTGTCATCTGTTGTGCCTCCTCATTGAACAACTCTGACATTAACCATGATCTGTTATTCAGCATGCTAACTGTAATTTAGCTTGTAAACATACTTTGGACACAGAACAGTGCATTCTTACATCTGTAAGAATGCTGCATATACCTAGAAAGTTGTAAAAATAAGTCTGCTGAAGGAGCCTTTTCACACAAGTTAAAATGAATCAGAATCACGCCCTTCCCAAGTTTTAAATAGTGGATTACTGTACAGAAAAACTGAGACATTGCTGAGAAGCACTATTAAAATTCGCTCCTTAACTGGACAGTCTAATCAGATTTGAAAAGCATGAATCAGTACTTTGAGGACATTTGAGCTATTTTACAGTAGGCCTATGAATTCATCAATTCTGGAATCGTGAAACCAGGCTACATAATAAGCTAACAGAAAGAAAGGCTCTATGTCCTAACACATCAAAACCAGAGAACCAGAGTGCTCATAAAGCAATTTTATAAGATTTGGAACTTGGATTTTTATTTTTCAGTCTTACTTTTTTCGCTGTTTGGAAAAATGGACTCATGAAATTATTAAAATATATTAGATAACTTGACTCCTAAATCCTTTAGAAATATTTAAAAACTCTTAGAGCAGCATCATTTTTAGCAAAAACTCATTACATTACTGAAATGAATATTGTTAGTTGAACCTTAATTTTTAAAAACAAAGATTTTTCAAGTTAATATTAATAGAAGTGTAATGTATTCACTGGATTTTTTATTATTATTTTTTAATTAAAAATTTCCCAGACGAAAAAGCAATTCAAACCGCTGCTGTATGGTAGTAGGGAATGAGAACCAAATAGAAACTGATTAGTCTATTTCCATTGTCCAAGCTGAATGAAGTGCACGTAAGCAAGCAGCATAAATGGTGCAAAGTGTGTCCGCCCAACCTAATTTTAATAATTTGAAGGGATACAGTCAACTTTAAATCTAACTGACAACTTGCTTTAGGAAATTTGCTAGAAGGTACTAAAACTGTTCTGAATCCCTATGCCAGATTTTAGTTTTATAACCACGTTATCTTATTTTGCACAGTGCTTTTCTCCACCCTGTCACTGATCAGGGCTTAACTGTCTAAACAGGGGGAAAACAGTGAAAGTGCTGTCAAATGCACAAAGTAAAATGAAAAACAAAACAAAAACCCCAGAACAGATTCCCCCCTCTCGCCCGCAGTCTTTCAGTTATAATTATCTAAAGTTGTTACTTATACCAAAAGTAGGTAAAAAATGCACACAGAAATCTGATTTTGGAGGGGAGGGAGAGGAGGGGCAGAAGGGGGGGAGAGTTTGACATCATCCCTTTAGGGTATTCTTAATGATCCAAATAAAAAAAAAAAAAAAGTTAAGTGAATTTTAACTTGCCAGTGTCTTTTTAAAAGTTTAGGAGCATTAAAGGTAGTGTCCATAAACTTCATTTGCACATTGTATTAAATGTATTAAAAAGAGATCAAAAAGAGAAAATGTGATTAAAACAGATATTAACAAGTTAAAAAATTGTAATGTAATCTCAATAAAAAGTTACCTGTTTTTCTTCCTCTGGCATATTTTTTTCCAGTTCTAATAAGTATTCTTCATCTAATTCTGTCTGCTTCCCTGCAGGATCCTCTCTGTTGTCTCTCTCCTGTTCCATTCCTGGTTCCTTTACCTCAAAGGAGTCATTACAGTCATGAAAACACTCATCTGCTGCTCTAGCCTCTTGGGAAGAGGAATGAAGATCTCCCCGGTCCATGCTTCTTGAATGATGTGCATCTTTGGAACCAGCTGTCAAAGGACTGGTGCTCTCTGATGACTTCTGATCAGAAAGCTTTAAGCCATGGAGCAATTCTTCAGGTGGACTGGATTCTTCAGTCTCTTCCATCTTGAAGGGTTAAGCTTTTGAAAATAAGGGAGAAATAATAATCCTCAATACTTACAGTACACAGCACTTTCAGTCACAAGACTTCAAAGTACTTCATACATTTTAGTTTACCCTCACATTGCCAGTCTCTGAGGTAAACAGTTATCCCATTTTACAGACAAGGAACTGAAGCACAGTATTTGAGTTGAACAAGTGAAAGTCACTTAATCTTGTGAGCACTTACACATGTGAACAACTTTACTCACAGGAGTGCTTACCACTGGATTCTATACGACTACTCCCACAGGTAAAGATATGCATGGGAGTAAGTGTTCAGAGTGGGCCCTAGCTCATCACTGCATTGTGACAACTCCCTTGAACACGCAGCAGTCACTCGCCCCTCCTCTCTCACAGCATCACCATCTCCCTGGATGCCTGCCAAGCCCCTAGTCTAGACAGCATCGCCACATACGGCTCCACCCAAGACAGGCTTCCCCACCCATTCTCCCATGCCACTTAACACAGCATCCCTCACTCAGTCTTGCTTCTCTATCTTCCCCATCATACGTTCCCATAGACCCACTGGTCCAGCAGCCCCACACTTATCTCCCCCCCAGAAACACCAGGCACCACCAGCTCAGCATTCCTCCCACTAGCCCACCCCGAGCCCCAGGTACCC
>NW_020664746.1:2503292-2534854 GCF_002925995.2 Terrapene triunguis | reverse complement strand
GCTCAGCATTCCTCCCCCCAGCCCCCCCCCCCCCCCCAGCACCCCCAGGTCAGCATTCCCCTCACTCGCCCCGAGCCCAGGTCCCCCCGCCCCATGAGAGCAGCCCCAGAGACCCCGGGCGAGAGACACGGCTGGTGCCCCGCCCCCACACCTTAGGAAGGGAGCGGGATACCTGTCCCCACCAGACTTCAGCAAGGACCGGCTTCGCTCCTGCTGGCGACTGGCGTCCCCTCTGATCTCTCACCTTCCGTAGCCCGGTCACTTCCTGCCTCTTCCAGCCAATAGAAGCTGAAGGTGCGGGGCTTGCTGGGAATTGGAGTCTTGTGATGACCTATGAGGTAACAGTAACTTCCGGTAAGGGGAGGGATCTGTAAACATGGATGGAGTAAGAGGCAGGGGCCCCTGCTGTCTTGAGGGGGGCAAGGGGTGGGTCTAGGGGTCCTTTACGTCACCCAGTTTAGACGTTCCCGCTGGTGACAAGCTATGGGATGGCGACGGCGGCTGTCCGTACAGAATGTTTCGGGGTGCCATCTTGGATTAGGACAGGGAGCGGCCATCTTGTGTTACGGCAAAACAAGAGGGCTGCAGCGAAGGGAAGTGGTTAGTGCCGTGCGCTGCAGTGCCTGTGCAGGCTGCCTTGGCATCCCCTAATCCGGGGTCGGCAACGTTCGGCAGCACATCGCTCGCCCGCGCCGCTTCTCGCCGCCCCCATTGGCCCGGGACAGCGAACCGCGGCCAGTGGGGGCCGCGATCGGCCGAACCTGCTGCGTCAGCAGGTAAATAAAACTGGCCCGGCCCGGCAGGGGGCTTACCCTGGCGAGCCGCGTGCCAACGTTGCCGACCCCTGCCCTAATCCAAAAGAGAGACTAATGACCAGGATTGGTTGGCAAGCCCCAGCCTTCACAAAAAGGGCACAAAAAGTCATGAGCGCTAATTAACAGGACTTGTTAATTCATTTGAGCTTCTTTTTAATTTGTCGATTCGAAAAGGGACGACATTTTGTGGATAACATGAATAGCCACAGTTAAATAGTTAATGCTAACAAAAGTTTTGGAAAGGATATTAAACCACATGTTTCAGGGTTTAAACCCTCTCCAACTGGGACTTTCCTATGAAACATCTGGTCAGAGACAGGATACTGGATGAAATGAACCATGGGTCTGAGCCAGTCTGGCACTTGCTATCTTTCTGTTGTTTTTCTATTACACAGACAATGCACTAATTATTCCAGAATAAAGTGATTTTTATTCCAGAATAGTGTCCACGTGGCAAAATACCGTGGAATAGCTATGTCCATTGGTTAGGGCACTAGTTTGGGATAAGAGAGATCTAGGTTCAATTCCCTACTCTGCCATAGATTCTCACTGGGCTTTTGAGCAAGTCATGTAGTCTTTCTGTGCCCCACCTGTAAAATGCGGGTAAATTGTACTTCACCTCATAGGGGTGTTGTGAAGATAAACCCTAAAGATTGTGAGGTTCTCAGATACTAAGGTGATAGGGGTCATATAGTTACAGTAAAGAGAGATTCTGGTCAATTTCCCTTTGTAGACATGCCCTTCGGCTTTTCCTACACTGGCTTTTCAATCATGTTTAAACACCAATTGTTTGCAGCCAGACTGATTCCTAATACAATTCACCTGACTGATATCAATGCAGTGTTTTCTTCTTAAAGTCCCAGTTCCTGGAGTCATGTCATTATGTGGAATCTTGGCTTCCATTGGAAACTTTTTTTTTTAAATCTCCTCCCCCGCCCCAGCACCCCCAGGTCAGCATTCCCCTCACTACTGAAATCAGGAGGAATCTTTTCAGTGGCTTCAACAGACTTGAGATCAGGCCCTTAGACAGCAATGAAGTGGATAAAATTAGAGTTGTCAACAATTTCGGCGGTGGGTAGATATGCCTAGTCATTAGAGCAGGAGTCAGTAGCCAGGAACCCAGCATCAGAACCAGAGTCAAAGGCCAGATACCACAGCCAAGGCTCAGAGTAGAAATCAGGAATTAGAGCCCAGAGTCAGAACCAGATTACCTGGAGGAGGTCTGGGATTCAATGAGCAGATACAGACACTATCACAGGGGTCGGCAACCTCTCAGAAGTGGTGTGCCGAGTGTTCATTTATTCGCTCTAATTTAAGGTTTCACATGCCAGTAATATTTTTAATGTTTTTAGATGGTTTCTTTCTATAAGTCTATAATATATAACTAAACTATTGTTGTATGTAAAGTAAATAAGGTTTTTAAAATGTTTAAGAAGCTTAATTTAAAATTAAATTAAAATGCAGAGCCCCCCAGACTGGTGGCCAGGACCCGGGCAGTGTGAGTGCCACTGAAAATCAGTTCGCATGCCACCTTCGGCACGCATGCCATAAGTTGCCTACCCCTGCACTATCACATCCATGGACAAATAGTTTATGGACAAACTGGTGCTGGGCTTTAGAGCAAACCTGCTAGCTTGCTCAGCTAATGAGATGGGGCATTCCATCAGGGGTCTGGTTGATAGGAGACTGTGCAGGTGCAGCTACAGGGCTTTATTCCTGACATCGGGTAATGTTTCTTTCAATGTTGCTTTGCATCTGCACCCCTAAATTTTAAACAAACGCAAAATCTCAAAGCAAAATTTTGCCAGATCATTGAGTTTTGTAAATTCTCAAGTCAAAGTCATGAGGAGCTCTGCATTTTGATTGGAAATTACTATGCAAAACCATAAGCCAGCCAAGGAATACTCTGACTGGATCCATGTTCACCTGAAAAGTCCATAAATGTTAATGACCTTTTCCCTTGGCAAATTCCAATGAAAGCAAAATCAAGCAAGTTTCAGATTTTCTTGTGAACCTTTTGCATAATTCTAGCTAAAAACAAACAAATAAACCACAAAGGCAGCTTGGCCAGGGTAAGTAGGCTAGGCAGAATCTAACCTGATTGGATTGCCAAAGAGAGGGGATCACCACCAAGAGAAAATAGTACTATTGAAAGCAGATGGGAGATAAACTTCATCTATATTTCTATGGGAGCTTCCCACCAGACTATCTGAGAGGAGGCATGTCAGGTTTGCCTTTCCGTTTTCAGAGGCTACCAGCCTCCACTGTTAAACATCATAGAGCATAATTAGGGCCCTACCAAATTCATGCTCCATTTTGGTCAATTTCACGGTCATGGGATTTTAAAAATCATAAATTTCATGATTTCAGCTATTTAAATCTGAAATTTCATGGCCTTGTAATTGTAGGGGTCATGATCTAAAAGGGAGTTGTGTGGGGGTGGTCACAAGGTTATTGTGTGGGGGTTGCAGTACAGCTACCCTTCCTTCTGCACTGCTGCTGGTGGCAGCACTGCGTTCAGAGCTGGGCAGCTGGAGAGAGGCATCTGTTGGCCGGGTGCCCAGCTCTGAAGGCGGCGCCCCGCCAGCAGCAGCGCAGAAGTAAGGATGGCATAGTATGGTATTACCAGGGCCGCCAGAAACCAGCGCAGCAAGCAGGTGCTTGGGGCGGCCAGCGGAGAGGGGCGGCACGTCCGGTTCTTCGGCAGCAATTCGGGAAGGACCTGCCGCCGAACTGCCGCTGAAGAATGAAGCGGCACAGTGGAGATGCCGCCGATCGCGTTTCCTTCCCCGCCTGCCACTTGGGGTGGCAAAAACCCTGGAGCAGGCCCTGGGTATTGCCACCCTTACTTCTGTGCTGCTGCCTGCAGAGCTGGGCCCTCAGTCAGCAGCTGCCATTCTCCAGCTGCCCAGCTCTGAAGGCAGCAGCGCAGAAGTAAGGGTGGCAATACCATACCATGCCATCCTTACTGCTGCGCTGCTGCTGGCGGGGCGCCGCCTTCAGAGCTGGGCATCCGGCCAACAGCCACCGCTCTTTGAAGGCAGCACAGAAGAAAGGGTGGCAATACTGCACCCCCCCTAAAATAACCTTGCAACCCTCCTTCAATTCCCTTTTGGGTCAGGACCCCCAATTTGAGAAACACTGGTCTCTCCTGTGAAATTTGTATAGTATAGCATAAAAGCAGACAAAAGACCCAATTTCGTGGGAGAAGATTTCACGATCCGTGACCCATTTTTCATGGCCATGAGTTTGGTAGGGCCTTAAGCATAATAATCCCTGATAGAAATCCACTGACTTCAGTGGAGGTGATACATCACCGCCACTGAAGTCAGTGGATTTCTTTCTTCAGTTCTCTCAGTTTCCATTCTCTTGAATGGAGTTACATCAGAGTCATTTAGCCCCAGGACCTTCATTGTGGACCTGATCATGTGAGCGGCTGAATACCTCCTGAAAAGGGTCTGGACTAAGGTTCAAGTAAATCTTTCCACTGACTTCAACAGGTTTTGATCAGGCCTGATGGGACCACAGACGTCAGCACTTCCCAGAGGCACTCTCCACCTCACAGGTTCAACCCCCACATGAGGATTTGGGAAGTAGATTAATCCTGTGTGGATCTCCTCTGAAGTACACTATAAATACAGAATTACTTCTAAACAGAAACTTTCATAAATTAAGTTTAGCATAACGCCTCAGCAAGTTTAACCTAAAACTACGTGACTAAGAGCCCACATTAGGAGTCTGTTACTGCCAGCGATGGATGTGAGTATTAAACAGAGTCTGAAATACCCAGCAGTAAACTGGCTAGAGCATTGCTAGTTACAATGACAGGCAACAGAATGCCCAATGCTGACTCTCCCTTCCTCCCCTCTTCTTTGGACAAGAAAAGTGGAGTCAGCATTCTGCACCATCCCAGCTGCAATGACTTAGCCCACAAAAATGTCTCTTTCTGCTGTTCTTCTTGTATGGCCACATAATTTATTCTGATTTACAGAAAATGTTTCTGAACCCTCACACTGTCCTATCAAATGTCAGATCATTTTAAAAAGAGAGAAGCCACGATACAAAACTAAGCCAAAGCAATTTTGAAGTGGAGCTGAGACTCCAGCTGGAACTTCCATTGATGTGCAAAGAGCACAGGGGTCCGAGCTAGAGTGTCAGCCTTAAAAGAAAATGCACTGATCAGAGTAATACCTTAAAAAACTCAGTCAGTACATATGAAGTATATTTCAAAATGTGTTTTAGAAATCCTGATTCATTAACTGAATAACTGTCAGTGGGGCAGCTGGACTATCAGTGGAAGATGTTGTTTTATTGACACTTCTCAGCTGGAGTCGGTGAGATAAATACTAAATTTTGCAATGTAGCATTAGTGTTGGTGCTACTCAGCTCCCAAATATTTGCCCATCCAGCAGCTCCCCAGAGCTAGAAGCACATTAGGGCTCCCTCACTTTGTATTTAGAATCTAGCCTGGATTCTCCTCCTCCCATGTGCATAGGAGGGAGAGAAGAACAACAGCCTAGTTGAGACCCCTTTCCCAATTTGGGGTTATGGGTGGGATTTTCTCATAAATCCCTCCCCTACATTTAGCAAGAAAGGTGAAGATTCCTATGGCTCCACTCCCCTGAACCTGCTGATGAGCTAGAGGGGGTTTACAGCCTGGGCTTGCGTGAGGCCCTTGTTAGCAGAAGTGATCTTTGGGTCCCAGGGAGGAGAATTTTAGCTTTCATTTTAAGAGAAAAGAAGTTTCTAGCCCTTTGCCTTGCGAGGATCCCAGAAAGCATAAATTGATCCCGAGGGTTGAAACAAACAAGCAGCTGCTGCACTAAGGAGACCTAAAGAGTAAAGATCCCTTTGCACACATTAACTTTGTGACACTCCGCGGGGGTACCCAGGGTAGTGAGTCACCTCACTACCACTTGCCCTTACCATGAAAGAGCCTTGTCTCTACCTGCCAGTGGTCAGCTCCCTGCTAGCCCTGGCCACAGGCAGCACAAGTACGCTACCCTCTCAGCCTCTGCAGGCTCTGCTGTCCCTTTGCAGGCAAGCAATAGGCAAACACCAATCCCTCTGGAATGCGCAGCCCTTGATCCACTGGACATGCACAGATTATCTGCACACCTGCTTACTAGTTTCACCTCAGGATCACCGCCCTGCTTAACACACAGCCGTTAGATATATTTATAGTGAAAACAATAATAAATTTGTTATCAAAGAACAGAGATTCAAATGATACTGAATAAGAATATTGGAAATAAATGGTTATATATAAATCATAACTTGCTTTCTAGATCATAAGACATTCCCCGTCTCCTACAGGATAGCTTACCCCAAATCCTTTCCCCAGTGTTTTCAACCAAGATGGATGAGATCCTCTTTTCATAAGATCAAGCCCACTGGCAGCTTGTCTTCCTCTCTGCACTCCCACATCTACCAACCAGATCTTTGATCTTCACCTGAAAACAGGATCCCTCCCCACCATCACTGTTTACCTCCTCCTCTTAATTTTCTTGTGATGTCCCTGCAAGCTCTTTAGGGTTTTACTTAGTATGCTAATAGACTTCCATTGGGAGACACACAGTACACAACAATTAGCTAGGGAGATAAGTGGAGAAGTTTGTTTCAGGGCATGCTGCCTTTGAGTGAGCTGCCTTGAAACGTATAGGAAATTATATTTTTAAGGCCTTATAGTTCTTAAGGCCATATATATATGTGCATGTGTGTATGTATATATATATATACACACATAGCTTCTTACATATTATCTGCACATACATATCACAATGTCTAGAGTGACCAATGTGACACATTTGCTATTACGACCAAGATCTGCACCTGTGGTGGCTCCACCCGGGCCCGCGCCCTAGGCTTCAAGGCGCACCGCAGCGGCCCTCCTACTCGTCGCAGCGTAGCCCCCGTGGCTCTCATTGCCGCCTTCAGAACGGCACTCGCCTATCTCTTAGGACCGATTGATCCATGTCCAACTGCTGTTCACATGGAACCCTTCTCCACTTCGGCCTTCAAAGTTCTCGTTTGAATATTTGCTACTACCACCAAGATCTGACACAGGCTTTCTTTAGAGACCTGACATGACATTCTTTGGTGGACTAGTATGTAGACACCAGACCAAGGGGCTCCCATGTATCTTTGTGCCCTCTGCCAGTTGGCACAAAGAGGTCCCTGGGTCACACATTTTTATGTAAAAGGAGTCAGTAAAGTTTCGGGGGGATCCCAGAACCATCTTACTAGTCCTCCTGCTAATTCTGAGGCCAGCTTGATGCAGAGTGGTGTGATAATGGCAGACAGGAGTGAGTGGTGGCAAAAATTCATTTCCTAGGAATTCTAAGGCCAACCCTGCCACTTAACATTTTTAGCTCTTCCCGAGACAACCAAAGAGCCAGTTGCTAATCACTCAGGAAGCTACCACACCACAGGTTCACTGTTATGGCCACACTGCTTCTCCAAGAGGAATGCCCCTTCTGGGACCCCTACCAGTGCCGCTAAGAGCTCCAACTAGATGCACCAGGCAGTCACTCCTACGTGCTTTCTGGCCACTCCAGCAGTGCCCAAGGAGGAAAAGGACAGATGCTGGGGCCAAACTGCCTCAGCACTGCATGCGAGTCTGGCAGTCCTTCTCTCTCTCCTTGTTGGTGCCACTTGCAGCTTGAATTGTTGTTGATGGCAGACAGCCTGGAAGAACCCTTTGCCCCTTTGCATTCCAACCACCAGTGACAATACAGGGGAAACCCATTCCTCCTTGCCCCCTCATCCTAGCCAGGGAGACCCATCCCCTTGGTCCCCCCCACCCCAAGCTAAGGGAGCTCATCAACATTCAGGGGAGAAATGTACACCTCAAGAACCAAATGGGATCTCAGTCCCCAAATGGCCAATTCACCCTCCATCAGAGGAGACCTGTTCACCAGCTGGCTGACCATCCCACAGCCAGAGGCCGCTCTAAACTCTCATTAGCTGCCTAATTATGGATGTAGATGCCTGTCTTTAGGCACCCAAGTCTCATAGTGTTGACCTGAACCTCGGTCTGGCTCATTTTCCCTGTACTATACCAATACTTACCTACCTGACAGGGGTGTTATGAGTATCAATCATTTAATGTTTGGAGAGTGCTTAGAAAATGCATAGACATGCTATGTATTATTATTTTCAAACATAGGAGCCATAACAGAACATCCATATCCCTGAGATTATAGAGCATCACTTATATCCGCTTTCACCTCTAAATCTTGCCCACTTCAGATGTAGCACGTTTCTGCTTCAATAAGCCTTTTAGAATCCTTTGTTCTACTAGGTAGAAATGTATGAAAAGCTGAAGCTTTTTTATATCCAAAAATGGAAACTTGTTGGAATTTGTTTAATCTACTCAATCCTAAGGGATTCTTCCGAGCAATGATGTTTGTTTAACTGAACACCTGTTGAAGAAATCAAGAACATGTGATCCTATGCAAGTGAATGTGTTTGGATAATAAGGGCCAGATTGTGGAGCCCTTAACTCATGTTTGTGATCACCTACTCACTGACATAAGTGGGACTGCTCCCATGAGTAAGTGCTCACAATGCTCCACTGTCAGTGACACTCTAATGGGAACAAACTTCATGAGCCAGTGCTCAAATTGGGGAGGTGGAATGGAAGGATGACGCTATTTCTCCCCAAAGCGATTGTATGATCCAATTTTTTCCAATGTCTCCCTTTCTTTTTTTTCCTCCAAACGTTTTTTTTTTCTTTTACTAACTGGTAGCCTGCAGAGTACGGGCTAGTCTGGCGTAAGCAACCAATCGGAGCATTATACAGAGTACTAAAAAATACTGATGCTCATGCTGGGCTGACTCAGTTTTTCCCATCTGATGTTGAAAGAAGCATAGGAAAAATTTACTTGAAAGTATGTGGGGGTTTTTTGTTTGTTTTTTTCTTTTAATTCCCTGCTTTACAGGTTACCCACAAATAGAGAAAAAATGGATTTGTGCCCTCTTTATGGTGTCTAAAAAGTTTTTGTAAACGTATTTTTTCCTACTTCCTTTTAACATTAAAAAATCAGTTGTTGTCTACCTTAGAAGACTCTGTTGTGACTTGTGAGCTGAAGAAGTTAGGACATCAAAAAATACAGAAAAGTGAATGTTGAGCAGCGAGAGGGAAGGGGAATTTTAGTCAGATTACTTAAAACACTTTGCTTTTTCATTTTTTTAACAGCTGTTTTACACGAATACTATCTGACATTTGGGAGAAAAGGAATTCTATCTTGCTTCTTAGGGCAGGTCTACACTAACCCCCCAATTCAAACTAAGGTACGCAACTTCAGCTACGTGAATAACGTAGCTGAAGTTCGAAGTACCTTAGTTCGAACTTACCTCGGTCCAGACGCGGCAGGCAGGCTTCCCCGTCGACTTCGCGTACTCCTTTCGCCGAGCTGGAGTACCGCAGTCGACGGCGAGCACTTCCGGGTTCGACTTATTGCGTCCAGACAAGACGCGATAAGTCGAACCCAGAAGTTCGATTTGCTTGCCGCCGAACTACCGGGTAAGTGTAGACCTACCCTTAGATTAAGGGAACTCACATTATTAATCTCTGAGGCCCCTAAGAAGTTCTCCAGCAACACCAGAGATCATCAGAGTTAACGCTCCTGATGTTCCAAGATAAAAAAATCATAAACAAAAAAAGCATCAAATAATTTAAAAACATTCTTTGCAGACCATGTAGTTTGAAAATCTCACTGTGACTGTCTAATACAGAATGAGTACAGAGGCTCAAACTATGATGTGTGAAATCCCCCAAACTCAGCAGAATTAAAATATTTTTTGTGCTATTATTTGGAATATGGGTGAAATGTGGGCCCAGTAGGTGGCACCATTGCATCTTAAATACCAGCAGCTGCAATCACCTCATATAGATCCTAATATGCTCCCATCAGAGTCAATGACAAACCTCCCACTGATTTCAGTAGTGCAGGATCAGGCCCTTAACTAGCTCAAAGAAAAGGACCAAGTTGTAGCATGACCACCCATGCCATCAGGTCTTCTGCTAAACTTAGCACTGTGATTTTTTCCCCCTATTGGATCCTCAAAGCGTGGAAATCAAAGTTTTGACGCATCAAGCAAAGAACAAAGAAATAATTACTATTTTCAAAAGGTCATATAAAGTTCAGATTCTTTGCTAGAGTAAAACATTTGCACACTTGTCTCAGTGGAATCCGATTATTGGGCTTCCCAATGAATGTTTGAAAGGAAATATTGAAAGAGCAAATTAAAGCCTTTTAAATCTATATAATAATATTTTTACTATATCCACTTTCCAATTTTCACTGAATAAAGGAATGAGTTGTTTTACTTTATTAATTTCTAACATTAACTTCTTTTGTTTCTTCATAACTTTTTACTGGGATTTTAGAGGACGAGCCTGGAAATGAACAGGCTGAGGAAATGTTCTGTTTTGTCTAGACTGACATATCTTGACACAAGAATTTTCATGACAGGCATCAGACTTCCTCGGCTGATCCGTCCATGCTACTTTGCTGCTCTTAGAAAATGCCTGATCCAATTCCCATTGAAGTCAACAGAAAGCCTCCCATTGTCTTCACCGGACTTTGGATCAGGTTGAGATGATGTAAACGAAGGCTCCGAGCTATGTCGAGTCACGGTTTTCTTTGCCTTCATTGTGTTGCTTACACACAATTGGTCATAAATACGGGATCAGCTCCTTAGGTGGTAGAAATCAGCTTAACGCCATTGAATTCAATAGAACTATGCCGATTTACATGAGAGCAGTATTTGGACCATAGTGTGTGGGTCACTTAGGATTTGCCATGAATCAAACCACTTTCTAGAGAAATAGCTTGCCCCAGCTGTGGGCAATACTTGCTACTTCAGAAGATACTAATCTGCCGTCCCCCAAACAAACCCACAAACCAGCCAACTTAAAACCCTAATGTATTTAGTCCAGCAGTTCCCAAGCTCTGGTCTGTGGACCACCTCCAGGTGGCCTGCAGAGAGCTGGCTGGTCACATGGTGCTACTGCTGGAAGAAATGAAACAGATGGGAGGGGGAGCAAAAGTACAGAATGTGCTTGACGATCTTCTAAGAGGAAAACACACTTATTGGATTAAAGGCAGCTAAAATACACTGGTTATTTATGGTGATTATTCCATGCAATCAGTTTCTGCAGAGAAGTTATGCCATCATGCAGGGGAGGAAAGGCAGCGTGTACAACAAGGAATGGGAAGGGAGGCAACCATCAGAAAATCTCTCTATTCAGATGTACCCCATGCTATGAAAATATTTGAACACCCCGATCTAGGCAACGGTGCAGTGTTGTATGGAGTGGGGTGAAAGCTCAGAGGCAGAGCAAACACACTTAAAATTCCAGCAGCAACAACCTTAAAGTCTGGCAGCCAATTCACAAGGCTTGAAGCCCCCTGTCCAAACCCCTCTAGAGCCTGCCAACTCCTGTCAATGTGTCTCTACATTCTGTTTGTCTCATAACCTTCCCTCTGAGGTCTCAGTACATGCAAAAAATACTGAGAACCTTCATAAAAGGGGTGTTTGTGTGTGTGTGTGGAGAGGGGTTGTCATGTGAAATACATGTCTTGGGGGTGAGCCCTCCATGAAGAGGACCCCAATGCCCTGGCATTCCTTGCTCCAGTGGTGTCCCTGTCAGGAAGCCTTGCTGAGTTACACAGGGGTTAATCCCCAGCTGTTGTTCAGAGGCTGTTCAGGGAAGCCCTCCTAGCTAGAAGCTAATTAGATGCAGTTGCACCTATTGAGGCTCACCAGCTTCAAAGAAGGATGTGTTCCTCTCAGAGGCTAAACTCACACCTACCCCTTACTCCTGCTTAGAAATCAGGGCAGCGAGCTGTGGGAAAAACAAACACAGGAAATACTCTTTATCACTTGTACTGGAGCTGGGCTGGGATGAGTTTACGGCTTTTAAAATTACATGAATGGAATATGCAGCTAGAGGCTTCTGCCAAATTAGATTAACCATGAGATTTGACTACTCCTATTATTTGAGTTTACATGTAACAATTATTGTTAGTGATCATAAAATTATCTAGCCCATTAAAAAAAAAAACCAGCCACAGTTTTTGCCTCAATTCAGTTCTGCAGCTGTAAGTCCCATGGCCTGTTATAAATTCCATTTGTGTACACCCAAAAGCATTTTCAATTTGCAAAGATAGATTGTCATCCTAGTCGTGATAGAGATCATGTTTCTCTTTTGTGTGGATTTTAGACCTGTGCCCGTACTGGTACTGGCTGTGAAAGCTAAGTAGCTCAGATGTGCAAATGATTGTTCTGGAATTCCCCAGCTCCAGGAATAAACTACCAATGTAAAATTAACATGAGGCTGCTATTTTATTATGGTCAAAAGAAAACATTCATTAGTGGATGAGTGGAAAAAATTAAAACTTCAATCACATTTTCTTTCAGCTAAAAGTTTTAATCAAACTGCACACCCAAGTGGAATGGACAGTTCCTGAGACTGGGAGCTTTTCAAGCAAAAGTCAATAAATTACAAGTGAATGTAAATAAAATCTAACTCTATTCCCCTACAACAAAGGAGAACATAAAAAATGCAGACACGTCTGCAAACACCACAGCAACACAAGTTGACATAATGTCCTTGCTTTAGGCTACCAAGAGATCCTATGGTTATTACTAACCTCAGCATTGCAGGTAAACAATGTCTAAAAATACACCCAAGCTAATGAATGATACATTTTTTCACAAGCACATTCATCAAAGTATCTGGCCAGGGTAATAGAAAACTTGATTCATACAAATAAAAGTTTGAGGCAATTAATATCATACTGTTGTCACAAGGGTGAATTGAACTGACAGAAAAATGAGGTTAACCTCATCTATATAACTCATACTCAGTCTTTATAGTCATCAATTCTGCAAACACATGCTTAATTTTATGCACTTGAGTAGTGTTTAAAATTAAACATGGCGTAAATGTTTGCAGGATCGGTACCTGAATCTTCAAAGCACTCTGCAAACATTTACTCATCCTTCCTCATACCAGCTTTGGGAGATAAACATTCTTGTCTCCATTTTTCGGATGAGGAGCTGAGGCAGAGGTCAGAGCCAGGATTAGAACTCAGTAAATTCCTGATGCCAAGACCCTGCTTGGACTAGCTAGACTATGCCTCTTTCTTGTGTAGAACTCTTTCTCTTGTTCTCATAAAATATTACAATTACATACAGTATCTGCCCATAGATACCAAGATGATGGGTGCCTTTCAAAGGCCATACATGTCGCCAGCTGGTTGATGCAAGAGTCTCTGTAGAGGCCAAAGGAAAAGAAAAGGCCATAGATTTCCATCCTTATTGACAACAAAAGTCATGATTATTATTTTTTCCTGATTGCTGCACTTACACGGGGAAATTATTTCCCTGTTTCAGAGATGGGGTCAGAAATGGCAGATCCCTAGAGACACATGGGTATTTTTAGATTTGTATGTATATGGAAACTTAAGCAAGTAAATAATAGCTAGAGAAAAACTTCAGTGATTCAGAAAATATGTGCATAGCACCAAATACATCCCCTTCTTACATATTTATGGCATGCTGGCTGAGAAGTTGGCTGCAGTGAGCTAAAGTCTAGGTTCAAAACCAGCCGTGTGGTTTTGCTTTCTTATGTGAGCCTTTGGAAGTTTTCTCCCTTTCTTGATATACTTGCTGAGTTCTCTAACAATGTATTCAACTGTTGTGAGGAAAGCATAAGATAAATTAATTGACAAAGGAAAAAAATATGTGTGGATAACTAAAGAAGCTTGTAGAGTACTGGTCTTAAGCCACCATACCAAACAGGAGGAAATGTGAGTTTCAGGGTTAATAAATCCATGAACCTTGGCTGCATGTATGGAAAAGAGACCCAAGACGTGCTAACATCCACATATTCCACTGCAGAGTGGTGTCAGTAAGATTCCCAGGAAGCTTGGCTCCTTTGAGAATTGCCTACAGGTGGCATTTGTGAGCAGACATTGTGGGGTTTATTCTGTTGATGAACTCACATAAGTCTCAGGCTATGTCTATAATGGCAATTGAACAACAAAACCTTTTTCGTTAGCTACCCCACCCCTGAAAGACAAAAGTTTTGCCACAACAAGTGCCAGTGTAAACAGTGCTTTGTTAGCAGGAGCGCTCTCCTGCCGACAGTGCAAACACTGCTCGTTGTGGGTGGAAGATTTTGGTTGTCAGGAGAGCCGACAAACAGCGGCTACACTGCGCCACTTTGGCAGCACGGCTGTAGCGACACAAAAGCTGTGTAGTGTAGACATAGCCTTAGTAATCTGCGAGGACTTCAGAGGCAGAATACATACTGGAAATGTCCCATATATTCCATTACCTCAACTGCAGAAACACTTACTTTCAGTAGCATAGACCCAGATCCTCAAACCTATGTAGGTACTAACTCCCAATGATTTCAGTGGGAGTTAGATGCCTAAATGCCTTTGAGGAGCTGAGCCTTTTTCCTCCTGACTTAGGGCCATTCTCATCACACTTACACTGGTGTAAATCAGCAGTAAATCCACTGAATGGCAAGATGTTGCCTTGTTTGGTACTCACTGCTACACCTCCGCAGCATATATTTTAACTCTGGACTGAAATCTTGACCAACAGTGATTCCTGCTCTGAACAAGCTTAACCTGGGTTGCCTTCAGTTAGTCACACACACATCACCGTGGCTTTCCTTTTCCAAAACTGGAACTGGACACCTTCATTGTAGACACAGCTCCTCCTGGCAAAAAATCCCCTTTGGTTGCAAACCATCCACCATGTTAACTAAAGGACAAGTTGTACCATAAAAGAGAATCAAAGGACTACATTTTGCCCTCATTTTATGCCTTTGCAACACCACTGACATCAATGAGAACTGTAAATGCATACCTGAGAGCAGAATTAAGCTCAAAGTCTTCCTGCTATGGGTCTTGGGGAAGGGAAGAGGTAGCTAGAGAGGAGGCAAGCAGGGAAGGAAGAGGTGCAGGAGATTTAATCTCTTTGTTCACAGGAGGTCAGAGACAGAGCAAACACACTTAAAATTCCAGCAGCAACAACCTTAAAGTCTGGCAGCCAATTCACAAGGAGAGGAGCCCCCTGTCCAAACCCTTCCAGAGGTTAAAGGTTCCAGTGAACATTTTTTCTTGCTGCTCCACCCCTCAGCCTTCTGCAAACATTTTTTTCTCTGCATTAGAGTGATTCTAAAAATGACGTGATGGGCCTTCAGGGTAGTTGAGGCATAATTACAGTCTCGTCAAATCTGCTTCATTCAAAGGCTAAAACGACCTTTCTTCCTAACTGCCAGCCCTGCAAACTCAGCCTGGATTTGAAAGTCGAGTTGGATTCTCTCCGTCTTGTGTGTTGTCACCACCAGGCCATCTCTGCCTCATTACATCTACCCAGCCCCATCATCTCCTGAGCTGTTTGGAACTAAGGCCTGGTCTACACTAGGCTTTTATGTCGAATTTAGCGCCGTTATATCGAATTAACCCTGCACCCGTCCACACCAGGAAGCCATTTAGTTCGACATAAAGCTCTCTTTAAATCGATTTCTGTAATCCTCCCCAACGAGAGGAGTAGCGCTAAATTCGACATGGCCATATCAAATTAGGCTAGGTGTGGATGGAAATCGACGGTAATAGCTCCAGGAGCTATCCCACAGTGCACCACTCTGTTGACGCTCTGGACAGCAGTCCGAGCTCGGATGCTCTGACCAGCCACACCCCCGGGAAAATTTGAATTCATTTTCCTGTCTGGGCAGTTTGAATCTCAGTTCCTGTTTGGACATCGAGGGGAGCTCAGCAGCAGTGGCAACTATGCAGAGCTCTCCAGCAGAGATGGCCGTGCAATCTAATAGAAAGAGGGCCCCAGCATGGACTGATCGGGAACTCTTGGATCTCATCGCAGTGTGGGGCGATGAGTCCGTGCTTTCAGAGCTGCGCTCCAAAAGAAGGAATGCTAAGATCTACGAGAAGATCTCCAAAGCCATGGCAGAGAGAGGCTACAGCCGGGATGCAACGCAGTGCCGCGTGAAAATCAAGGAGCTGAGACAAGGCTACCAAAAAACCAAAGAGGCTAACGGACGCTCCGGATCCCAGCCCCACACATCCCGTTTCTACGAGGCACTGCATTCCATCCTGGGAGCGGCCGCCACCACTACCCCACCCCTGACCGTGGACTCTGAGGATGGGATATTGTCCGCGGCCGGTTCCTCGTCGGACATGTTAGTGGACGGGGAAGATGAAGAAGGAGATGAGGAGGACGAGGCAGTCGACAGCGCTGGCACCGCTGATTTCCCCGACAGCCAGGAGCTCTTCATCACCCTTACCGAGATCCCGTACCAACCGTCCCCATCCCTTACCCCGGACACAGAATCAGGGGAAGGATCAAGCAGTAAGTGCAGTAAACATGTAAACATTTATTTAAAACAGAACGGTAATATTTATACTATTAACAATGTATGTTTATAAAAGTGCTGTAAACTAGTAAAAAAGAATCAGGTGCAAAACAGGAATATTTACAAAGGTAACAAATGGGTTTTCATGATTTCTCTGTCTTAGGCTCTGCTCAATTTAGTCCCAAGTATTTTAAAAAATTTTCACAATGTCCGTTACTACATGATTCCGAGGCCCAAGACGCTCCACTCCATAGTCCCAGTGCACCTAGGCGAAAATCCGGCCAATGTGGCCGGGGATTGACGAGAAATCCTCGTAGGAGAACTCCTCGTAGGTCTCGTGGAGGTAGATCTCAAGCCTGTTTATGAGGTTCCGGGGTAGGGCGATCTTACTGGGCCCTCCGTGGTAGCAGACATGTCCCCTCCACGCCACAATCAGGTACTCGGGGATCATGGCCCGACATAGCATGGCGGCATACGGCCCCGGTTTCTGCATGCTTTCCCGCAGCATGCGTTCTTTCTGGGTGTCCGGGATCCTCAGGAGGGTGATGTCGCTCATGACGCCCTGCTTTGAATTAGGGAGGGGAATGTTAGTATTGGGACTGCTTTACAGCCACGCGGTGGAGGGAGAGGGGCAGCATACAGGGATCTTTCCCTGGGACAGCCGCGAGGGGGTGGGACAGGGGCAGAGTTGATGCTGTCCTGATTGCTGGCAGCAGAGACTGGCATTGCTTTCAATGTGAAAGGAGGCCAGTGCTACTGCTGGAGTTTTAAGCAGCCACAAGTCTCCGGCTTACCATTATTGACCGCTCCAGAAGTTCAGGTCTCCAGCCACAGTTCTCTGATCACTCCAAGACCTCCGCAAGTCCACAGGCACTGAAGGCGACGGCCGAAAATTCGACCTTGTCCTGAGTGCGCATGTGAGAGGTGCAGTGCATGGTCTTGTTCACAGAGAAAGACTAGGTTCTTTGTATACAATTTCATTTATCTGTCTCAGGAATTCACTCCCTTTTTACAGTTCACACAGACACATCTGCGACTGTCTCCCAACCCAGCCTGTCAGCACACTCCCAGAGGCTAGCGCAGATTAGGCGGAGGAAGAAGAAGATGCGTGAAGACATGTTCTCAGAACTAATGGGATGCTCCCGAGCCCAGGCAGCCCAGCAGACACAGTGGAGGGAGAACTTGTCACAAATGCACCGAGCAGTCATGGAACGGGAGGAGAGGTGGCGTCAGGAGGACCAACAGGCTACTGAAAAGCTGCTTGGACTAATGAGGGAGCAAACGGACACGCTCCGGCGCCTTGTGGATGTTCTGCAAGACCGGAGGCAGGAGGACAGAGCCCCGCTGCAGTCTATCTGTAACCACCCTCACCCGCCACCAAGTCCCACACCACCCTCACCCAAAGTCCAAAGAAGGAGGGGCAGCAAGGGCCGTTAAAACTTTCAGTCAACCCCTGCAGACTGCTCTAGCACTAGAAGGCTGACATTCCCCAAAATTTCATAAGTCCTTTCCTACCCACCTCACACAAGCCCCCGTTCAAGTTTCACCACCCACGTTTCATGTCTGGTTCGCAATAAAATGTTTGTTTCTGTCCATTACTGTTTCAGTCAGGTTCTTTTGAGGGAGAGTCTGTCTGGAGAGGGGGAAGGGGCTTGGTAATTGGACAGGACAGTGACCTTTAGCAGGGTACAGAGGCGGTGTCAGGTCCAGCATCAGGACACATACACAGTGCAGTCACTGGTTACCCTGGTCAGTCTGGGAGGTGTTTTTCATGTTCTGGGGGCGGGGTTGCTCTGTGACTTTGTGGCGGGGGAGGGCAGTTACAGATCTTATGCAGCGGTCCTTATCCTGGCTCACAGATCCACGCAGCAGGGGATCTGTAACCCTACCCCCCCTGCCAGAAAGTCACATAGCCGACACATACACACAGTCCCCCCCAGGAGTGCTGGCAGGCTCCATTGAAATAACCAGTCCACCAGTGCGGAGCCTGTCATTCCGGGAGTTTAGAAGCATCATTTGCATCAGAACACTAAACCCGCCCCCCGCCACAGTCTGCGTCCCCGGTTTAAAATATTCCCGCGAAAACAGCAATACAGACAACGGTGTTCATTAACAAAATCGAAATGATTTTATTTTTTGGGAAGGGGAAGGGGGTGAAGGGGGTATGTAACTGGAGAGGATAGTCAAAATGAACTGGGTAAAGAAACGGGGGCAGGTTCAGCTTTTCTGTCCACAAACTGAAAAGTCACTGGTTGCCCTGCTCACTCAGGAACCTAGCTTTCAAAGCCTCCCGGATGCACAGGGCGTCCCGCTGGGATCTTCTAATGGCCCGGCTGTCTGGCTGGACGTAATCAGCAGCCAGGCTATTTGCCTCTAGCTCCCACCCCGCCATAAAGGTCTCCCCCTTGCTCTCACACAGATTGTGGAGCACACAGCAAGCTGCAATAACGATGGGGATATTGGTTTCACTGAGATCACAGCGAGTGAGTAAGCTTCTCCATCTCCCTTTGAGACGGCCAAAAGCACACTCCACCACCATTCTGCACTTGCTCAGCCGGTAGTTGAACAGTTCTTTTTCTGTGTCCAGGGCGCCAGTATAGGGCTTCATGAGCCAGGGCATTAGCGGGTAGGCTGGGTCCCCGAGGATGACTGTAGGCATCTCCACATCCCCAAGAGTTATTTTGTGGTCTGGGAAGTAAATACCTTCCTGCAGCCGTCTAAACAGACCAGAGTTCCTGAACACGCGAGCGTCATGAACCTTGCCCGGCCATCCGACGTAGATGTTTGTAAACTGTCCCCGATGGTCCACCAGTGCTTGCAGCACCATTGAAAAGTAGCCCTTTCTATTGATGTACTGGCTGGCCTGGTGGTCCGGTCCCAGGATAGGGATGTGAGTCCCATCGATAGCCCCACCGCAGTTTGGGAATCCCATCGCGGCAAAGCCATCTATGATGACCTGCGCGTTTCCCAGGGTCACTACCTTTGGGAGCAGTACCTTCACGATTGCCTTGGCTACTTGCATGACAACAACCCCCACGGTAGATTTGCCCACACCAAAGTGGTTCGCGACTGACCGGTAGCTGTCCGGCGTTGCAAGCTTCCAGAGGGCTATGGCCACTCGCTTCTCAACTGTGAGGGCTGCTCTCATCCTGGTATTCTGGCGCTTCAGGGCAGGGGACAGCAACTCACAAAGTTCGAGGAAAGTCCCCTTCCGCATGCGAAAGTTTCGCAGCCACTGGGATTCATCCCAGACCTGAAGCACTATACGGTCCCACCAGTCCGTGCTTGTTTCCCGGGCCCAGAATCGCCGTTCCACGATATCCACATGACCCATTGCCACCGTGATGTCCTGGGTGCTGGGGCTCATGGTTTCTGACAGCTCTGTGCTACTCTCCGACTTCAGGCCATCACGGCGGTGTCGTAGCCTCCTCGCCTGATTACTCTTCATCTGCCTCAGGGAAAGGTGTATGATAAGCTGCGAGGTGTTGAGAACGGCCACAAGTGCAGCGATGGTCGCAGCGTGATCCATGATCGCAGTGCTGTGGCGTCCGCGCTGTCACTGACCAGAAAAGTGCGCGAACTGATTTCCCGCCGGCGCTTTCATGGAGGGAGGGAGGGCGTTAGTGACGGACGGATGACGACAAATTTTTTTTACCCAGAAGGCATTGGCGGCTCGACCCAGAATTCCGATGGGCAGCGGGGACTGCGGGAACTGTGGGATAGCTGCCCACAGTGCACCGCTTCCAATATCGACGCTCGCCCCGTTAGTGTGGACTCACAAAGTCGAATTACTGTCCTTAGTGTGTCCTTAGTGTGGACACACACGTTCGACTTTGCAATATCGATTCCACATATTCGATTTAAGTAAAATCGAATTACCCTCGTAGTGTAGACATACCCTAAGTGAGCAATTCCGTTGATGCACAAGCCAGCATAGAATCCAGCTCGCTCTCTCAGAGCTAGTTGGTTCTGAGCTACAGGAGCCACTACCTCAGAACATTCCTTTTTATCCAGTGTAATTTGATGCTTATTTACCCCAGATGGAGATCTACTCCAATGACTCTGAATGCACCCAGAGAGCATTGCTGTAGCGTAAGGAAGTACTAGTTTCACATGCAAAGAGTCCTGTGGCACCGTATAGACTAACAGACGTATTGGAGCATGAGCTTTCGTGGGTGAATACCCACTTCTTCGGATGCATGCATCCACGAAAGCTCATGCTCCAATACGTCTGTTTGTCTATAAGGTGCCACAGGACTCTTTGCTGCTTTTACAGATCCAGACTAACACAGCTACCCCTTTGATACTAGTTTCACATATCACTTTTCAGACTGGAACTTCAGTTTTACAGTATTAATGTGCACTCCCTGCTTTCTCCCTTTCCCACCCCATTTGGAAAGATAACCGACAATTTAATTTCCCAAGAGTAAACAATGCACTATGACCCAGAGTTTCAATGGTATAATCTCATTTGCTTGGATTGATTTTACCATCACCTCTTGCCAAAATAAGAAGCACTCTTGCGATGGATGAAAATGTTGACACCTAATGAGTTTAATGTAGGTGCAGCTGAGCTATAACAATATAGTATGAGCCATTACAGCTGTGCTCTTGACTGAATGGGTTTCTGCAGGCTTCTAGTTAGCAATTAGGCTACATGTAGTAGCTTAACTTGGAGAAACACAGTATTTTACAAGTGTCTTCTGTGCTAAGTGGCAAAACCACTGAAATGTAAGCAAACCCATTTGGACACCGAGGGTATGCCTACACTGCAATTAAAAACCCACGGCTGGTCCATGCCAGCTAACTAGAGCTCGGGCTAAGGGGTTGTTTAATTGTGGTGTGGACATTCAGGACCCTGCAAGGGAGAAAGTAAATAAGGAAGTGTTATTTACTCCTCATAACACAAGAACTAGGGGTCACTAAATAAAAATAATAGGCAGCAGGTTTAAAACAAGCCAAAGGAAGTATTTCTTCACACAACGCACAGTCAACCTGTGGAATTCTTTGCCAGAGGATGTTGTGAAGGCCAAGACTATAACACGGTTCAAAAAAGAGCTAGATAAATTCATGGAGGATAGGTCCATCAATGGCTATTAGCCAGGATGGGCACGGATGGTGTCCCTAGCCTCTGTTTGCCAGAAGCTGGGAATGGGAGACAGGGGATGGATCACTTGATTACCTCTTCTGTTCATTCCCTCTGGGGCACTTGGCATTGGCCACTGTTGGAAGACAGGATACTGGGCTAGATGGACCTTTGGTTTGACCCAGTATGGCCATTCTTATGTTCTTATGTCCCAGAGCCTGGGCTGAAGCCCAAATCCAAATGCCTACACCACAATTAAACAGCCCCATAGCACAACCCCATGAGCCCAAGTTGGCTGGCATGGGCCAGCTGCGGGTGTCTAACTATAGTGTAGACATACCCCTAGTTAGTTTATCAGAGAGGTTATTGGTGCTACAGGCAGAACTACATGATGGAATATAATTGCATCCTCCAGGCCACCAGAACACGCCAATTGCTATTTCCCCATAGGCTGCAGATATTCTATATGTAATCTATATTCTTTCCTTAACAAAGGGGCAAAAGGGGACTGGTCCCACAAGGCTTGCTGATGATGCTCTACCTTGACTAATTTTTCACCAAAAGAAAGAAGCAGCAATGGAGGGAGGACTTAACGGAGGGAAGATAGAGAGATGTGCAGGACCTCATTTGGGCAGGACTTGATTGGATGCAGATTTGGAAAGATTCTACTGGTACAATAAAGAGATTACAGTAGATTTCCTCTGAGAAAGGATATGGAGGTTCTGGCCACTTGTTGAAACCCAACCCAGGGCAGCAGTGACAGGAATGTAATCATGATAGATATTCCTCCTGCAGGTCTCCCTACTTTCCTTCATAGGTGGCACGAATGGATTCTCTCAAGTCCATTTTACAGCCTGAGTCCTTCACGCTGGTCTTTACATTGTGTTTGGTAATGGGGTCTCAGATATGTGTTGATGCTGTGATTAGAGGTGAGGTGCTTCTCCCTGGCAGTCTGTCTGCAGGTTTGAACTGTGGCTTGGCACCACTTTACAGAAACCTCACATGTATGTGCAGGTTGCTTCCCAAAGGTGCCAGAGTGGCACCGGAGCTCCATGCAGAACCAAACCATGTGGCCCAAAATGAGACCCTCCAAAAAGCTGGACTTGGGGTTCTCATGAGATGAAAGGCAGGGAGCCTACAAGTGGGAAGCAGGAAGCTATGAAGAGGAGGATCATGAAATATCTAAAGGGAGGTCATGGGGAATCCAGAATGGCTGTAAAAAAAGAATGAGATGAACTGCAAAGAGATGTGAGGAATCCCCACATTTTGTGGAGGAACAGGGTGCCAAATATAGGAATTATAGGATAACAAATATGAATCAAGCTAATGAGACATCACAATTTGTTGAAATAATGTCTTATTTACATGTCAAGTGTCACCTCACCTCATTGCTTCCATTGGCATTGTTTGCTTTCACACAGGTCCACTAAAGCTGTGGGATCAATCACTCTGTTAATGCATCCGATGTCATGGCAATAAGAGGTGAAGCTTTTGAACCACTTCTGAATGATATGCTCCAGGCAAGGCCTGGCTTGCTGAATGCCTACAGTGGACGGTAGAGGAAATGTTTTACTTAGGGCATGTCTACATGCACAGTGCTGCAGCGGCACAGCTGTACTGATGCAGCTGTGCTGCTGCAGTGTGTCTGGTGAAGAGATTAATAAAACCACCTCTGTGAACGGCAGAAGCTATGTCAGCAGAAGAAGCTCTGCCGCCGACATAGCGCTGTGCACACGAGCGTGTATGTCAATGTAACTTATGTCGCTCATGGGGGTGGTTTATTCACATCCCTGAGCGGGATAAGTTATACCAAGGGTTCTCAAACTGGGAGGCGGGACCCCTCAGGGGGTCGCAAGGTTATTACATGGAGGGGTCTCAAGCTGTCAGCCTCCACCCCAAACCCCACTTTGCATCCAGGATTTTTAATGGTTTTAAATATATAAAAAAGTGTTTTTCATTTATAAGGGGGGTCGCACTCAGAGGCTAGCTATGTGAAAGGGGTCACCAGTACAAAATTTTGAGAACCACTGAATTATACTGACATAAACTGTGGTGTAGACATAGCCTTAGAAAGTACAATATATATTTACTTTTGGCTGGCTGTAACTGTTTGACATTTTTATTCCCATGCTGAGTAAGTTAACTTTTCTCTTGTTATCTTCCCAGGTGGCAGGGATCCTAAAACAGAACGTCTCCTGGATTTTTGTTCCTCTTGGAAGGTTGTATCCCCCAACCATCTCATCCGGCAAGCTGCCTCTGATGCGTTGGCTGTGATTATGAAATGGAGGATTTGGGGAGGTACTGGACAAATGGTATGGACTAATGTGAAGCTTAGTTAAGATTTCTTTGATCAGTCTGGGTTTCCTTCTCTGTTACTTGGAGAGAGGTGTTTTTTCTGCACTAAAATGACCAAGATTCCCTTTTGTAAATTTGAAAAGCTAAATCGGCAGCGATGAATCTTTTCTTTGGATGTTGTAAGGAGTATCCAATGTATAAAAATGACAAGTGCTTATAGATCAGTCCAGCAAGGAGTGGCACAATATCAAATTTCAAGGCTTGCCACAGGTGACTACAGAAATCTCGTTAAAATGAAATACAATTATTTAAGGAGCTTGAATGATTATCAGGGATCAGACAGCTTTTGTTAAGAACCAAAAGTAATAAAAAGAAATGCCAGTCTTTCAAAGCTGCTTTGTTAAAGGCTTTAGAGGAGTGAAATGCTGGCTGTGCTGCACCTTCTACCATCAGCTCTGAAAAGTTCTCCAAAGTTGATAGATGTTGTTTTAGTTTGGGTTTACACTGCATGACTCACCTGTTAAGCTAAACCTAGAAGGACACTATCAAACAGTTAGGCCCAAAATTCTGATCTGTAATCAACAATAATTTACAAAACCTAATGTGACTAGAAATGTTTTTAGAACATTTTCCCCCCGTGGGTCCCCTTCCAAAAATTAAAATGAAAACTTACACAAAAGAACCCCACACCGTCATCTGCACTGTGGGAAACTCAAAGAGAACAGGAATATCCTAGTGCAGCACAAGCGGAAAGCAAAATCGTCCAGTCTAGCTTCCTTTTCTGAGTGGAGTAGAATACAAAAAATAAATGCGTGGCAAAAAGAGTGGAAAGATTTTTTAAATCCTTTCTATTTTAATAAGCAGTGTCCCTTTAAGAGGAAATTGCAACTCAGTAGGAGCAGGTTTGGGCCATTTAAACGCAACAGGAGATTTGCCAATGACTTCAATGGGATCAGGATCAGACCCAAGGTGCCGTACATTAAGTCTGTATATGTACTTATATGGCTCTCATCATTGTAGTATATGAGCATGTGATGACCTAGACACAAAACTTCTCTATCTTTGCTCACTGAGCTGGAGGATATTTGGCCCAACCACAGATCACATCCATCTTCATCAACCTAATGAGGGAATATACATATGCAATGAAACCAAGGGAAATGCTCTCATGGGAGTCAACATTCTAAAAACATCTGTTAAGTGTTTTCCGCACATCTGTTTATGGTTCAGCCTCTGTTTCAGTATTCACAAAAACATTGCTAAAATTCCTAATAAGGGAAGCCTCGGGTCAGAGGAAGGAGTAAAGACCAGTTGCCATGGTTTGTACCACTTTATGTAAAAATTCACAGTCGTTAGTTTCACGATTCACACTTAATTGAAAGAGATGAAAACAACTTCCAAACATGGGTTAAAACATATTAGAAGATGTCCTCAGAGATCCCCTAGTTATTACCATGTTATTGAGCTGAAGGATGCAAAGCAAAGTGGGACTCTCATATAACTGCATCCTTTTGATTTTTCCATTTCTGATTTCAGTGACAAAGCAAAAGTCACTAGAAATGCAATGTCACCTCCAAACACTGCCAAAAACACCAAGTGGGTTTTACTGAATCCAGCATATTTGCTCTCAGGCTGGGTTATGTGCTTCCAGCGGTCAGTGCTCTTTTGTGCTATGTCTGCAAAGCTGTTTATGAAGGATCTGGAGTGATTTATGGGTTTTGCTTTGGAAACCAGACCCTTTGGTTGCCCGTAAGCTTATAGGACAATTACTAATGTGCTGGCGCACGAATACTGAGCCCTGACCATTGCTGATGTTTTTAAGCTTTCAAAAAAATAACATGGTAAAAGATAGGGGAGTTTGGCCAAGTTGGTTCACTTCCATTTTTAACTCATCGCCAACTCATAACGCTGCCCCAAAGGATATCAGTGGCTATGATGGGAGATCCCACCCCAGCCTGCACGCACATGCACGAATGGGAGAGTGGGAAAGGAGGCTCTCCTGGAATGCCAATTGGATATTAATAAACAAAAGTGATGTATACATGTGAAGTTACTTTAATCTTTGACATTGTTTGTGGTTTCTAAAGTGCTATCGTTCAGTGAAGTACACCAACAGGTAAGGTTTTTACAGGCAAAACCAGAAGCAGCTAGTGGTACCCTGAAGAGGTACAAATAAAACCACGCTTCCTCTTGACGATACACACTCTCTCTCTCTCTACTTATATAAACTTTCTATAGTTATGTGTGTTTGGATACTCCACAGCCTTTCCATCAGAGCTGAATATTTAGCTGAGTGCACATCACTGTCTTTATAGGGCCCTTCCCTGCATTGTGCACAAATTTCTGCAGCATCTCTGGCAATCAACTTGGAGCACTGATCTCCCTGCAGTGGTGGGACTATGCCAATATTCTGACATTAGGCTGCCTGCTACTGCCATCCTGGATGAACTCCCTCCCGGCACCATGTCAAGCATGTCTAGATTGGGTGCAGGTTCGTGTCTTTGCCTGGGTTAAACACCAACCAACTTAATGTGTGCAGATGAGCCCAGAATCCAGGCCCTCCTGCATCCAGGGAACAGCGTTTAGAATTTGCTCATTTCAACAGCCATTCTGCAGTCAGCTGTGCTGTTCAGTGTGTCACAGATGGTCTTGCAGCCCCCATTGGGCGAGGCTTGGCTGCCAGCAGCGATATGTCCGTTGTGCTCGGTTGGGAGCTTGAAGGTAAAGAGGTGGCATGAGTCCTTTCGCCTGCTGCCTTCCTGTAGGGGGCCCAGGAAGGAGCTGGAGCTCTTCCACTCCTGGAACGTGTACATTTCCATGGGAGGGTGAGTGACTTTGCTCAGGTAGCTGGGGCTCGGGTTGGCTGAGGATAATGTCCTCTGACTGCCGCTTAGGAAGCTCCTGCTGTCTTCCAACGAGTCCTTGCGGGAGCGTTCGAAGGAGCCTTGGTTCCAGTTCCTGTAGTTGTAGGCCCACCACCCCAGCCGCCTCCGCTGGTGGCACTGGCACTTCAGGATCTGTATAAAAGCCCTCTTGAACTCTTTGCTCGAGCAGGGGTAGATGATTGGGTTCAAGCAGCTGTTGAAGTAGCCAAGCCAAAAAATTATCTTGAAGATGGTTTCAGGTGGCTTCAAAGCAGAAAACATAGACCCTATCAGGGAAAAACAAGCAGAGAAAGCATCTGAGATAACTGGTCCTGACTGCCTTTAATAAAGAGAATAAGGTGAACCCATGATGTTCATGGACGTTCCTGTGAGGATGCCTTTGTTAAAAAGTTATATCACCCTTGCCACTTCAGTTAACGTCAACTTGACATTCTTGATATTTCTAAGGTACAAAACCCACCCCCCCAAAAAACTCTTTTGGATAAAGAAGCCTGATTTTCTTTTTTCATCATGCAGCTTCAAAAAGGTGCACAAATTCAATTTAAATCCCCTCCCCCCCAACCGCTGCATATTTATTTATTTATTTATTTATTTATATTGCAGTAGCACCTAAAGGATCAGGGCCCCATTGTTGTTGGCACTGTAAAAAACACAAAGAGATAGTTCCTACTGCAGAGAGCCATTTGTAGGTCACCTTCAATAGGGACAGATCTATTTATATTCACAAGGTCCTTTTGTGCTCCTCGTCCTGGTGCGTATCTGTGCTCAGACATAACTTGCTATTTCCACAAACTTGCTATGGCAGCCCTAAGTTTGGGGACTTGTTCTTGCCTGTCCTGTCTAGGTTATCTAAGTCACCAATAGGAAATAATATTAAAAAGATACAAAATCTATTTACGCCTGAAATCAGTTAAAGGTCACACAGGTCTGCATAGACCAGGGCTTCTCAACATTTTTATAGCACAAGCAGAGGGATCATCTCATGAATATTTCCCCTCCCATTCACTATCACATGATTTCCTTGAATCAACTATTGCAGTTGTTACATAGAAAACTAATATTAGCAAAGCATTTAATGTATTTAACGTATTAATTCAATAAAATGAAATTTAGCAAAATGGAACATTCTGAACGAATGCCTGAAGGCTCTGAGTTAAAATTATGGGCCCCGTTCACACATTTATATTTCTAGCTGGAGCAAGCTGAGTAGGTGGATTCAATATGGGAGCTTAATTTCAGGAACTGGTACTAGATTCTTCTAGGCCTTTTAAAAATGGAGAGATGCATCTGAACCCACATATCAAGGCTCTGAGAACAGAATCCTTTTACACTGGAGCAGTTTCAGATGATCTGAGCCATGAAAGCACCCAAGTAAGCAATAGCTATCAGACTGCTTTACTGTGGCAGGAGGGATGTGATTGTAGGCATATTTCCCCATCTATCCCAGCAATGCAAAGGCTGTGGTCTCTAGACCTCAAAGCTATGCAAAACCCTGGTTAATGGACACAGCTATGTGCTATTTAGTAGTGGAACAGCTATGTCATTCAGATAAGCATAGCTGCAGCTTTTCCAGTCAGCTCGGTAGGCTTGATAGTAACTACAAGGGGCTGAGCAAGCTTAACTCCCATGAAGCTAGGGAGAGAGAGAAGCACATGCAACACAGCTCATGCCTCAGCCTGCCTTCCTCCATGCACCAACCAGCATGGCTGAGCTGGTGCAGAGGGGGAAGTAATGTGCTATTAATAGTGACAAACTGGAGATTACTTCCTGGGAGTCAGCATGTCTTGATTTGGGCAGAGTCAGGAAGTAATCTTCAGTTTTAATAGCACATTACTTCCCCTAGCTCTGAGGGTTTAAGTGGAATTTAAAAGGCGCATAGTTCTTTGTTCATGCCTTCTGCAGTGGACTGCATTTCAGTGCACAAACCAGTCTCTAACCATTGTGCTGCTCCTAATATTCTGCAGCTCTCTCCCTCCCATCTGCCGGAGCTCCCAGGAAGTGATGAATGCAGGAAGTGATGAATGCAGCACAGAGTCTAACACTGGAGAAACAGTGAAAAGTACCCAAAAGATTTCCAACGGACAAACCAAAATAATGCAAACACATTGACTGTCTGCTTAGCATTAAGTACTTTTTAATGAAAGATTCAACACACATTCATGTGGTTCTAGTGAATAAACCATGAAAAGGGTGTGAAACCCTTGTACTGTCTTAGTGAAACTTGATCCAAGCTTATGATTTGAGCCAATATGGGCAAGATACGCCAAGTCCTCCCATACACTCAGTCGCAAACTCTTTCAGGATTCGTTTTCTAAACAATAATTACAAATATTTTCCTTTGGATTTGAAGAAAAAAGTTTTGTGATTGTACTACACAAATATGAAAACTGATTATATGGAAGAACTAGTCTGGGGCTTATCCTTTAAAGTGTCTCTATTTTGTTTTCCAGAACCACCATAAAGTCTAGATGAACTCATGATATTAAGGACCAGTAGGACCAATGAAGGCGCTGAAGAGCACATATTATTGTTGTGCAGGTCCTACATAAACATTGGCTCTTCCCCCCAAGAAACTGGAATATATATATTTAATATTGGAAACATTTAGAATCTAGAAGAAATTCCTCCACCAGATTTTAAAGTTTTGGGGCAGGACAAAATTTGGACATAATCCATTTGACAGTGTCTTTTTCCGTAAATAATAAATAATAGTTAAAGAAGAAGGAAAGATTGCTGGAAAGACTTTGCCTATGGGTAAGTAAAGCAAGAGGAGTTCCACAGAAGAGATGAGTGGCTATACGTATGGGGAAAGATAAATGGGATGCGTCTGTATGTGCTGTCTTGCATATAAACAGAATACGATACAACACACTGACAACACAAAGCTCAAAGTCTAAAACAAAGCAGTGGAAAAGGTTAAAACAAAACTGAAAAAGTGGGTAATATTTGAAAGAGCTAGTGGAAATGTGTATAGTATACAGTTAAGGAAATAAGGTAACAGGCATGTCTCTCTCACACACTTTCAGGATAATCACATTTTCAGATATTGACTGATGACAATCTCCAGTCAGTCAGTTTGAGTTCTCGTATGTAAAAGGGCAACTTCACAAGGGTGAAGAGAATTACTTCCTAACATCCCAGGCTGAGTGAGGTAGCATGTGTTCAGTTCTTGTTCTTGAAATGTCACTGCACCGTGGCAGATAATTAAAAAAAAATAAAAAATTACAAAGCAACTACAGTACTGCAGTCCATCCATAATCGAGTGCTTAGCAGCAAAGATCTGAAGACATATCAATTTGGAAAGTGGAGGTTTGGACTTAAAAAATGATCTACGTCTAGCAACATTTGAAGGAGAGTTTTGCATATTTCTCTATTGCTTTTTTTGAGTAGTATGGGAACAAGATTAAAGATAGATATTTAAAACATTGGTGATTAAATTATTATGTTTCCAAATGTATTTATTTTATTTCCCACAGCCGCTGCAAAAATGAACAAAAACAGTTCTGACTATAAGACTTAGACCCATGGAGATAGCACACAACACCTAGAATTCATTATTCACACAATAGCATCCAAGATTATGCTTTTCTGAACAAAGAGATACTAATTTGACAAGTCGATATTCTTCGAGCTATTAAATTATAGAACTGTATGGTAATAGCTCTTTTTTCAGCAGTTGTATAAAACCAGTGACTTCTTATCTGAACAACGCAAGCCTTACAAATATGTAAAAACAGCCCTGGAGGCTAGAGAGTTTCATTTAGTATGTAATGCAGGATTACTGCATAGTTTTAGGAACATATTAGATGTTAGGATAATTATTTTGAAGGTGAACTGGCAAACAGAGATGTTATCATACCAAAGGAGAATTAACAAATTCCTGAATAGAAACATAACTATTTTGCTTTTAC
The DNA here is from genome assembly GCF_002925995.2 of Terrapene triunguis. NCBI lineage: Eukaryota > Metazoa > Chordata > Testudines > Emydidae > Terrapene > Terrapene triunguis. Next base: position 2,504,459 of record NW_020664746.1, on the reverse strand, counting down.
ACAGCACTTTGCATCTATAGGTCAACTCAAAGTGCTTTTACAAAGCATCATCATCCACATTTTACCAATGGGGAAACTGAGTCACAGAGAGACAAACTGACTTGCTGAGCCAGGATTAGAACCGCACCTCTCATAAGTTCCAAAACCATTGTTTTATCATTGTACCATACTGGGTAGCCGATAAGACTTTGTAATAATGACTCAGATAGGTCCTAATCCCACAAAGCAGAGTTGAGAACACCTGAAATTAATGAAAGTTGAGCACTTTGCTGAGTCATTCCTACAGTTGGCAGTGCAGAGGTCATGGACAAATACAGTAGTTATTGTGAGATCAGCAAAAACCCACATGCTATCTGACAGAGAGGGAATATTGACGAAAACTCAGTGATCATCTGAATGATGATGCCTCTACCATAGAATCCCCCTCTAGCTCTAGTCAGTTTGGATTATGAGCCCAAGACCTGGTTTGGGATCTGAAACTACATCCTTTGGCCCAGAAACTGTGAGCTTGTTATCAGCTAAACCAGGTTAAACCTGCCACATTTTAATGCTTTATTTTCTTTATTTAGGGTCATATTGTCCCTGACCTTTGTGCAGGCACACAGGGTAATGAGAGCGCCAATAAGTTCCTACGTGTCCCATGCAAGGGCCAGTAACAGCCTTAGTCTCTGAGCTCAAAGGAGCACGGACTGCTACTTTTGTGTGTCCCCAGAGGTGAATCTAATCCCAAAGAGGGTAAAGATGGAGGAGGAACCCTGCCAGGCAGAGCAGGCTGCACCATCCTAAAGTTAGGTGCACTCTGTACATTTCTGCTGCACTCCTGGCAGCTGAGGGAAGGATAATCCTTCCCTAAAGTCTCAGTGGAGTAGGGAGCTCCATAGCAGCCCCAAAGCATGACTGTAACAATAGATGCAATCTAACCCGCAGACACTCACTAATGCTATTGAGACATTTGGATAACTTACTGCTGAACTTGTAAAGACTGAACACAGTTTCTTCTCTTAAGATCAAATGTAGTATCACTTTCTGTTTAGTCCTCTGTGGGGAGCCTAGGGACTGTGTCCAGCTCCTATGGGGACACACACAATGATCTAGGGTGTGTCCATCTCCTATGTTCCCAACACAGAACCACTGATAATATTTAAATGTTTTCTTTTTTTTTTTTTT